>NC_138549.1:74699284-74711784 GCF_964273705.1 Natrix helvetica | reverse complement strand
CCTCAACCCCAATCCCAACCCCAACCCCAAGCCTAACCCTAACCCTAACCCTAACCCTATCCCTAACCCTAACCCTAACGCCAACCCCAACTTAACCCTAACCCTAACCCTAACCCCAACCCCAACCCTAACCCTAACCCTAACCCCAAACCCAACCCTAACCCCAACCCCAACCCTAACACTAACACTAACCCTAACCCTAAACCTAAGCCTACCCCTACCCCAACCCTAACCCTAATCCTAACCCTAACACTAACCCTAACCCTAAACCTAACACTAACCCTAGCTCCAACCCTAACCCTAACGCCAACGCCAATGCCAACGCCAACCCCAACACAAACCCTAACCCTACCCTAACCCTAACCCAACCCTAACCTTAACCCTAACCCTAACCCTAACGCTAACCCTAACCCTAACCCCAAAGCCAACCGTAACCCCAAACCCAACCCCAACCCCAACCCCAACCCCAACACTAACCCTAACCCTAACCCTACCCTAACCCTGACCCTAATCCTAACACTAACCCTAACACTAACACTAACACTAACTCTAACACTAACCCTAACACTAACCCTAACACTAACCGAATCCTAACCCTAACCCAATCCTAACCCTAACCCTAACACTAACCCTAACCCTAACCCTAACCCTAACCCCAAATCCAACCGTAACCCCAAACCCAACCCAAACCCAACCCTAACACTAACCCTAACCCTACCCTAACCCTAACCCAACCCTAACCCTAACGCTAACGCTAACGTTAACGCTAACCCTAACCCTAACCCTAACCCTAACCCTAACCCTAACGCTAACCCTAACCCTAACCTTAACCCTAACCCCAAATCCAACCGTAACCCCAAACCGAACCCCAACCCCAACCCCAACCCCAACACTAACCCTAACCCTAACCCTACCCTAACCCTAACCCTAACCCTAACCCTAACCCTAACACTAACACTAACACTAACCCTAACTCTAACCCTAAAACTAACCCTAACACTAACCCTAACACTAACCCTAACACTAACTCTAACACTAACCCTAACCCCAACCCTAACCCAACCCTAATCCTAACCCTAACCCTAACCCTAACCCCAACCCCAACCACAACCACAACCACAACCCTAAACCTAACCGTAACCCTAACCCTAACTCTAACCTAACCCTAACCCAACCCTAACCCTAACCCTAACCCCAACCCCAACCCCAACCCCAACCCTAACACTAACCCTAACCCTAACCCTAACCCTAACCCTACCCTAACCCAACCCTAACCCTAACCCTACCCTAACCCTAACCCAACCCTAACCCTAACCCTAACCCTAACCCTAACCCCAAACCCAACCCTAACCCCAAACCCAAGCCCAAGCCCAAGCCCAAGCCCAAGCCTAACCCAAACCCAAACCCAAACCCTAACCCCAACCCCAACCCCAACCCCAAGCCCAAGCCCAACCCTAACCCTAACCCTAACCCTACGTATTTGGTATGTGTTGACATTCACCGATGAATGTCGACATTCACCAATTTCTGTCTTTCACAGTAACGTACACACACACACACACACACACACACACACACACATACACATACATACATACATATATATATAGTTTAAACCATTACCCTCCTAGCAACAATGAAAAGTAACACAAAAGCAAAATTTGGCTTCTTATTAGATATTGTTCAAGACACAAAAGGAGATGAATTTACGTCACACTAGATCATACAGAACAATGTGGCAGCATGGTGATTATTAGGTCTGAGTATGTTACAGTGAAAGACAGAAATCTGTAGAATGTCGACATTCACCGGTGAATGTCCGAAATATTTGCTAAATACCCTTATTTATGACTTACACTAAATACCTAACCCTAACCCTAACCCTAACCCTAACCCTAACCCTAACCCTAACCCTACCCTAACCCTAACCTAACCCTAACCCTAACCCTAACCCTAACCCCAAACCCAACCCTAACCCCAAACCCAACCCCAACCCCAACCCTAACACTAACCCTAACACTAACCTTACCCTAACCCAACCCTAACCCTAACATTAACACTAAAACTAAGCCTAACCCTAACCCTAACCCTAACGCCAACCCCAACCCCAACCCCAATCCCAACTCCAACACCAACCCCATCCCTAACACTAACCCTAACCCTAACCCTACCTTAACCCTAACCCAACCCTAACCCTAACCCTAACCCTAAACCTAAACCTAAACCTAAACCTAACCCTAACCTTAGCTCCAACCCTAACCCTAAAGCCAACGCCAACCCAAACCGCAACCCTAACACTAACACTAACCCTAACCCTACCCTAACCCTAAACCAACCCTAACCCTAACCCTAACCCTAACACTAACCCTAGCTCCAACCCTAACCCTAACGCCAACCCCAACCCCAACCTCAACCCCAATCCCAATCCCAACCCCAAGCCTAACCCTAACCCTAACCCTAACCCTAACCCTAACCCTAACCCTAACCCTAACCCTAACCCTAACCTAACCCTAACCCTAACCCTAACCCTAACCCTAACCCCAAATCCAACCCTAACCCCAAACCCAAACCCAACCCCAACCCTAACACTAACCCTAACCCCAACCCTAACACTAACACTAACCCTAACCCTAAACCTAAGCCTACCCCTACCCCAACCCTAACCCTAATCCTAACCCTAACACTAACCCTAACCCTAAACCTAACACTAACCCTAGCTCCAACCCTAACCCTAACGCCAACGCCAATGCCAACAACAAACCCAACACAAACCCTAACCCTACCCTAACCCTAACCCAACCCTAACCCTAACCCTAACCCTAACGCTAACCCTAACCCTAACCCCAAAGCCAACCGTAACCCCAAACCCAACCCCAACCCCAACACTAACCCTAACCCTAACCCTACCCTAACCCTGACCCTAACCCTAACACTAACCCTAACACTAACACTAACACTAACTCTAACACTAACCCTAACACTAACCCTAACACTAACCGAATCCTAACCCTAACCCAATCCTAACCCTAACGCTAACCCTAACCCTAACCCTAACCCTAACCCCAAATCCAACCGTAAGCCCAAACCCAACCCAAACCCAACCCTAACACTAACCCTAACCCTACCCTAACCCTAACCCAACCCTAACCCTAACCCTAACGCTAACGCTAACGCTAACCCTAACCCTAACCCTAACCCTAACCCTAACCCTAACCCTAACCCTAACGCTAACCCTAACCCTAACCTTAACCCTAACCCCAAATCCAACCGAAACCCCAAACCGAACCCCAACCCCAACCCCAACCCCAACACTAACCCTAACCCTAACCCTACCCTAACCCTAACCCTAACCCTAACCCTAACCCTAACCCTAACACTAACACTAACCCTAACTCTAACCCTAACACTAACCCTAACACTAACCCTAACACTAACCCTAACACTAACTCTAACACTAACCCTAACCCCAACCCTAACCCAACCCTAATCCTAACCCTAACCCTAACCCTAACCCCAACCCCAACCACAACCACAACCACAACCACAACCCTAAACCTAACCGTAACCCTAACCCTAACTCTAACCTAACCCTAACCCAACCCTAACCCTAACCCTAACCCTAACCCTAACCCCAACCCCAACCCCAACCCCAACCCTAACCCTAACCCTAACCCTAACCCTAACCCTACCCTAACACTAACCCAACCCTAACCCTAACCCTACCCTAACCCTAACCCAACCCTAACCCTAACCCTAACCCTAACCCTAACCCCAAACCCAACCCTAACCCCAAACCCAAGCCCAAGCCCAAGCCCAAGCCCAAGCCTAACCCAAACCCTAACCCAAACCCTAACCCCAACCCCAACCCCAACCCCAACCCCAAGCCCAACCCTAACCCTAACCCTAACCCTACGTATTTGGTATGTGTTGACATTCACCGATGAATGTCGACATTCACCAATTTCTGTCTTTCACAGTAACGTACACACACACACACACACACACACATACACATACATACATACATATATATATAGTTTAAACCATTACCCTCCTAGCAACAATGAAAAGTAACACAAAAGCAAAATTTGGCTTCTTATTAGATATTGTTCAAGACACAAAAGGAGATGAATTTACGTCACACTAGATCATACAGAACAATGTGGCAGCATGGTGATTATTAGGTCTGAGTATGTTACAGTGAAAGACAGAAATCTGTAGAATGTCGACATTCACCGGTGAATGTCCGAAATATTTGCTAAATACCCTTATTTATGACTTACACTAAATACCTAACCCTAACCCTAACCCTAACCCTAACCCTAACCCTAACCCTACCCTAACCCTAACCTAACCCTAACCCTAACCCTAACCCCAAACCCAACCCTAACCCCAAACCCAACCCCAACCCCAACCCTAACACTAACACTAACACTAACCTTACCCTAACCCAACCCTAACCCTAACATTAACACTAAAACTAAGCCTAACCCTAACCCTAACCCTAACTCCAACCCTAACCCTAACGCCAACCCCAACCCCAACCCCAATCCCAACTCCAACACCAACCCCATCCCTAACACTAACCCTAACCCTAACCCTACCTTAACCCTAACCCAACCCTAACCCTAACTCTAACCCTAACCCTAACTCCAACCAGAACCCTAACGCCAACGCCAACTCCATCCCCAAATCCAACCCCAACCCCAACCCCAACCCCAACCCCAACCCTAACCCTAACCCTAACCCTAACCCTAACGCCAACGCCAACCCCAACCCCAACCTCAATCCCAACCCCAACCCCAACCCTAACCCTAACCCTAACCCTAACCCTAACCCTAACCCTAACCCTAACCCCAAACCCAACTCCAACCCCAACCCTAACCCTAACCCTAACCCTAACCCTAACCCTAACCCTAACCCTACCCCTACCCCAACCCTAACCCTAACCCTAACCCTAACCCTAACCCCAACCCCAACCCAACCCCAACCCCAACCCCAACCTAACCCTAACCCTAACCCTAACCCCAACCCCACCCCAACCCCAACCCTAACCCTAACTCTAACCCTAACCCTAACTTCAACCCTAACCCTAACGCCAATGCCAACTCCATCCCCAAATCCAACCCCAACCCCAAACCCAACCCCAAGCCTAACCCTAAACCTAACCCTAACCCTAACCCCAACCCCAACCCCAACCTAACCCTAACCCTAACACTAACACTAACACTAACCCTAACCCTAACCCCAACCCCAACCCTAACCCTAACCCTAACCCTAACCCTAACCCTAACCCTAAACCGAACCCTAACCCTAACCCTAAGCCTAAGCCTAACCCTAACCCTAACCCTAACCCTAACCCTAACCCTAACTCCACCCCCAAATCCAACCCCAACCCCAACCCCAAGCCTAACCCTAACCCTAACCCTAACCCTAACCCCAAACCCAACCCCAACCCCAACCTAACCCTAACCCCAACCCTAACCCCAAACCCACCCCAACCCCAACCCTAACCCTAACCCTAACCCTAACCCTACCCCTACCCCTACCCCAACCCCAACCCCAACCCCAACCCCAACCCCAACCCCAAACCTAACCCTAACCCTAACCCTAACCCTAACCCTAACCCTAACCCTAACCCCAACCCCACCCCAACCCCAACCCTAACCCTAACTCTAACCCTAACCCTAACTCCAACCAGAACCCTAACGCCAACGCCAACTCCATCCCCAAATCCAACCCCAACCCCAACCCCAACCCCAACCCCAACCCCAACCCTAACCCTAACCCTAACCCCAACCCCAACCCTAACCCTAACCTAACCCTAACCCTAACCCTAACCCTAACCCCAAACCCAACCCTAACCCCAAACCCAACCCCAACCCCAACCCTAACACTAACACTAACACTAACCTTACCCTAACCCAACCCTAACCCTAACATTAACACTAAAACTAAGCCTAACCCTAACCCTAACCCTAACTCCAACCCTAACCCTAAAGCCAACCCCAACCACAACCCCAATCCCAACTCCAACACCAACCCCATCCCTAACACTAACCCTAACCCTAACCCTACCTTAACCCTAACCCAACCCTAACCCTAACTCTAACCCTAACCCTAACTCCAACCAGAACCCTAACGCCAACGCCAACTCCATCCCCAAATCCAACCCCAACCCCAACCCCAACCCCAACCCCAACCCCAACCCTAACCCTAACCCTAACCCTAACCCTAACGCCAACGCCAACCCCAACCCCAACCTCAATCCCAACCCCAACCCCAACCCTAACCCTAACCCTAACCCTAACCCTAACCCTAACCCTAACCCTAACCCTAACCCCAAACCCAACTCCAACCCCAACCCTTACCCTAACCCTAACCCTAACCCTAACCCTACCCCTACCCCTACCCCAACCCTAACCCTAACCCTAACCCTAACCCTAACCCCAACCCCAACCCAACCCCAACCCCAACCCCAACCTAACCCTAACCCTAACCCTAACCCCAACCCCACCCCAACCCCAACCCTAACCCTAACTCTAACCCTAACCCTAACTTCAACCCTAACCCTAACGCCAATGCCAACTCCATCCCCAAATCCAACCCCAACCCCAACCCCAACCCCAAGCCTAACCCTAAACCTAACCCTAACCCTAACCCCAACCCCAACCCCAACCTAACCCTAACCCTAACACTAACACTAACACTAACCCTAACCCTAACCCCAACCCCAACCCTAACCCTAACCCTAACCATAACCCTAACCCTAACCCTAAACCGAACCCTAACCCTAACCCTAAGCCTAAGCCTAACCCTAACCCTAACCCTAACCCTAACCCTAACCCTAACTCCATCCCCAAATCCAACCCCAACCCCAACCCCAACCCCAAGCCTAACCCTAACCCTAACCCTAACCCTAACCCCAAACCCAACCCCAACCCCAACCTAACCCTAACCCTAACCCTAACCCCAACCCTAACCCCAAACCCACCCCAACCCCAACCCTAACCCTAACCCTAACCCTAACCCTACCCCTACCCCTACCCCAACCCCAACCCCAACCCCAACCCCAACCCCAACCCCAAACCTAACCCTAACCCTAACCCTAACCCTAACCCTAACCCTAACCCTAACCCCAACCCCACCCCAACCCCAACCCTAACCCTAACTCTAACCCTAACCCTAACTCCAACCAGAACCCTAACGCCAACGCCAACTCCATCCCCAAATCCAACCCCAACCCCAACCCCAACCCCAACCCCAACCCCAACCCTAACCCTAACCCTAACCCTAACCCTAACCCTAACCCTACCCTAACCCTAACCTAACCCAACCCTAACCCTAACCCTAACCCCAAACCCAACCCTAACCCCAAACCCAACCCCAACCCCAACCCTAACACTAACCCTAACACTAACCTTACCCTAACCCAACCCTAACCCTAACATTAACACTAAAACTAAGCCTAACCCTAACCCTAACCCTAACTCCAACCCTAACCCTAACGCCAACCCCAACCCCAACCCCAATCCCAACTCCAACACCAACCCCATCCCTAACACTAACCCTAACCCTAACCCTACCTTAACCCTAACCCAACCCTAACCCTAACTCTAACCCTAACCCTAACTCCAACCAGAACCCTAACGCCAACGCCAACTCCATCCCCAAATCCAACCCCAACCCCAACCCCAACCCCAACCCCAACCCTAACCCTAACCAACCCTAACCCTAACGCCAACGCCAACCCCAACCCCAACCTCAATCCCAACCCAACCCCAACCCTAACCCTAACCCTAACCCTAACCCTAACCCTAACCCTAACCCTAACCCTAACCCCAAACCCAACTCCAACCCCAACCCTAACCCTAACCCTAACCCTAACCCTAACCCTAACCCTACCCCTACCCCTACCCCAACCCTAACCCTAACCCTAATCCTAACCCTAACCCCAACCCCAACCCAACCCCAACCCCAACCCCAACCTAACCCTAACCCTAACCCTAACCCCAACCCCACCCCAACCCCAACCCTAACCCTAACTCTAACCCTAACCCTAACTTCAACCCTAACCCTAACGCCAATGCCAACTCCATCCCCAAATCCAACCCCAACCCCAACCCCAACCCCAAGCCTAACCCTAAACCTAACCCTAACCCTAACCCCAACCCCAACCCCAACCTAACCCTAACCCTAACACTAACACTAACCCTAACCCTAACCCTAACCCCAACCCCAACCCTAACCCTAACCCTAACCATAACCCTAACCCTAACCCTAAACCGAACCCTAACCCTAACCCTAAGCCTAACCCTAACCCTAACCCTAACCCTAACCCTAACCCTAACTCCATCCCCAAATCCAACCCCAACCCCAACCCCAACCCCAAGCCTAACCCTAACCCTAACCCTAACCCTAACCCCAACCCCAACCCCAACCCAACCTAACCCTAACCCTAACCTAACCCCAACCCTAACCCCAAACCCACCCCAACCCAACCCTAACCCTAACCCTAACCCTAACCCTACCCCTACCCCTACCCCAACCCCAACCCCAACCCCAACCCCAACCCCAAACCTAACCCTAACCCTAACCCTAACCCTAACCCTAACCCTAACCCTAACCCCAACCCCACCCCAACCCCAACTAACCCTAACTCTAACCCTAACCCTAACTCCAACCAGAACCCTAACGCCAACGCCAACTCCATCCCCAAATCCAACCCCAACCCCAACCCCAACCCCAACCCCAACCCCAACCCTAACCCTAACCCTAACCCCAACCCCAACCCTAACCCTAAGCCTAACCCTAACCCTAACCCTAACCCTAACCCTAACCCTAACTCCATCCCCAAATCCAACCCCAACCCCAACCCCAACCCCAAGCCTAACCCTAACCCTAACCCTAACCCTAACCCCAAACCCAACCCCAACCCCAACCTAACCCTAACCCTAACCCTAACCCCAACCCTAACCCAAACCCACCCCAACCCCAACCCTAACCCTAACCCTAACCCTAACCCTACCCCTACCCCTACCCCAACCCCAACCCCAACCCCAACCCCAACCCCAAACCCAAACCTAACCCTAACCCTAACCCTAACCCTAACCCTAACCCTAACCCCAACCCCACCCCAACCCCAACCCTAACCCTAACTCTAACCCTAACCCTAACTCCAACCAGAACCCTAACGCCAACGCCAACTCCATCCCCAAATCCAACCCCAACCCCAACCCCAACCCCAACCCCAACCCCAACCCTAACCCTAACCCTAACCCCAACCCCAACCCTAACCCTAACCTAACCCTAACCCTAACCCTAACCCTAACCCCAAACCCAACCCTAACCCCAACCCAAACCAACCCCAACCCCAACCCTAACACTAACCCTAACACTAACCTTACCCTAACCCAACCCTAACCCTAACATTAACACTAAAACTAAGCCTAACCCTAACCCTAACCCTAACTCCAACCCTAACCCTAACGCCAACCCCAACCCCAATCCCAACTCCAACACCAACCCCATCCCTAACACTAACACTAACCCTAACCCTACCTTAACCCTAACCCAACCCTAACCCTAACTCTAACCCTAACCCTAACTCCAACCAGAACCCTAACGCCAACGCCAACTCCATCCCCAAATCCAACCCCAACCCCAACCCCAACCCCAACCCCAACCCTAACCCTAACCCTAACCCTAACCCTAACGCCAACGCCAACCCCAACCCCAACCTCAATCCCAACCCCAACCCCAACCCTAACCCTAACCCTAACCCTAACCCTAACCCTAACCCTAACCCTAACCCTAACCCTAACCCTAACCCTAACCCTAACCCCAAACCCAACTCCAACCCCAACCTAACCCTAACCCTAACCCTAACCCTAACCCTACCCCTACCCCTACCCCAACCCTAACCCTAACCCTAACTCTAACCCTAACCCTAACCCCAACCCCAACCCAACCCCAACCCCAACCCCAACCTAACCCTAACCCTAACCCTAACCCCAACCCCACCCAACCCCAACCCTAACCCTAACTCTAACCCTAACCCTAACTTCAACCCTAACCCTAACGCCAATGCCAACTCCATCCCCAAATCCAACCCCAACCCCAACCCCAACCCCAAGCCTAACCCTAAACCTAACCCTAACCCTAACCCCAACCCCAACCCCAACCTAACCCTAACCCTAACACTAACACTAACACTAACCCTAACCCTAACCCCAACCCCAACCCTAACCCTAACCCTAACCATAACCCTAACCCTAACCCTAAACCGAACCCTAACCCTAACCCTAACCCTAACCCTAACCCTAAGCCTAACCCTAACCCTAACCCTAACCCTAATCCTAACCCTAACTCCATCCCCAAATCCAACCCCAACCCCAACCCCAACCCCAAGCTAACCCTAACCCTAACCCTAACCCTAACCCCAAACCCAACCCCAACCCCAACCTAACCCTAACCCTAACCCTAACCCCAACCCTAACCCCAAACCCACCCCAACCCCAACCCTAACCCTAACCCTAACCCTAACCCTAACCCTACCCCTACCCCTACCCCAACCCCAACCCCAACCCCAACCCCAACCCCAAACCCAAACCTAACCCTAACCCTAACCCTAACCCTAACCCTAACCCTAACCCTAACCCTAACCCTAACCCCAACCCCACCCCAACCCCAACCCTAACCCTAACTCTAACCCTAACCCTAACTCCAACCAGAACCCTAACGCCAACGCCAACTCCATCCCCAAATCCAACCCCAACCCCAACCCCAACCCCAACCCCAAAACCAACCCTAACCCTAACCCTAACCCTAACCCTAACCCTAACCCCAAACCCAACCCTAACCCCAAACCCAAACCCAACCCCAACCCCACCCCAACCCCAACCCTAACCCTAACCCTAACCCCAAACCCAAGCCCAAGCCCAAGCCCAAGCCCAAGCCTAACCCAAACCCAAACCCAAACCCTAACCCCAACCCCAACCCCAACCCCAAGCCCAAGCCCAACCCTAACCCTAACCCTAACCCTACGTATTTGGTATGTGTTGACATTCACCGATGAATGTCGACATTCACCAATTTCTGTCTTTCACAGTAACGTACACACACACACACACACACACACACACACACACACACATACATACATACATATATATATAGTTTAAACCATTACCCTCCTAGCAACAATGAAAAGTAACACAAAAGCAAAATTTGGCTTCTTATTAGATATTGTTCAAGACACAAAAGGAGATGAATTTACGTCACACTAGATCATACAGAACAATGTGGCAGCATGGTGATTATTAGGTCTGAGTATGTTACAGTGAAAGACAGAAATCTGTAGAATGTCGACATTCACCGGTGAATGTCCGAAATATTTGCTAAATACCCTTATTTATGACTTACACTAAATACCTAACCCTAACCCTAACCCTAACCCTAACCCTAACCCTAACCCTACCCTAACCCTAACCTAACCCTAACCCTAACCCTAACCCTAACCCCAAACCCAACCCTAACCCCAAACCCAACCCCAACCCCAACCCTAACACTAACCCTAACACTAACCTTACCCTAACCCAACCCTAACCCTAACATTAACACTAAAACTAAGCCTAACCCTAACCCTAACCCTAACTCCAACCCTAACCCTAACGCCAACCCCAACCCCAACCCCAATCCCAACTCCAACACCAACCCCATCCCTAACACTAACCCTAACCCTAACCCTACCTTAACCCTAACCCAACCCTAACCCTAACCCTAACCCTAAACCTAACCTAAACCTAAACCTAACCCTAACCTTAGCTCCAACCCTAACCCTAAAGCCAACGCCAACCCAAACCGCAACCCTAACACTAACACTAACCCTAACCCTACCCTAACCCTAAACCAACCCTAACCCTAACCCTAACCCTAACACTAACCCTAGCTCCAACCCTAACCCTAACGCCAACCCCAACCCCAACCTCAACCCCAATCCCAATCCAACCCCAACCCTACCCTAACCCTAACCCTAACCCTAACCCTAACCCTAACCCTAACCCTAACCCTAACCCTAACCCTAACCCTTAACCTAACCCTAACCCTAACCCTAACCCTAACCCTAACCCCAAATCCAACCCTAACCCCAAACCCAAACCCAACCCCAACCCTAACACTAACCCTAACCCCAACCCTAACACTAACACTAACCCTAACCCTAAACCTAAGCCTACCCCTACCCCAACCCTAACCCTAATCCTAACCCTAACACTAACCCTAACCCTAAACCTAACACTAACCCTAGCTCCAACCCTAACCCTAACGCCAACGCCAATGCCAACAACAAACCCAACACAAACCCTAACCCTACCCTAACCCTAACCCAACCCTAACCCTAACCCTAACCCTAACGCTAACCCTAACCCTAACCCCAAAGCCAACCGTAACCCCAAACCCAACCCCAACCCCAACACTAACCCTAACCCTAACCCCTACCC
>NC_138549.1:74692246-74699084 GCF_964273705.1 Natrix helvetica | reverse complement strand
TGTGATGGCAAACCTATGGCATGTGTGCTACAGGTGGCATGCGGAGCCATTTGTCAGGGCATGCGAGGTGATGTCCTGTCAGCTGGCCAGTGCGCATGGGCGCACTGGCCAGCTGACTTCGGCCTTCTTTTGAGGCCGTTTTTCGCCCTCCCAAGGCTTCCCTGAAGCCACCAAAGCGCGAAAAACCGGTCCTACGGGCAAACCAAAAGTTTAGGAACGGACTTTTGGTTTGCTTCTAGGGCTGGTTTTTGCCCTCCGGAGCCTTCAGGGAAGCCTCCTGAAGGCCCCTGAAGGCTCCGGAAGTTGAAAATTGGCCCTATGGACAAACCAGAAGTCACCATTCCCGAACTTCTGGGTTGCCCGTAAGTCCATGTTTTGTCCTCTGGAGGCTTCAGGGAAGCTCCTGAGACCTTCAGAGGGTGTCTGGGGGGGGGCAGGGAGGCTGTTTTCGCCCTTCCCCAGGCTCCTAGAAAGCCTCTGGAGCCTGGGGAAGGTGAAAAAAGCGCAGCAAAAGTGGTGTGTGTGTGTCACTGATCGTGTGCATAGCATAATGGGCGTGGCATGCCAGTGCACGACCCCCCTGTGCTCCCCCCACTTTTAGCACGGCAGCCAAAAAAGGTTTGCCATCAATGTTCTGGACAACTTAACAAAATGAAGAAGTTTTTTAAAATAAATGTTTGATCTTAAGAGGCCCAGTGCTATTGTATCTTCTTTTAAATAGCAGAGAATAACTATACTTCCAGAAATCCACATCAATTTTAACAGCATCTGTACAAGTATAGTCTGAAATGTAACAGCACAAACAGTGTATATCGTCTGTACTGTTTGCTGTTTGTTGCAAGGAGGCAAATTGCTGGCAGGCAGAGGCAGATTTTCCCCCCCTTATTTTCCTCCCCAAAAGCTAGGCGTGTCTTATACTTTGGAGCGTCTTATACTCCAAAAAATATGGTGGCTTACTTCAACTACTCTCCCATCCCTTAAGTAGGTCATCTCTCCATCCATGAGAACCATAAATGGAAGATCAACTTTGATTACAGACTTAAAATTTTCCCATTCCAGCTTGCAAGATTGTTATGCAGATCAGCCAGAGATCACTCAAATAAGAACTCCTGGCCCATCTCTACTTTAGATCTCAATGCAATGTGTTCCTGGATAGCACATTACTAGGAAACACCAAAAGCTATTTGGGAGCTTTTGACTGCTTTTTCATTTCTAGATAAACTTAACGCGATCTTTGAACTCTCGCCCTCCATTCAGCTCTCCTAATCTCCAGAAAGAAAGAAAAATGTTGGTAAATATTGAAGTCCAATATATGTGGAGGAATAAGATTGAACATTCAATGGAATTGAAGGTGATGAGCGTTCTGGTACAGCAATCTGAAGTCTTCTACATTGCAGAAGGCTGAATCAGGAGCTGAAAACATATTTTAGCTCCTACTTCATCCTAACACATTCTTCCAGTTCTTTTTAATGATTGCCAATTCCAAACTTCTCATTCTCTTATTTAAAAACTGATTATGGGGAGCAGGTCAAGTGTCTGTCAGGGTTCCGATGGATGCCCTAATTAAATCATGAACCTCAAGCCAAGCTTCAAAAGAAATCCAGTTATTTATTAGGAGCTTCATGTCGGCAGGTTCCCAAGTGAAGCCAGCTCTGACGCCACGTAATTTATGTCCCCAATTATGACCCTGTTTCCCCTCTCCCCCCCCGGGTGTGTCATCAATCACATTCATCAGCAGGGCAATTTCAAGGGTTGTAGAGAACACTCCCCTCCGCAGGCTATAAGTAACCCTGGGATACAGCCTTAAGAGAGATAAGTCTGGAATGTCTTTGGCTGCCCTGCCGTTTCATCAGTTTCCCATCCCCTTTTCCTATGGCAACTTGAGAGCAGGCCAGGGATGCTTTGCAAGTTGACAGTGTTAGTTTTCAGCAACCAAATAAGACTTATATTCTCCAACAGCATCTGTTCACAACTTGGTTCTTTAGGCCTTTTAGCAGCGCAACCCATTGCTGTTGTAACTGAATGCATCCAACTTGCTCCTGAGTTTGTCCTCTCCTTTTACTTCCTTCCACCTTTCCCAGCATTAGAGCTTTCTCCAGAGAGCTGAATGTTTATATAATGTATCCAAAGTACGACAATCCAAAGGGGTCGATGAATATTCAGCTGTAGAAAGACATATAAATGACCCCACAAAAAAGGGGTCAGGCTTTGAACTATCACATCAATCATGGACAATCCTAAATAGGATTCGCATCTCGCATGGTGTCTGTCGGGACTCTCGATATAAAGGGGGCATAGTATCCTCCCCTCGGTGTGACTCCAGGGTTCCATGTCAAAATGTAAATCACTTCATGACCGGCTGCAAGCTGAGGGCTTACAATCCAGTATCTGATTATTATTTTTTAAATAAACAGAGATGTGGTTGGGCCACGAGGGAGGTCTACCCCTTGTGGAAATGTGCCCGCCAGGTTATCGAGCATTTCACCAGCCTCGGGCCCAGGGAAGGGGCGGCGGGGTAGCAGTGATTATCCGGGAAGACTTAGAGCCGAGAGAGTTCACCGTGCCGCAGACATCCGGGTGTGAGTCCCTCGTCGTGAGATGGGGCCCAGGGAGGCAGTTGGGCCTGCTGATAGTATACCTGGCTCCTCGCTATACTTCAGCGGCCCTGCCCGAACTCCTTGAGCTGATCTCATCGGTGGCGGTTGAGACCCCCAAACTTTTAGTGATGGGGGATTTTAATCTGCCGTCGATGGGAGAAGCGTCTGAGGGGGTTCGGGAGTTCATGGCTTCCATGACAGCCATGGACCTGACCCAGTTAATTCAGGGCCCTACTCACGAGGGAGGCCACACCCTGGACCTTGTTTTCGTCTCTGGCCAGTGGACGAGTGATCTGGGAAGAGGGGATCTAGACATTATTCCCCTGTCATGGTCGGATCACTCACTTCTCCGGCTGGACTTCCCTGGTGCTACCCCCCGCCGCGAGGAGGCGGAACTGGAAGGTATTAGATGGTTCCGCCCCAAGCGCCTGATGGAACCGGATAGGTTCCAGACGGAACTTGGGCCACCTCCTGTGGACCTGACCCGCCCCCGAGTGGAGGACCTGGTAGACGCATGGAATAGTGCGACTACCGGGGCCCTAGACCGGGTGGCGCCTTTGCGGCCTCTCCTGCGGCGACGAACCACCCTGGCACCTTGGTTTACCGAGGAGCTAAGGGTGATGAAATGCCACAAGAGACGCCTAGAGAGTCGTTGGAGATCCTCCCGTTCCGAATTTGACCGAGCACAGGCACGAGCCTATTTGAAGACATACCTTGTGGCATTAAGAGCGGCCAAACGTCAACATTGTGCCGCTCTTATTGCGTCTGCAGATAACCGCCCTGCCGCCCTGTTTTGGGTGACCCGCTCTCTCTTGTTTGAGAGACCACGGGAAGCCCCACTACAGGGCAGAGCAGAAGAGTTTGGGAAATATCTACAGGACAAAGTCGCTCAAATCCGGATGGGATGGGTCCCTTTCAGTGGTTCAGTAGAGACGCCCGTGGCGAGTCTTGAGGGACCGCTTTGGGAGGAGTTTGACTCGGTTGCCATCAAGGATTTGGACAGGTTGCGTGGACGTCTGCGACCCACCACATGTTTATTGGACCCGTGTCCCTCCTGGCTTGTACTGGCATCCTGGGAGGTTACGCGTGACTGGCTCCTTGGCCTGGTGAACGCCTCGCTGGGTGAGGGGTCTCTTCCGGCCGCCTTGAAAGAGGCGGTGGTGAGGCCCCTGCTCAAGAAGCCTTCCCTGGACCCAACGGACCTAGTCAATTATCGTCCAGTCTCCAACCTTCCTTTTTTAGCGAAGGTTGTAGAGAGTGTGGTGGTACAGCAGTTCCCACGTCACCTGGAGGAAAATGATTATCTAGACCCGCGCCAGTCCGGCTTCCGACCCGGGCACAGCACGGAGACGGCCTTGGTCGCATTGGTTGATGATCTCTGGAGGGCCAGAGATAGGTGTTGTTCCTCTATCCTGGTCCTATTAGATCTCTCGGCGGCGTTCGATACCATCGACCATGGTATCCTGTTGCACCGGCTAGAGGGGCTAGGAGTCAGGGGCACCGTTTTACGGTGGTTTGGCTCCTACCTCTCTGATCGGACGCAACGTGTGTTGGCAGGGGAGCAGAGTTCGACCCGGAGGCCACTCACATGTGGAGTGCCACAGGGATCGGTGCTCTCGCCTCTCCTGTTCAACACATATATGAAACCGCTGGGCGAGATCATCCGTGGTTTTGGGGTGGGATATCATCTGTATGCTGATGATACTCAGCTATACATTTCCACCCCGAACCACCCCAATGAGGCCGTCGAAATGATGTCCCGGTGTCTGGAGGCCGTACGGGTCTGGATGGATGGCAACCGACTAAAACTCAACCCTTCCAAGACGGAGTGGCTGTGGCTTCCGGCCTCCCGGTTCAACCAGGTGCTTCCATCTCTGGCCATCGGGGGCGTCCAACTAGCCCCCATGGAACAGGTGCGCAATTTGGGCGTCCTCCTGGATGCCCGGCTGTCCATGGATGATCATGTAACAGCCGTGGCAAGGGGGGCGTTCCATCAGGTTCGCCTGATGCGCCAATTGCGCCCCTTATTGGACCGGGATGCCCTACGCACAGTCACCCATGCGCTAGTGACGTCTCGCCTGGATTACTGCAATGCTCTCTACATGGGGCTTCCCTTGAGATGCACTCGGAGACTACAGTTGGTCCAGAATGCGGCCGCGCGGGTGATTATGGGGAGGACTAGATACTCCCCTGTAACACCTCTCCTGCGCGAGCTGCACTGGCTTCCTGTGGTCTACCGAGTGCGTTTCAAGGTTTTGATTATGATCTTTAAAGCGCTTCATGGCACAGGGCCTAGTTATATGCAGGATCGCATCCTGCCCCACACATCCCTACGACCAATTCGCTCGCACAGAGAGGGACTTCTCCGGGTGCCGTCCGCAAAACAGTGCCGTGGGGCGACACCCAGGAGCAGAGCCTTCTCTGTGATGGGCCCAGCCCTGTGGAATGACCTCCCCCGTGACATCAGGATCACTTCCGATCTCCGCTCCTTCCGTGTACAGATGAAGACCCACCTCTTTCAATTATCTGGCCTGGCTCAATCGTAATTTCTCTTATTCCTCCTAACTGTTTTTTAAATTGTCTTTAAATATTAATTCTTAATTGCATATTGGGTTTTTACAATTGGGGTATTTTAATGCTGAATTTTAACTGTCTAAATGATGAAATTTGTTACCTCCTCCGTGTATGTGTGTTTTGTATTTATGTACGTTTATGTGCTGTTATTTATCTTCTATGTTTTATGCTCCATTGTACGCCGCCCCGAGTCCTACTTGGAAAGGGAGCGGCTAATAAATCCAAATTATTATTATTATTATTATCCCCAAATCCAACCCCAACCCCAACCCCAACCCCAAGCCTAACCCTAACCCTAACCCCAACCCCAACCCCAACCCTAACCCTAACCCTAACCCTAACCCTAACTCCAACCCTAACCCTAACGCGAACGCCAACCCCAACCCCAACCTCAACCCCAACCCCAACCCCAACCCCAACCCTAACCCTAACCCTAACCCTAACCCTAACCCTAACCCTAACCCTAACCCTAACCCTAACCCTAACCCTAACCCCAACCCCAACCCCAACCCCAACCCCAACCCTAACCCTAACCCTAACCCTAACCCTAACCCTAAACCTAACACTAACCCTAGCTCCAACCCTAACTCTAACGCCAACCCCAACCCCAACCCCAACCCTAACCCTAACCCTAACCCTAACCCTAACCCCAATCCCAACCCCAACCCCAACCCTAACACTAACCCAAACCCAAACCCTAACCCCAACCCCAACCCCAAGCCCAAGCCCAAGCCCAACCCTAACCCTAACCCTAACCCTACGTATTTGGTATGTGTTGACATTCACCGATGAATGTCGACATTCACCAATTTCTGTCTTTCACAGTAACATACACACACACACACACTCCCACACTCATAGACATACATACAAACATATATATATACTTTAAACCATAAGCCTCCTAGCAACAATGAAAAGTAACACAAAAGCAAAATTTGGCTTCTTATTAGATATTGTTCAAGACACAAAAGCCAAAAGGAGATGAATTTACGTCACACTAGATCATACAGAACAATGTGGCAGCATGGTGATTATTATGTCTGAGTATGTTACAGTGAAAGACAGAAATCTGTAGAATGTCGACATTCACCGGTGAACGTCCGAAATATTTGCTAAATACCCTTATTTATGACTTAGACTAAATACCTAACGCTAACGCTAACCCTAACGCTAACGCTAACGCTAACGCTAACGCTAACCCTAACCCTAACCCTAACCCTAACCCTATCCTAACCCTAACGCCAACGCCAACTCCATCCCCAAATCCAACCCCAACCCCAACCCCAACCCCAAGCCTAACCCTAACCCTAACCCTAATCCCAACCCTAACCCCAACCCCACCCCAACCCCAACCCTAACCCTAACCCTAACCCTAACCCTACCCCTACCCCTACCCCAACCCTAACCCTAACCCTAACCCTAACCCTTACCCTAACCCTAACCCTAACCCTAACCCTAACCCCAAACCCAAACCCAACCCCAACCCCAACCCCAACCTAACCCTAACCCTAACCCTAATCCCAACCCTAACCCCAACCCCACCCCAGCACCAACCCTAACCCTAACCCTAACCCTACCCCTACCCCTACCCCAACCCTAACCCTAACCCTAACCCTAACCCTTACCCTAACCCTAACCCCAACCCCAACCCAACCCCAACCCCA
>NC_138549.1:74682246-74684746 GCF_964273705.1 Natrix helvetica | reverse complement strand
AACCGTAACCCAACCCTAACCCTAACCCTAACCCTAACCCTAACCCTAACGCTAACCCTAACCCTAACCCTAACCCCAAACCCAACCCTAACCCCAACCCTAACCCCAACACTAACCCTAACACTAACCCTAAACCTAACCCTAACCCTAAGCCAACCCTAACCCTAACCCTAACCCTAACCCTAACCCTAACCCTAACCCTAACCCTAACCCTAACGCTAACCCTAACCCTAACCCTAACCCCAAATCCAAACGTAACCGCAAACCCAACCCCAACCCCAACCCCAACCCTAACCCTAACCCTAACCCTACCCTAACCGTAACCCAACCCTAACCCTAACCCTAACCCTAACGCTAACCCTAACCCTAACCCTACCCTAACCGTAACCCAACCCTAACCCTAACCCTAACCCTAACGCTAACCCTAACCCTAACCCTAACCCTAACACTAACACTAACCCTAACACTAACCCTAACAATAACCCTAACACTAACCCTAACATTAACCCTAACACTAACCCTAACACTAACCCTAACACTAACCCTACCCTAACCCTAACCCAATCCTAATCCTAACCTTAACCCTAACCCTAACCCTAACCCTAACCCTAACCCTAACCCTAACCCCAAATCCAACCATAACCCCAAACCCAACCCCAACCCCAACCCCAACCCCAACCCCAACCCTACCCTAACCCTAACCCTAACCCTAACCCTAACCCTAACCCTAACCCTAACCCTAACCCTAACCCTAACCCTAACCCTAACCCTAACCCTAACCCTAACCCTAACCCTAACCCTAACCCTAACCCTAACCCTAACCCTAACCCTAACCCTAACCCTAACCCTAACCCTAACCCTAACCCTAACCCTAACCCTAACCCTAACCCTAACCCTAACCCTAACCCTAACCCTAACCCTAACCCTAACCCTAACCCTAACCCTAACCCTAACCCAACCCTAACGCTAACCCTAACCCTAACCCTAACCCTAACCCTAACCCTAACCCTAATCCTAACCCTAACCCTAACACTAACCCTAACCCTAACCCTAACCCCAAATCCAACCGTAACCCCAAACCCAACCCTAACCCTAACACTAACCCTAACCCTAACCCTACCCTAACCCTAACCCTAACCCTAACCCTAACCCTAACCCTAACCCTAACGCTAACCCTAACCCTAACCCTAACCCTAACCCTAACCCCAACCCCAACCCCAACCCCAAACCCAAACCCAACCCTAACCCCAACCCCAAACCCAACCCCAACCCCAACCCCAACCCCAACCCCAACCCTAACCCTAACCCTAACCCTAACCCCAACCCCAACGCCAACCCAACCCCAACCCCAACTCCAACCCAACCCCAACCCCAACCCCAACCTAACCCTAACCCTAACCCCAACCCCAACCCCAACCCCAACCCCAACCCCAACCCCAACCCCAACCCTAACCCTAACCCTAACCCTAACCCTAACCCTAACCCTAACCCTAACCCTAACCCTAACCCTAACCCTAACCCTAACCCTAACCCTAACCCTAACCCTAACCCTAACCCTAACCCTAACCCTAACCCTAACCCTAACCCTAACCCTAACCCTAAACCTAACCCAACCCAACCCAACCCTAACCCTAACGCTAACGCTAACGCTAACGCTAAACCTAACGCTAACCCTAACCCTAACCCTAACGCTAACCCTAACCCTAACCGTAACCCAACCCTAACCCTAACCCTAACCCTAACGCTAACCCTAACCCTAACCCTAACCCTACCCTAACCGTAACCCAACCCTAACCCTAACCCTAACCCTAACCCTAACCCTAACGCTAACCCTAACCCTAACACTAACCCTAACATTAACACTAACCCTAACACTAACCCTAACACTAACCCTAACACTAACCCTAACACTAACCCTACCCTAACCCTAACCCAATCCTAATCCTAACCTTAACCCTAACCCTAACCCTAACCCTAACCCTAACCCTAACCCTAACCCTAACCCTAACCCTAACCCTAACCCTAACCCTAACCCTAACCCTAACCCTAACCCTAACCCTAACCCTAACCCTAGCTCCAACCCTAACCCTAACGCCAACACCAACCCCAACCCCAACCCTAACCCTAACCCTAACCCTAACCCTAACCCTAACTCCAACCCTAACCCTAACGCCAACGCCAACGCCAACCCCAACCCCAACCCCAACCCCAACCCTAACCCTAACCCTAACCCTAACCCTAACCCTTACACTAACCCTAGCTCCAACCCTAACTCTAACGCCAACCCCAACCCCAACCCCAACCCTAACCCTAACCCTAACCCTAACCCTAACCCTAACCCTAACCCAACCCTAACGCTAACCCTAACCCTAACCCTAACCCTAACCCTAACCCTAACCCTAACCCTAACCCTAACCCTAACCCTAACCCTAACCCTAACCCTAACCCTAACCCTCACGCTTACCCTAACCCTAACCCTAACCCCAAATCCAAACGTAAC
>NC_138549.1:74089746-74594746 GCF_964273705.1 Natrix helvetica | reverse complement strand
AAGCATGCACAAAGTTAGTGCCTCCACTATCTGCAAAACACAGAATTGTTTTAGCAGGCCTATAGGGACCAAATCAATGTCAGCTTTTAGTTGTTCCTTCCAGGTGATAGAAGATTGAAAAGTAATTCCTAGATATTTTTTAAAAAAGTTTTGGTGTGTTCTGTACAGTGTACACACATATTTGCATTAGTTATTTTCATTCCTGATTATGGCTATTGGGTCTTTAAGCAATGACTGCCACTTAATGTTTGAGGAATATTTGTTGACATATCTTTCTTTTCCATAATATTTGATCATGGCTGGAAGTCTGCCTCAAATGCACATGTGCTGTGGAGAGGATAGCTAAATCATCAGCACAAGCAAAATGTAGTAGATCTACTAACTAGTCAATATAAGAAAGTAAAATTCACTACAGTAGTCTACAAAGTTGGGATTTGGGAATAAATATAGAGATTAAAAGGGAAGGGAGCCAAAATGCACTCTAGTTTCACTTCTTTTTGAATTAGAATTGATAAATATATTTTGCAAGCACTTGTTGAACTTAAATTATGTTGAAGTTTCATAATCAGAAGAAGGAATCACTGGTCTTTGGGAAAATCTGCCAGCTTTATCCAAAATAAATTTCTTGGAATTAAATCAAATGCTTCCTTTTAATTAATAAAAGTGATATGTAAAGCATCTGCATGTATGTGCATGTATGTGTGTGTGTGTGTGTGTGTGTTTGTGCGCGCGCGCGCATGTGTGTATACCAGCTAACTGTGACAATGGTGGTGCAGTGGTTAGAATACAGTACTGCAGGCTACTTCTGCTGACTGCTGGCTGCTGGCAGTTAGGCAGTTCGAGTCTCACTGGCTCAAGATTGACTCATCCTTCCATCCTTCTGAGTGTTAGATTCGGGCAACGAGAGAACAGACTCCGGACACGTAGTGACTTAACAGCTCTTTATTAGTAGTAGTAGTGATCCAGCTTTCTCTGTGGCCGGAGGGTTCCCCTTTTATAGGGATCGGGTACGCCTCTCGACCAATCAGAACGATACCTGTTTCCGGCCGTAGTGGCGGACCAGAGAGGAGACTTGCTGCGATATATGCTAATATCTAACACCCCTCCCCTCTTAGACGGAGCATTCCGGTTAGTTACATAGTCCTTAAGATAAGTGGGTGTTTGCCTTACACAGGTGGAACGCCGCAGTTCTGGTTGATCTGGAGTGGTTGCAGGATCGGTTGCTTTTTCTGTTTCGCGTTCGGGGGTCTGCAGGCTTTCGTTGTTTCGGCGTTGTTCGGTTTCGCCTTCGACCTCTTGTTCTATCCTGGGCTCGCAGGTGTCGTGATTCTCTGTGTTGGGTTTCTCGGATGGCTGACTTTGTGCTGGCAGATAGTTTTCGTCTTCAGCCCGTAGGTCTGAGTGTGCCAGGCGACCTCGTAGTTGATCAATGTGCCTTTTCCAATTCCGTCCATCTTCAAGCTCTAGCAAATATGATCGTGGACCCGTGATGCCAATGACCCTTGCCGGCATCCACAATGTTCCCCCTGCATAGTTGTGGGCGTATACTGAATCCCCTATGCTAAAATTCCGAATTTTGCTTGTCGAGTCTGGGGCGATGTGGCAGAGTAATTTGGGTGAAGACGGTCCAGGTGAGACTGTAGACGGCGGCCCATGAGTAGTTCAGCGGGGCTCCTACCCGTCGTTGCACTGGGGGTAATATGCTGAATTAGGAGGTAATGGTCAATGCGTGTTTGCCAATCACCTGGACCCATCCTAGCGAGGGCCTCTTTTGCGGATCGCACCATTCTCTCCGCCTGTCCGTTCGATGCCGGATGGAATGGTGCGACAAGGGCATGCCGAATTCCCTGACCTGCTAAGTACGTTTCAAATTGCATGGCCGTGAATTGGGGCCCATTTTCGGAGACCAGGAGGTTGGGCAGGCCATGAGTGGCGAAAAGTCGCCGTAGAACCTTAATGACTGCCTCTGCCGTGGTCGAAGTCATTAGGACTACTTCTAGCCATTTGGAGTATGCGTCCACAACTATAAGGAAAGTCTGACCTTGGACTGGCCCTGCGAAATCGATGTGTATTCGCGACCAGGGTGCTTTAGGCTTCTCCCATTCTGTGGCGGGCGCTTCCGAGGGTGCGGGTCTCGATTCCTGGCATGGATCACAAGTGGCCACCCATTCCTCTATTTCTTTGTCCATGTTGGGCCACCAAACGTAACTTCTTGCTAACGCCTTCATTCTAACGATCCCCGGATGCCCCACATGTAACGCTTCTAATACATTTCTGCGTAACGCATAATAACAACTCGATCCCCCCACAATAAACAACCTTGCAACACTGAAAGCTCATCTCGTTTCCTCCAAAATAGCTTGAATTCCGGGCCCACGTTCCCTTTCGGCCACCCCCTCCAAACCCAGGTTTGAACTTGCTTTATTATATTGTCCCTAGCAGAGAATCTGGCAACGTCGCAGGAAGAAACCGGTCCTGAGTCCAAACAGTCAATTAACAACACCGGTACCTCGGGAGTGGGGTCTGGCAAGAGATCCGGAAGTGGGCAACGGCTGAGTGCGTCTGCATGTCCTAGAGTGGAGCCCGGTCGATGAATTAGCTTGTATGAGTACGCGGCCAGGAAAACAGTCCACCTGGTCATGCGTGGAGAAAGGGAGACTGGTGTGGGGCGGTTTCCCGCCAAAAGTCCCAACAGCGGTTTATGATCTGTAATCAGTTCAAAATCGCGGCTGTAGAGGTATTCGTGGAAACGTTTTACTCCAGCTACAGCAGCTAACGCTTCCCTGTCCATCTGGCTGTAATTCCTCTCGACCGATGAAAGAGTCCTGGAGTAGAAAGCGATGGGTGCTTCGTTCCCGTTTGGCATCCTGTGGCTAAGGACTGCGCCGACTCCGAATGGGGATGTGTCGCAGGTCAATACCAGCGGTAGCGTCTGGCTGTATTGCACTAGCAGCGAGTCGGTGGTGAGCAGGCGCTTAACTGCGGCAAAAGCTGCTGCTTCGGATCGTCCCCATCTCCATGTTGCGTTCCTCTGGAGTAGTCGATGTAATGGCTCAGCAATGGTTGCCTTCTGTCTCAGAAAAACGCTGTAGAAGTTAAGTAGTCCGAGGAAGGTCTGCAACTCGGTCTGATTTCGTGGTGTGGGGGCGTCCTGGATTGCCTTAATTTTCTTTGAAGTGGGGTGTATTCCCTGACCATCGATTCTATATCCCAGGAATTCTACGCTAGGCACGTTAATTTGGCATTTCTCTTTTTTGAGGCGGAGACCCTTTTCTCTGATTCTGGCCAAAACAGTTCTGACTCTTTTTAATAGTTGCTCCTCGTTTGCAGCGGACACCAAGATGTCGTCGAAATAGGGGACAACTCCCGGTATCCCTTGCAAAAGCCGTTCCATGACGCTCTGGAACAGACCTGGAGCAATACTCACACCGAATTGTAGCCGGTTGCATTTGAATGCTCCTCTGTGCATCACTATCGTTTGGGCCTCCGCTGTGGCGCTATCCACGGGCAACTGCTGGTAAGCTTGTGCCATGTCTAATTTAGCAAATATCTTTCCTGGCCCCAACGAGTGCAATAAGTGTTGTACCACTGGCACAGGATATGCGCTTTGTTGTAGCGCGACATTAATTGTGCATTTATAGTCTGCGCAGATGCGGACTGACCCATCTGGTTTAACTGGGGTCACAATGGGAGTTTCCCAGCGCGCGTGATCCACCGGCTCAAGGATTCCTTGCTCAACTAACTTATCGATCTCTTTATCTATTTTTGGGCGGAGTGCAAAAGGCACTCGTCTCGGTTTAAGTCGGATTAGCGCCACTTTGGGGTCTAAATTGAATGAGATTGGTTTGCCCACATACTTACCAAGACTGGGGCTGAACACATCCTCGAACTCCTTAATATCTGTTCAGCGCTGCTGTTCTCCACGGCGTTGATCCCGGTGACTTCTAACCCCAGGGCTTCAAACCAATCTAGTCCTAGAAGGTTCTGTAACGGTGCGCTGGCGATGGTCACGGGCAGCTGGGCTATGATGTCCTTGAAACGAATTTGGAATGTGCCTTGACCCACGATGGGGACTCGGTTCCCCTGGTAGTCTCGTAGCAGGATGTCTGGTGCGCATAGTTGGCTCTTTTTGAGGCTAGGGATAGCCTTTTTCATGGAGGCCCATGAAATGATCGTCAGGGACGATCCTGTGTCAACTTCCAGCTCGCAAGGAGAGCCCTCCAAGAGGACTGTGACTTTTAGCTTTTTAGGCCGCTTGGTGCGGACCTGACTTAGGTGAGATAGGTTCGCAATTCCTCTCTCTGGGTCAACTCTATCTCAGCATCAGTATCCTGACAATACTCTCATTGAGCGTCTTGGTAGAACGCTCTCTCAGCTCTTTGTGTGTAATCTCTCTGGGAATACGCCCTTTCAGCTCTTTGGGAATTGTCTCTCTGGGTAAACACTTGTGGATTTCTCTCTGGGCGCCCTTTTTGATTTCGCCAAGCCCCTGGGTTGGGCTTCTGTTGGTGGTACATTGGAGGCTGCCATGAGGAGGCAGGGACTTCGCTCCGGCACACTCGTGCGATGTGCCCAAGTTTGTTGCAGTGTGAACAAACAACGTTCCTGAACCGACAGGTAGACCGGGGGTGATTCCCTCCGCAGCTCGCGCAGGGCGGCAAACGGAATCCGGGTCTCCCCCCAGGCCTCATGTGACTGCTCCGCATCAGGTGACTGTCCTCGAACTCGGGATCCTCGTAGTCTGGATCTGTGTCCTCGTAGTGGACTCTGGTATGTCTGGGTGCTGGCTGGCTTACGTTGAACCCGCGCTGTATTGTTTCCGACGATCTTTCCGCTGACTCAGATGCTCTTGCTTCATTTAGTGCTATTTGGAGGGTTAAATTTGGATTTGCGAATAGTCTTTTTTGTAGCGAAATGTCCTTTAACCCACAAACAAGTCTTGCCAGGATTTGCTCGTCCAGATCCCTGAACTCGCAATGAGTCGCTGCTTTACGTAGTGCTGCAACATATTGGTTGATTGATTCTCCCGTCTTCTGGTTCCGCGTGTTGAATTCCTGGTGGCAAACGTGGCGGGAAGGTTTTGGCTCGTAATGAGTCTGTAGAGTCTGTTGCAACGCTGTCCATGATACCGCTTGTATCGGAGTAGGCTCGGAGAGGTCTCTGGCCGTGTTGAAAACTTCTCGCCCACAGTAGCTGAGAAAAATATTCTTCTTTCGGGAATCGGTTATCCCCGTGTATTCGTTCACTTCGAGGAAACACTCAAAACGAATCATATATGCCTCCCATTGGTCGTTCATCGGGTCGAACGGAGCGGGGGGAGTGTGCATCGCCATCTTCTGTTCGTTGAATTTGCCGCGCTGCGGTGTCCTGAGATGGCCGCCGGAATTACTGCCGAATTCCTGGGCTGGATCGAATCCTGGGATTCTGAAGTAGTTCTCTTCGTCCTATCTGTCTCTCGATCCCACCTTCGTCGCCAATGTTAGATTCGGGCAACGAGAGAACAGACTCCGGACACGTAGTGACTTAACAGCTCTTTATTATTAGTAGCAGTGATCCAGCTTCCTCTGTGGCCAGAGGGTTCCCCTTTTATAGGGATCGGATACGCCTCTCGACCAATCAGAACGATACCTGTTTCCCGCCGTAGCGGCGGACCAGAGAGGAGACTTGCTGTGATATATGCTAATATCTAACACCGAGGTTAGTAAAATGACGACCCAGATTGTTGGGGGCAATATGCTGATTCTGTAAATCACTTAGAGAGGTCTGTAAAGCACTGTGAAGCAATATATAAATCTAAGTGCCATTGCGATTACCCAATGTCAGTAGAGGCTACTGATCATTTCTCAAGGTCAAGAATGAACATTGGCCAATGCATCCTCTACATTTCCCCAGCCCATTGGAAAGACAACATTGGATTGTTTTTTCCTGCTTCTGTCAAAACCAGTGCCGTATGTCTTACATCAACTCAGTCAGGGCTGCCTGATTCATATTCTGCATTTTATTTAAATGTAAAGAAACATTCCCATTCCAGCTGACTACAGTTTATTCTGATGAAAATGTTCTTCCCCACTGATTGCTGCCCTCCGCCACCATTTCTTTAAATTCTTTTTTTTTTTTTTTACAAATTCACTGATTAAACAATGAAATAATGGAATAAAGAAAGCTGAAAGTGGCAAGAGTTCTGCCACTTTCCCCTTCTAATTCAAGTGCCAGGAAAAATAGTTATTTTTTAAAAAAAAAACTGATCCAGAGAGGCTAGAGAAGCAAAGGTATTCCCCAATCAGGGGACATGATAAATATGTCTAACAAATTCTAATTTCAGAGTTAATGGGAAATGGTCACTATCTTAAGCTTATGAACTGGCATTGCCAATCGTCACAGATCTGGCCACTATAGTCAGCATTCTATGAGTTAAAAAGTGGGCCAAAACAAGAGATTATGATTTTTTCAGAATCGAGTCTCTCTGTGTGTCTTACCATCTTTCTACCATCTTGTTTATTAATAACTATCTTAAGATAATTTTTGTCTTAAAAACTAAGACCACCCACTCTTAATTTAAGAATCAGTCAATAGAATACCTTTGTAGACGCCATGACAGTCACTCAGAGTTTAGTTTGATTAAAATGATCAGGCTGCTTTGATCTTTGACTCCTCCCTTCATTTAATGATGAATGTGAAAGCCCTCCAATTCCTTCTATAGCCCTGCAAGCTGCTCAATTTCTTGAAAAGAGGATAATGTCAAGATAATTTCCCGGATTAGTGAGAGAAAAAATAATGTCCTTTTAAGAGACAGGAAAGGTATCTTTTTTCTTTCTTTCAAAGTTTAGTCTCCTTGACAACTATGTTGCAAAACTCACTTTGCACCATCTGCTTAGTTAAATTTACTTTGGGTTGTCTCAGCATCATTTGTAGACAAAGAAGAATAGAACGTGCTGCTTTGGGACAAACTTCATCTGACAAAATCCCACTTCTAAACTACTGTTGGAAGTACATGAAAGTTCACAGAATCGTAGAATTGTAGAGTTGGAAAGGGTCATTTAGCCCATCAGGAGCAACTCCCAGCTTCCTGCACTTACACAAATTAAGGTATTGACAACAGATGGCTGTCCAGCTTTTACTTAAATACATCCAGTGAAGGAAGAGCCTTCCACATCTCCAGATAATTACTGGTTCCTTTGTTGAATTGCTCTCAAGGTTAGAAGCTTTTTCTAACATTCAATTGGAACTGTCCTCCTGAAATGTAAATCCATGCCCTGAATTCTGAAATGTAATATCACATCATATATCTGACAAATGCTGTTATATCTCCCTTTAGTCTTTTTTCTTGAGGGTCAATTATGTCAATCTTTCATCACACTACTTAGTTTCTCATTCCCTGATCATCCTCACTGCCTTCTTGTAGAGTCAGAAAGATGACCTTCACAGAAATATCCAAAAACTGATACTTAAGCAAAAGGGGTAATGGGATAGGTTTTTTTTTTAGGTCCAGAGAAATGAGATAACATTTGGAAGTGACTCAGGCAAATATCTGACAATCACAAAATGAAGTGAAATAATGAATTATTTGTGATTTAGAAACATTTGATGCATTCTAAATTAGCATTAAATTTATTTACAGCCACATTACTTTAGTGGTGTGATCATTTCTGGTCAAAGTATTTCAAGTGCAACTTGGTCAGAAACTAAATATAGTTTAAAGCAAACCTCTGTAGGCTCAAGATCAATTCCTGGTAACTATGTGGACTGTATGGATGTCTCCATGTTCTTTTCTTTGCATAATATAAAAATGGTTGGCTGCCAGTTTGTTTTAGAATATTTTTTTGCAACTTCCTATTCTAATTTACAGCTATGGAATTTCTTAGTGATCTCCCCTCCAAGCACAACAAGTTGTCCTCAAGGTTAGCTAGGTGCTGCTACCTGTTGTGGGGGAAAAATCTGGCCTTTTTGAGCATT
Organism: Natrix helvetica; assembly: GCF_964273705.1. Taxonomy (NCBI): domain Eukaryota; kingdom Metazoa; phylum Chordata; class Lepidosauria; order Squamata; family Natricidae; genus Natrix; species Natrix helvetica. The sequence continues at coordinate 74,586,793 of NC_138549.1, read as the reverse complement.
CAATATAAAGAAACCTCTTCAATTAGCTCTCTTCCTTTGTAATGCAAGAATTTAGAAATATGCTTCAGATAACCGGGATCAGTGGGCATGGCCAGTTAAATTAGATTGACTGAAGAAAAGTATTCAGAAGCTTGCAGCTTTATAAGTCTGGTTAGGAACTCCAAAGAGAAGTAGAAAAACAATAACTGAACACAGAATATATAAACAGTACAATTCTTTATACTTCAAGAAGACACTTTTATTTAAGAAGTGAGAAATATTTTTCAGCTATGGGATGCTTCAAACAATTCTACCTATTAAAAAGTCATTAAACCTGGGGGAGCAGAGAGGCATATCCACAGCAGCTGTTCTCAGGAAGTTCTTTATATTGGGAACTATTCTTGGAAACTGAAGGTCAACCAAAATAACAGTGTTCACTTGAAGTTCTTTTTTCCCCTTTCTTTTCTTTTACCGCACAATGAATGATGCTTCAGTTTTTTCTCCTTTCTTTTTTCTTTAATGATTTAGATGAAGGAGAATGTTTTAGTATGCACAGTTGAATCAAAGTTGCTATGACTATAATTTTCATGGTTGATGGCTAAATAGAAAATACAATATAAGATATTTTCCCTTGGTTGTGCTTCATCTGAGAAAAGTGGTGAAGTCTCCAATGATCTATGAAAAGGAAGTTTGAGGAGAAAAAAATGTAACACATTATAAACAATATTGCAATTTATCTGCATAATGCTTTCCACACTACATTTTACAAGGGAAAGTATGAAGACAATGGTTTATCAAGACAAGAAATCTTATCATACACACCCCACCTTCAAATCAATACCTCCAGATGCATTGATCTCAAAACTCTCTAGCTTCTTAGTGAGCTCGGGATTTTGAGGTGTTTGTCCCTGCACTTCTGGAAGGGTACTGAGGAAAAAATAGTTTTATATTAAATTGCTTCTGATTCATCTTAAATATGTGATAAGCCTGAAAACAGTTTCAAGAACTCAAATGAATCTGATCATACTTTTCTCACTGCCCTGCATACAAAAACCAAACACATTATTTCTATACACATGATTGCCTGTGTGCCCATTGTGCCCATATAGCAGTGTTTCTCAAATAGTGGGGCGGGCCCCCCAGGGGGGGCGCGAGGCTCTGTAAAGGGGGGCTCAGCTCAAATAATTTTATATTTTTTTGTTTTGCAGGTTAAAGTTTTTTTTAATATTGTGTTCCTTTAAATCCTGTGCTCCTTTAAATCTTTTCTGCTACAGTTAATAAAGCTATTCTTTGTTGTAAATTGATCCACATTTCTTTCTTTTTTTATTCTCTTATACGTTAATAAGGATACAGTGTTATGCAGAGGTGTACTTATAACAATTTTATAAACAAATGATACTATTTACAGTCGTGCGGGGGGGGGGGAATGTTTTCTTCTTCCTAGGGGGGGCATGACAGAAAATAATTGAGAAGCACTGCCATATAGCAATGAAGGAGGCCAGAAAAAAAGCACTTTTCCACTGCATCTTAAAGATCAGAGATGGCAATCAGCAGGTTCTGACCAGTTGTGGAGAACTGGTAGCAGAAATTTTGAATAGTTTGGAGAACCTGTAAATACCACCTCTAAGTGGCCCCACCCCCATCTATTCTCTGCTGCCCGAATCCAAGCTGATCAGGAGGAAATGGGGATTTTGCAGTAACCTTCCCCTGGAGTGGAGAGGGAATGTATATTTTACAGTATCCTTCCTCTGCCATGCCCACAAAGCCACACCCACCATGCCCACCAAGCCACGCCCACAGAATGGGTAGTAAATTGTTTTGAATCCCACCACTTTTCAAGATGCTATGTGGCAGAATCATTGTGGGCAAGAAGAAACCTCTGAGAAGAGGCCTCAGAGCAATAGCTTCTGAAGCTTCAGTTACCTGCCATAATAGATTTGCTATGTATATTATTGCTGATTTTCATATTAAACTTGATGAAAAGTTTCTTTTAAAATGGTCAGATCAGTTTGTTCTAATTTTGGGGGATTTAGATTCTGTTTCTAGTGCCATCTGATAAAGATGGAGTATTGTATTTACATTTGTTAAATGTACCACATACAGTCTTGATCCATGCCTGTCTTAATATTGAGATGTAGAAGAGATACAGAGAGTTTGAGCAGAATGTCCTTGAAAGGGATGGCATTCTACCAAAGATCAGTGGCCAGAAGGTGAATTCTGGCTGCTTTTAATCTCTCTGAGTTCATCTGATTGCTTACATGTATTCTGAACAGCTGCTTCTCATGAGTAGGCTGCAGGTTTTTATGGTCAGCTCATGCATGGTGCAGCTGGGAGTCAAAGGACCTCTATCATGTTCATAGCCATTAACATAACCTGTATGGACAAAAGCTCAGTCAAGCTTAATTTCTTACGCACTTTTAGAATTGCTTTTTAACTGCCATTCAATTAAGAACCTTTGGATCACAGGTTTTACAGCATTTCACTGGGTTAGTCTTCTTCAATCTTTGGAGAAAGAAGTTTTAAATGCAAAATATGGGACATTAAAAAATGGTGTACATGGGAGGAAAATACACAGCAAAAAGATGGATAGAATCTTGATTTCAGGAAGTAATAAACAGTTTAAGGGTCCAGAGGGATTTGAAATAATTTTAAAATTAATTATAAAAAACTTTTCCAAGGGTAAATGTTCTTAAATGGGATGAGATTTACAAAAAAGACTTGTTAAAGTTTCAAAAGATTTTCTGAGAAGAAACAAAAAGGAAAAGAAATCAAGCTGAGGGACATTCTGTAAAGTGATTAAAGATCAAGCTTGATGAAATGAAAGAAAGGGATATAAAGTTGATTTATTTCATCAAAGTTAAAATATATATGTTGTTTTTGATAATCCTTAATGGATTTTGGCTGACTAGGACTGAATGACAAAGCTTTAATATTTGGAAAGTAAGTATTTTTGTGGCATGGTTTGAAAAAATGATAATTTTCTGTTAAAGGAAGAAATATAAACAAATCGCTGTTTACAATTTATATCCCAATTCCTTTTATTAAACCAGTACATATATATATTGTTCACTATATCCCTTGCCATTTCATTATTGTTATAGATATTATTTATTAACAAAAATTCATTCGCTAATTATATCAAATTTCCTCTCATCAAATCAACACATGTATGTCAATTATTTATTTAACATAGCACTCTAGAAATTTCTAAATTACTAATCGCTAATTACTAAAAATAACTATTTTTTATTATCAACTTTTATATATCAGCCTGTATCCTTCCAGTAATAATACAGTCTAATTTCTTTTGTCATTTGTGGAAATTATCTTTTATTTATTTCCATAATAAAATTTTTGTGGACTTCTCTCCACAGCTTGTTGCTTATAGCATCACTTAAGTAATCTCAATGCCCTCGATCTTCTATTTTAATCAGCTTATCTTTGGTTGTCAATCTTGCTTCTGAGAAGTTCTCTATCCTTAAAACCATCGTTTTTCCTCTTTTTTCTTCTTCCATGCCCTGAAATCTGGGGTATAGTTCCTGTCAATCTAATTCCCTTTTCCATACTCCCCTTTTCCCACTTTCAACCATGTTCACTCCACTGGTAAAGTAATTAGTTGTCTTATATTTATAATCATTTTCCCCTTCAATTTTTGGGACTCTGACCCCATCATTTTCTGCTGTTATCAACTCTATTTTTTCCATTTTCTTCTCAATTCTCTCTGTTATTTTTAATAAATTTTAAATTCCAGCCAATATATTTTGCAAAGTTATTGTTTCTTTTTTTAATATTGTGCCATTTTGACAAGCTGGTAGATACTGCCATTCTGGCTTTCAAGACTTCTTATATTAAATTAGCTTAAACATCAGTTCATTTATGATCTTCAAAAAAAAAAAAAAGAAGGTTCTGTTTCTTTTTCTCTCCCACTGCCAGTAAGTCTCTCAAAGTGCACTGTAAAAATAATTTGTGCCCTTTCTTCTTATCACTATCTATAAACAAGTTGCCAAGCCTCGAGTTGCAAGGTCAGTGAGATCAAAAAGAAAAGGGAAAGTGCATTGTTTCAAAAACTCAAGCCTCCAGCCTCCAAATATTGTTTCCCACTCTCTAATGTTATTTCAAACTTTAAAAAAACAGAGTTCTTAAATAGAATTAATAGCAAGTAATAAAAGTCCTTGTTGAAATAAAGAAGACTTTAATCTATAGGTTAAAAATAAAAATAAAAAATAGAAGAAAAAAAACCTGATCCGTTCTCTGAAAAAAAAAAGTTGAGAGCACTTCAATCCACAAAGTAAAATTACAAAGAAAAAGAAAAACACTATCCAAAGCAAACCAATATATATTAATTTTGCTGCTTATTTTATTCTGCTTTCAGATTTAATTTAACTGTAAAAAAATTTGGGGTGGGGGCAGTTTTTCCAAAGCAGTAACGTTTCCTCACCAGATGGACACACTTTCTCTTCCCTTCCATTCAGGAGCCATCCCAACTTCATCAGCCTGGGGCTGGACTTTTTGTCGCCGGCTTGAAGAACTTCTCTTGGATCGAATAGGGACTTTGTGGTGTCCCTGAGATCAACAAGACATATTCTTCCTGTTCACCATCTCTATGGGACAGTTTAGGTCCGATTGGACCACCCAGCAGCAAAAGTATCAGCAGCAGTCTCAAAGCATCGAGACCGCACATCCACTTCATTGTGACATTGGCACCTCCTTTCAGAGAGGAATGGCCCAGCTAGAATTGCTCTAATAACCTCCTGTTAAAGTGCATTAGTATTGCAGGCAATGCATAATTGGATAATTTAAAAAATGCCTTCCTTTACAGCAGGGGTGTCAAACTCAAGCCCTGAAGGCTGGATCAGGCCCACAATGTGGTCAGATCTAGCCTAGGAGTTGTCCTGGTCTACTCTATGGAAAGAAGAAAGATCAGGCCAGCGTAGCTTTAGCCAGGTCTACCCAGTATGAAGAGGAAAGATCAGGCCAGCATGGTTTTGGCCCGGTCTACCAAATGCAAAGAGGAAACATGCCAGTAGTTTGGGGGAATGGCATCAAGCTAGCCATGCCCACCTGATTGGCCACACTCACCCAGTAGGCCACCTTCACCCCCCCCCCCGAGGTCAACCACAGCCGTCATGTGACCTTCAATAAAATTGAGTTTGACACCCCTGCTTTACAGTCTAAGAATTGGTCTATGTTCCATAATTGGGAGAGTGTTAAGGAACATCCAGCTTAGCAGGGAAGAGGGATCAAGCACAGAGTTAGCCTGGAGTCATTGAGAAAGGACTAGGATTGAACCCCCCACCCCCAAGTTCTTTGACGCCTTAGCTAATTGTTCTCAATAGGTTGCCAGACTGAGAAGATTTCAATGTGTTGCAATTACTAAGGCCGATGCTAGTGTTTTGTTAACATTGTTATTGTTTGTGGCCCTGAAAAGGACCGTTTAGGTAACCAAACATAGTTACTAATATGAAATTGGCCAGCCCTTATTGCTTATCACCAGGCAGCATCGCTTCAGTATAGACTGTATAAGCCTTTGCACATGATCTTTGGTGACAATGTGGTGCCAGACTGCAATAATGGATTCAATCAGCTCCTGCTTAGTCTTCGGATGCTTCTTGCTTATTTCATAACCAATCTTGGCCCACAAGTTCTCAATTGGGTTCAATCCGGGCTCTGAGCTGGTGTATCCAGGAATCGAACACCATGCTTCTTTGTCCACAGCTGGACAGACTTGGCTCGATGACAAGGAGCATTGCCATCCTGGAAGTAAAAGTCCTTCCCTACAAGTTGCTGAGCTGAAGGAAGCATGGTCTTTTCCAGGACTTCAACATACTGCTTGGAATTCATGATTCCCTGCATAATTTGTATCCGACCAATACCAGAAGCAGCATTACAACTCTAGATCATCATGTGGAATGGATGCTTCACAGATAGATTCAGGCAGTACGGCCTAAATCCGTGATGGCGAACCTATGGCACGTGTGCCACAAGTGGCACACGGAGCCATTTGTCAGGGCACGCGAGGCGCTGCCCTGTCAGCTGGCCAGCACGCATGTGCGTGCTAGCCAGCTGAGTTCACCTTTTTAAAAGCTATTTTTCGCCTTCCCCAGGCTCCAGAGGCTTTATAGGAGCCTGGGGAGGGCAAAAAGAGCCTCCCCCGCCCCCCCGGAGGCTTCAGGGACAGTCCCCGAAGCCTTCGGAGCGCTTAAAACGACCCTCTGAGCAAACCGGAAATGACTTCTGGGTTGCTCGGAGGGTCGTTTTAAGCGTTCCGAAGGCGTCAGGGACCGTCCGAGGCTTCCCTGATGCCTTCGGAGCGCTTAAAATGACCCTCTGAGCAACCCGGAAGTCACTTCTGGTTTGCTTGGAGGGTGGTTTTAAGCGCTCCAAAGGCTTCAGGGAAGCCTCCGGACAGTCCCTGAAGCCTCCGGAGGGCTTCCGGGGGGCCGGGGGAGGCTCTTTTCGTCCTCCCCAGGCTCCTATAAAGCCCCTGGAGCCTGGGGAGGGCAAAAAAAAAGTAAAAATGGGGGGGTTGCACGTTGTGCGTGCATGCGCACGGGGGGGTCGCGCATTGCATTATGGGTGCGGCACACCCGCACTCGACCCCCCTGCGCTCCCCCCACTTGTGGCACGCGAGCCAAAAAAGGTTCACCATCACTGGCCTAAATTCTTCAGCTAGAAATCTTCTGACATATTTATTGCACTGATTCCCAATCAAATAGAAATTTCACTGAAGATGACTTGGACCACTATTCATTGGTCCACTTGGCATACTTCTTGGCCCACGCATGTCGACGAGAGCAGTGAGCATCTATGAGCAAAGGTTTACTTCAAGCGCTGCAGCCTTTGAGCCCTCTGGCAAGCAGTCTGCAATGTACTGTGCTTGTGCACACTTTTACATCACATGTTTCACTCCAAATTCTTGTAATCTGAGGTGAGGTGAGCTTCCTGTCAGCCATCGAAATGCATTGCAGAGCCCGATCTTGCTGTTTTGTCAACTTTCTTGGTCTTCCAGAGCGGAGCCTGTCATCAACTGAACCAGTTATTTGGTATTTTTCAACCACTTTGCTCACTGTGGTGCGATGGCATTTCACTCTCTTGGTTATTTCTGTACAGGAGTAACCCTCTTCATGAAGCACAATGATGCAATGCCGCTGCTCAGTACTGGTGAAAGCAAAGGACTTCATCCTTACCTGAAGCCAGAGCTAAATTAAATTTCTTGATGCTTTTCATGCCTATTTATAGTCAAAGAGTATGGAAACATTGATTGGCTCATAGATTTAGCATCTGTGCCTTTTGATTGGTCAGCCAAAGCTCGCTGCTGATTGGCTATTTTCAATCCTAACATTCTCAAAAATTCAAGTTGTGTTTGTTTTAGCACATGAGCTCACTCAAAACCTTTAAAAAACTTTGGTTATATTAATAAAAATTATGCATCTCAATCCGACTACAGAAATTTTCATAAAAGTACTAATTTTGTGTGGTTTCTATGAATGAAAAGTTGATTAAACATGTAAATAAAGCTTAAAACTGAAAGTGTGCAGGATTTTTTCACACAGCTGTAGCTTGAAATATGCACACATGGGTCCAGTTTTTTGACCTTGACAGAGATTATCATAACTGGTCATGTGAGATCTTCTCTCTTGCCCTTCTCCTGGTCACCAGCCTTTTGACATTAAGTGAAACGTGTTCACTCTTGAATTTGGGAAAACCTATTCGGCCTAATCCAACCTTAGCTTCCTTTCTGCACATGTCACTATATTGATCATTGTATATTTTAAAATGATTTATTATTTATTTTCCTTGGGGCTTTTTGTTTGATCTTGGGATAGGGTATAAATATAATAAATTCATAAGAGATTTGCCTTTCCAAAATCTGTACTCTTTATTCAGCTTGTTTTTATGCAGGGTATTTCCATTTTTTCAGCACTTCTGAAGTTTCAGAATTCAAATGGATAGCCTGCAAAACAAAACAAAAGGGAAATCTCAGTCAAGCTACAGTAACTTGCACAATGTGGATTTTTCTAGTTTGAATTCACTTATCTATTGAATAGTAAAATACTATTAAAATGCCAGGAATATTGGATAATAAAGTATTAGCTATTTCTTTGTGGTACCATTTATTCCACCCTCTGGTCTTTTCCACAGTTACTTAGCCTGTCCATTTTTCCTGAAGCAGAAATTAACCCAGTTGTTCACCAGGGACAGTGACTGTTAGAAAAGAGCCAGTTTGCTGTAGTGTTAAAGGCTAAAGTTAGAAACCAAAAGACCAGGAGTTCTAGCACTGCCTTAGGCACAAATCCAACTAGGTGATTTGGGGCAAGTTACTTTCTTTTAGTCTTAAACAGAAGGTAAGGGAAAGCCATTTTCCCCCAAAAAAATTCTGGCCAAGAAAACTTTGTGGGCTTGTTCAAGCAGTCGTCATGAGTCAACAAAAATGATAATATCATACATTATCCAATATCATCTTCATGACATTCACAGCCATGTTGTCGTGTGAATTTGAATGATTAATGGCTGAGATTGGCCTTTAATTCAGACTTTAATTCAGAAATTCTCTTTTTCTGAAAACTTTGATTCTGAGCTTTAGAGTACTGGTGAGGAAAAAAACCTCAGGCTGCTTTTTGATGTCTGAGTATTGGTGAAAGAACTGGGCATATTTAGTGTGGTAACCAAGTGATTAGTTGTAACTACCAAAATGCCATTGCATGCTTATGTGTGTTGCTACTGACAGCTTGAGTCCTAATAAAAGACAAGTAGGCAACCTACCAATTAGACCATTTGTTCCCTATACTGACAGCAAAATAACAACACCACTGGCAGTCTGCCTATAAAAGCGGTCCCTCAAGTCTCACCTAACATAGCCATTAATTAAATCAGTGACTTTCTGGACCACTTGCCATAACAAGATGCATTGATAGAAGTTAAAGTGTGTGGGTTTTCTATAAAGCTGACTTCCTACTGGTAATGCTAATGTCCTGCTATTGGCATTATGTAAATATATAAAATGACAATGGTAAATTTTTTGTGGACACCTAAGTTTAAATGTTCTATTCCTTAGAGTACCATTAACCCAGAGAGAAAATTATTTCAAATTTTGGAGTCAACAGCTAAATATGAAACCTACATTTCAGTTTTGATCACAATAGAATTTTGCTCTTATGGACTCATCAACTTCTAGTTTAGAAAAATGTTTCTTCTTCCCTGCTAAATATGTAAATAGATCTGTATAAATGCCTTATAGCATACTATATTTTTTTATACTTCTATACCTTTGAGTCAGAAACGTTGAGTCACAAGCAAACTCTTGACTTCTGTTGACTTCCTAAACCAGACCATGCTAATTTCTTGGCAAGATTTCAAAATTATGTGCTTTATAAGACTAGGAGAGAGGGACTGGCCTAAGGTCACCCAGCTGGCTCTGTGCCTAAAATGGGACTAGGACTCATGGTCTCCTGGTTTTTAGCCTGGTGCTTACTGTACCAATCTGGTTCTCTCCTTATAATATAGCAGGAACTAGCAGACGAGATCTGGTTCTCTCCTTATAATGTAGCAGGAACTAGCAGACGAGATCTCAGAACCACTCAATTATATCTTTCAGAGATCCTGGAACACTGGGGAACTACCAGAGGACTGGAAAAGAGATGATGTGGTTCCCATCTTCAAAAAGGGAAAAAAATAAATCCAGGAAACTACAGACCTGTCAGCCTGACCTCAATACCAGGAAAGATTCTGGAAAAAATAATCAAGCAACAAGTTTGCTAGAAGCAAACAAAGTAATAGCCAAAAGCCAACATGGATTTGTCAAAAACAGATCATGCCAGACTAATCTTATTGCATTATTTTATAATGTGACAAAATTAGTGGACCAGAGGAATGCCATCGATATAGTTTACTTGGACTTCAGTAAGGCTTTTGATAAGGTAGACCATAATCTACTACTAGATATAGTAGAAGAATGTGGGTTAGACAGCATCACCACCAGATGGATTCGTAACTGGCTGACCAACCACACTCAACGTGTAGTCCTCAATGGAACTGCATCTACATGGAGGGAAGTACGCAGTGGAGTACCCGAAGGCTCTGTTTTAGGCCCAGTACTCTTCAACATCTTCATCAATGATTTGGATGAGGGAATAAATGGGGAACTCATCAAATTTGCAGATGACACCAAGCTGGCAGGAATAGCCAACACTCCAGAAGATAGGCTTAAGATAAAGAAGGATCTTGACAAACTTGAACATTGGGCACTATCTAATAAAATGAAATTCAATGATGAAAAGAGTAAGGTTCTACATTTAGGAAACAAAAACGGAATGCACAGGTACAGTATAGATGATACCTTGCTCAGTAGTAGTAACTGTGAAAGGGATGTGGAGTCCTAGTGGACAACCACTTAAATATGAGCCAGCAGTGTGCAGCAGCTGCCAAAAAAGCCAACACAGTTCTAGGCTGCATCAACAGAGGGATAGAATCAAGATCACGTGAAGTGTTAATACCACTTTATAATGCCTTGGTAAGGCCACACTTGGAATACTGCATTCAGTTCTGGTCGCCACGATGTAAAAAAGATGTGGAGACTCTAGAAAGAGTGCAGAGAAGAGCAACAAAGATGATTAGGGGACTGGAGACTAAAACATATGAAGAACGGTTGCAGGAACTGGGTATGTTTAGCTTAAGAGAAAGAAGGACTAGGGGAGACATGATAGCAGTGTTCCAATATCTCAGGGATTGCCACAAAGAAGAGGGAGTCAAACTGTTCTCCAAGGCAACTTAGAGTAGAACAAGAAGCAATGGGTGGAAACTAATCAAGGAGAGAAGCAACTTAGAATTGAGGAGAAACTTCCTGACAGTTAGAACAATTAATCAGTGGAACAGCTTGCCTCCAGAAGTTGTGAATGCCCCAACACTGGAAGTCTTTAAGAAGATGTTGGATAGCCATTTGTCTGAAACGGTTTAGGGTTTCCTGCCTAGGCAGGGGGTTGGACTAGAAGACCTCCAAGGTCCCTTCCAACTCTACTATTGTATTATTGTATTTTATTTAGGGGAAATTAAACTACTTTCATCAGATTTGCAACTTAGTTCTAAGCTTCCTACCACAAGTTTCAGGGAGCTTCTGTAGTTATTTCTCTGCTCACCCATTCTTATTTTATTTATAAAATAATCTTGTAAGGTAAGATTTAGCTAACAGAGTAAGACTAAGCCAAGAACATGGTTGAGAAAAGGTAAACACAGGTCTTTTTTGGTCAATTTCTTCATACTTCCACTACATCTACTGCAGTGGTGGGTTGCAGGCGATACGCCCTGGTACGGGCATACCAGTACCTGCCCGGAGCACTGGGTACTGTTCTGGTACAGTGCTCTGGCGGGCCCACCCGTCCGCCCGAGCTCCTTACCTGTATTTGAGCTCTTTGGCACTTCCGCGCACATGCATGGAGTGCATGGCCCCTGCGTGATGCTCCGCCGAGCAGCTGGAGTGTCATGGAGGCTCACGGAGGGTCGGAAGAGGTAAGCACGCATGTGCATGCTGCCCGCATTCATGTGATGGATGCCGGGCCCCATAATAACCATAGCGGTTGCAACGGCATCCGGAACCCACCACTGATCTACTGGTAGCAATATTTTTTGTTGTAGAGACATATGTTTAGGAACCGATGCTACTGAAACTTAAGAGATTGATTTTAGTTAGGTTGTTTTCCTCCAGGGAATATTCCTTATAAACATCCCCTTCTTTTTAGCAATGAAGGGGATCAAAAAAAGAAACAGATATGCTACCATGCATTGTGCTGGAATTGCTGATGGGGAAGGAAGGATGATGTTCCTCCTGTTTTAACAGCCTAAGCAAATAGCAGTCAAAAGACAGTAAAAGCAAATAAATCTGAGTTATAATAAAAGCACAAGAGCCAACTAGAAAAGAATTCAAAATATTTTGTAAAGAAGAGAGGAAATATCTATAAAAGGACAGTATTCCTGATTTAGTCCCAAATACACAAATAGCTTTGAATTAGGATTGATTGCCTCAAATTTAGAATTTATTATAGATCCTTTTAGAAGCTTCTCTACCATGAACAAGACATGCAATCTAAGCCTTAGTAAGTCTTGTGAGCAGTATCTATTTTAGTTCTAGAGTCTTTCAGTTTAATGAAGTTATATAAACTGTTTTTATGCATAGAGCCATTGAAATATTGACAAACATCCTGCTTTATTGTAGTTTTTAAGTGGAGTTATTGTCTTTGATTAGGAAAAAAAAACCTTCAATGGCTTGATAAATTACATGTTAGATCAGGGGTGGGTTCTGGCTTCTGCTACTGCCGGTTCGCTAAGGGAATGCAAAAAACAAGATGGCACCACCTATGGCACCACCGAGAGAACCGGCGGGCGTGGAAGGCTGAGTTACAACCTACTTAGCTGGACCGGGCCAAACCAGTAGGAACCCACCTCTGTGTTAGATATCTCCAGGTCACCAAGGTCTCTAACAACACACTCCAAGTTGTTACATTTTACTAATTCACCTGTAGACATAGGCACAAATGTATTACTGAGGAGATTATGGTTGTGTTTATGCCTGATATTAAGATAGTCTTTTCAAAAGGACTGTTATTGTATATATTTTAGTATAAACTATGGGTGCCATTTGGATTGTAACAATGTTACCAGCCTATCTATCTCTGTGATGATCTTTTATCACTTCTTTGTATCCAATTTCAACCACATAATTCTCTTTGGGGAAAAGTTTTGATGCTAGACATACTCTATTGCCTGAAGACTCAACCTAAGCACGCAGCTTCTATTGTGGAGGGAATACATCATTTGATGTCTGAAATATTTGCAATAATCTGAATAGCAGGGAGATGACCTGTTGCCACGTTTTGAAAAGAGAAGTCAACTTTTTTATTCTTATCTGGATTTCCCCAGGATGTAGCACCTAAATCCTACTGTTATTTATTTGGAAATGTTTTTCGGTGTCAAAGAAAGCTTTATTTCTCTTCAGTTTGCCTCCAGTTGTGTGAGCTCTCAAAGAGCAACTAATTCACCTCCTAGCAGTAATATGTTCTTATAGTATGTCTATAGATGTTTATTAAGGACAGGAAAAAATATCCTATTTTGAGCTGCTTTGAAATATTACAATGAATATTTATTATATTTGCAGGAAAATATGTAGAAAACATGCATACTTAAATTAAATGTACTGAACCTTATAGTTTCCAGATATGTTGGACTTCTTTTACAATTTACAATTTCTAGCTAGTACAATGACTGAGAAGATAAGCTAGGAAAGACAGTGATGTAAATTCAGTGATGTTTATTTCCTGCTTTGTAAGGCCAATTTCCACTCTGCTGATTCTGTCTAGAGTTTTTTTTTTAACAAAAAAGGTCAGAGGGCTGTAAATTACGAAGTGGATAGGACTCTTAGGTGAAACTTAGCTTCTTTACTGGAATGTTCATGTGACCATACAACTCCACCTGTAGGATTTCTGCCCTGTGATAATCAAGTACATAGTGTATATGTTCCAGAATAGATTTGAGGCTAGCAATCTCAATCAAGTAGAAAGAGGGAGCAAGACAATTGCTTAATAAGCTTGAAGCAGGAGATATCACTGGGGTTATCCTCCTTGCACATTGTTCAAATATGACATAGGTAGTAGAATCAGATGTCACATTCTCTATCAGTCTCTAATGCTGAATTATCCATTATCCTAAGTGTGGTTTCCTGGAAAATAGGAGGTTAAAAGCTCAATGTAGAGTAGCTGATCTCATTAGTTCCTTAGCTGCATTGGGTGGATTATTCAGCAGACCTGGATACAGGAGAGGTTAATCTACATAGATTTCATTCAGATTCTCTGGCAGTAGAATCAAACCAAGGGAGAAACGAATGATAGTTATTTTTACTAAAATATAGGGCTTTGTGTATTAGCCTTCAACTGCCAGTGAGCTTTGCAAGAGCAATGTTATCTACATTTATCCAAGTGCATTTGTAAAAGCAGATGGAGATCCTAAAATTCATCAAGAGCCCCCAAATGTAGAAGAATCTTCCTCCTTCCTGTCTGTCATTCTAAAAGTATGAGATATGACAGGGACGAAAAGTGAGGATTAAACTAAAGTCAATGCAAGACAGCAAGGAGAGGGGTGGTTTAGTATTACCAAATTGGGATCTATACGCATCGGCAGTATCAATAACATGGGTGAAGGATTGGATAGAGCTAAAGAATAAAAGAATTTTGACCTTGGAAGGCCATGATTTGCAAGCAGGCTGGCACACATTCCTATGGGATGATAAAAATAAAACACACAAATACTTTCAAAATCATTTAATTAGAAGAGCGTTATTGCAAAAATGGCTCAAAATAAAAAAAAAAACCACTATGTGAAAATTCCGAATGGCTATCACCGACAGAAAGGATGATACATCCAAATTTTATAGATTTGAACAAAATGCTAAGACACAGAGACTTAATTGATAGACAGGGAAATTTAAAAACAATTGAAGAATTGGCAGAACAGAACATGAAAGTTGACTGGCTAATTTACCTTCAAATCAAAATTAAATACAATAAAGATACCAAATTATATGACATTGAAACAGAACCACACGAATTGGATAAAATTATTCAAAGCTCAGATAGAAAAATGATAGGGAGAATATATAAATTACTCCTGAAGTATAAAATGGAAGAGGAAATTGTGAAAGAACAAATGATAAAATGGGCGCAGAACTTTGGATATAACATTGAATTAGACAAATGGGAAAAATTTTGGGGAACAAACTTAAAAATGACACTCTCAGTTGCATACAAGGAAAACCAGTACAAAATGTTTTATAGATGGCACCTGGCACCAACAAGGTTAGCTAAAATATAATACCTCCCCAAAATGTTGGAAATGCGAATCAATACACGGAACGTATTACCATTTATGGGGGACCTGTGAGGAGGCTAAAATTTTTTGGAAAAAGATCAAAAATTGGCTGGAGGCAATAACGGGAGTTAAAATAGAATGGAAACCGGAAATCTTTTTATTACGAATAATGTCTGTGAAATACAAAAAAGAAATCCAGTATTTAATACTACATATAACTACGGCGGCAAGGATTGCCTTTGCCCAGAAATGGAAAAACAAACTAACTCCAACTGAAGATGAAATAATAAGAAAGGTTATGGACTGTGCTGAAATGGACAAACTAACTAAAGAAATTCAGGGAAAAGATGAATCAGAATTCTACCAGATATGGGATAAATGGTATAGGTCAGTGGTCGGCAAGCCGCAGCTCGCGAGCCACATGCGGCTCTTTACACACTTTAATGTGGCTCTTCTGTGTGCCGGGCGCCCTCTCCCCTCCCTCCTCTCGGGCACTTCAAAACAAGCGCCCCTTTCCCTTTTTTCTTTTCGACGCACAATGATTAGGGAGGATCCTGAAGTCGGGCAGGGATGAGAAGTGAGGAGGCAGAAAAAGAAACGGAGGCTAAGGAGCTTCCCCCCGCCCCCTCCCAGCAAAAATCTAACCGGGGAGCCGGGCGGGCAGTAGCAAATTAGCCGATCATGCTGCGTAGGCAGTAACAAATTAACCGATCACGCAGCGTGATCGGCTAATTTGCTACTGCCCGCCCGGCTCCCCGGTTAGATTTTTGCTGGGAGGGGGCGGGGGGAAGCTCCTTAGCCTCCGTTTCTTTTTCTGCCTCCTCGCTTCTCGTCCCCGCCCGACTTCAGGATCCTCCCTAATCATTGTGGGTTGAAAAGAAAAAAGGGAAAGGGGCGCTTGTTTTGAAGTGCCCGAGAGGAGGGAGGGGAGAGGGTGCCTGGCACACAGAAGAGCCACATTAAAGTGAGTGCCGGGTGCCCGCTCCCCTCCCTCCTCTCGGGCACTTCAAAACAAGCACCCCTTTCCCTTTTTTCTTTTCGACCCACAATGATTAGGGAGTATCCTGAAGTCGGGCGGGGACGAGAAGCGAGGAGGCAGAAAAAGAGACGGAGGCTAAGGAGCTGCCCCCCCGCCCCCTCCCAGCAAAAATCTAACCGGGGAGCCTGGCGGGCAGTAGCAAATTAGCCGATCACGCCGCGTGATTGGTTAATTTGCTACTGCCCAAGCGGCGTGATCGGCTAATTTGCTACTGCCCTCCCGGCTCCCCGGTTAGATTTTTGCTGGGAGGGGACGGGGGGAAGCTCCTTGGCCTCCGTCTCTTTTTCTCCCTCCTCGCTTCTTGGGGCTCCACCAATGGGGGAGCAAGGCCCACCCAGCGCCAGGCTTTGGGCTAACACAGAGGTCTTCAAAGTTGGCTGTTTTTAGACTGGTGGACTTCAATTCTCAGAATTCTGGGAGTTGAAGTCCACCAGTCTTAAGAGCCAATTTTGCAGATCCCTGGGCTAATATGATTGATGCCCTTGGTGGACTTCAACTCTCAGAATTCTGGGAGTTGAAGTCCACCAGTCTTAAGAGCCAATTTTGCAGATCCCTGGGCTAATATGATTGATGCCTTTGGTGGACTTCAATTCTCAGAATTCTGGGAGTTGAAGTCCACAAGTCTTCAAGCTGTCAGGTTTGAAGACCCTGGGTTTTTTTTTCTAAAGGGTTAGGGGTGCAAGGGTCTTGCAACTTGACAGCTTTAAGACTTGCATGCTTCAATGCCAGAGTTCCTGAGCCAACATGACTGGAGGAGGAATTCTGGGAGTTGAAGTCCACAAGTCTTCAAGCTGTCAGGTTTGAAGACCCCTTGGGGTTTTTTTCCTAAAGGGTTAGGGATGCAAGGATCTTGTAACTTGACAGCTTTAAGACTTGCGTGCTTCAAATGCCAGAGTTTATTGAAACTAAAAACAGTGTACCATCCTATGTATTTTCGGTTTTAAAAATGTGGCTCTCAAAATAAATTTCAGTCGTGGTTTTGGCGAGATTTGGCTCAGTTGAAAAAAAAGGTTGCCCACCACTGGTATAGGTGGATGGAGGAAAGAAACAAGAATCAATGAAGGAATGTAACAAAACTCAAAAATAACAGTTATGAGTAAAATAAGAAAGTTAAGAATGATGAAACTCAAATAAAATACAATTGAATGGGAAATAATAGAAGGTGAATGCTATCGATTGATAATTGCTACTAGAAAGAACAGGAAGCTCCTGTTTGTATTGTACTGTGTAAATGTGTTCTACGTCTAAGTTTTGTGTGTGTGTATTTTATATGTTTGTTAATAAAATATTTTTTTTAAAGAAAACCCAGATTGTTGGGTGCAATATGCTGACTCTGTACAGCCCTTTAGAGAGGGCTGTAAAGCACTGTGAAGAGATATATAAGTCTAAGTGCTATTGCTATTATTTTAAAAGGTACTGCTAATATAGATTCACGATGGCAGTTGGCATCTGTGAGTAGTCTGGTTTTTGTAACTGTCTCTCACTATCTTCAGCAGACACTAGACAGTCTTAAAATTGAAATCCACTTAAATGATGACTAACCATCATTAATCCTGAAATGCCATCCAATGGAGCAAGGATTATATCCACAGAGTATTTTCAAACTGCAGTGAAAGCAGAAGTTAGAATTTTTTATATTAAATGGTCAGTGAAGCCAATGCTAATATGATGGAATGCTGAACTCTACGCAACTTTTATAGTTTAGAGTATCCCTCATAGGGAACCAACTTAGTGCCAGACACTATTAGATATTATGCATTTCTGATTCAGTCTTTTCAAGCATCCATAGCTTTTTACCTAAAGTTTCCCAAACTGATAAATCAGTTTAAACTTGGAAACGGAAGACTTGTTTTCCCTAGAGCTGATTAAAAATAACTCCGAAAGTGGGCTACCACTGTGGTTGTGTTGTTTATATATATATTGATGGCACAATTGGATTTTGGCATTAATCAACTGTAAATTTCAAAAAATTAAAATACAAACTCAAAAAAAAAAATCTACAAAAATAAGACATTGAAAAAAGTGCATTAAAAAGACACAAACATGCATACTGTACACATATTATCTCCTTTGGCTGAATATTGATAAATATATTGCAACAATATTAGTTTTCCACCCAGGGGTGGGATTGAAATTTTTTAGCAGCCAGTTCTCTGCCAAGTTGCTGGGTGGGCTTGGCCATGGATGCGTAGTTTAGTTGGCTTCCTGCACCATGGTGGGGGGCATTTTTGGATTTCCAGTACTTCTAGTGGGCCATTTTTCACATTCCTTATGCTCCAGAGGCTTTCCCCGAGCCTCCAGGAGGGGGAAAACAGCCTCCTCCAGGCTCTGGAGGCCCTCCGGAGACCAAAAAACAGACTCATTTTCAGACTTGCAGTACTTCCAGTAGGCCAATTTTTTTTTTTTTGCTCTCCCAGGCCTTCGCGCAGGCCCTGCACTTACCTCACACCCAAAACAAGCCGTGTTGAAACTCCTGGGAGGAGCGGGGTGGTCAGGGCCAGCCAGTCCTTTCTACCATGGGTTCAGTGAACCAGATTAAAATTAGCATCTGGTTCGCCCAAACCGGTCTGAACCGGCTGAATACCACTCCTGTTTCCACCCATTATGTGGGTTTTAGTATTAATCAATCCAATTAAAAAGGGAATGGGAAAAATGCCTGCACAATATTGCCCAATGTGTTTTTAAGACAGAGTAGCATCTGGTCAGACATTCATATTGTAAACTGATGAGTAGGCCATCACCCAAGAAATAGACTCTTTAGAGCAGATAGAATTATGAATTATCCAGAGATTAGGCTGAGAATACAGACTATACAGATAAACCAAGGTATGTGTTTTTTTTAAAATGCTTTTATTGTTTTCTAAGCAAAACCTTGAGTACATTACTTGGGAGAAATTATGGGAAAAACCTGAAGGCCACGCCAATCAATTTCTGCTTGCTTACTCAGATGCAAGACAGCTGAACATTGCTTTAAACCTACAAATGTATGCTACTGTGAATATTATATAAGGTTGCATTTTTGCTCAATTAACAACTGGCAATTAACAAAAAAGAATTTCATCTGCTAAAACTTGTGCACGAATCTATTGCTTTACACAAATGATGCAGTGATCCCATTGCAAACACTAATAGACCTAAACATTTGCTTTGAACACTACATTACTTTTGACAATTATTATGAATTGGGGGCTCACACAGCATCAATTCTGTCAAATGTTTAATACGGTGAGGTATTAAACAGGCTTATGCATTCTGAAAGCCCAAAGGGGAACTATAATTAACCATCAATCAATACATTTTTTTAAAAAAAATTGAAGCTAATGGCAATTAGTTGGCAATTTATGAGGAATTTAGCACAATTCCTCTGAAGCTGGTATACAAGTCAATCAAATAAAAAGCCATTGATATATGAGCATTTAGTACAGTTTATGTGGTTTAATGAGAGGAAGGCAAGGGGTTCAGGAAAAAGCATATTCAATTTAATGAGAGAAATATGAAGTAGAAATTCAGAGAGCAGCAGAGGGAAAGGAGAGAAGTTACAAGAAGTGATTTACTTAATACACTGCTAGGCTATGAGAGGAGAAGCCAGAAAGAAAGAAAAAACAGAGATGCTTGTCACAATGAAGAAACCAGAGTTTCCTGCCATTAACAAAGAGGAAGATAATGTACCATAAGATGAACTATATGTGTACATGTGTACAGAAGTGCTGAGGTGAAGAAACTTTTGCATCACAAAATTTAGGAATTGAGATAGGTAAAATAGAGGACATTTTTTTCTGAATTGAGGAGGGAAAGGCAAAGAAAAAGAACTAAAATCACCTTATCTTTGAACAATGTATATAGAGTTCTAGTCCTTGAAGCAGGTGATTGGACAAAAAACGGAAGGTCAGAATGAATTTCTGGCACTGTATTATATTTAGAAAAGGCTTTGCTTTGCCATTTTAGGATGCGTCAATGTTTGGTCCCCATGAAAAATCAATTTTTTTAGGCACCAAACCAGTAGTAATGCCAGCAGGAACCCACCCCTGCCTGAAGGCCAGACAAGGAATAATGAATGGAGTCTGATCAAGGAAAGATTCAACCTAGAAATAAGGAGAATTTTTCTGACAGTGAGACCAATCAACCAATGGAACAGCTTGTCTTCGGAAGTCGTGGGAGCTTCATCACTAGAGGCTTTCAGGAAGAGATTGGACTGCCCTTTTTCAGAAGTAGTGTACGGTCTCATGCTTGGACTGGGGGTTGGACTAGATGACCTACAAGATGCCTTCCAACTCTGTTAATCTGTTAATTCAAAGCTATACAAAAGCTTCCTAGCCACAATCACAACCTGCTCCTTGAGCAGCAGTGAAGAGTGTAGGAGGACTGTCAGATTTCTCATTAAATATGTCTGAAGCAGTGTATGTCCATCTAGCACTAAAAATTGTATTGTGCTGGAACCACGATGCCTCAAAACCCACTTAGTCTTGCAGGTTTTGATGAAGCCTATTGTTCTTTATTCAGACACCCATAGCCTGCAGACAGTAGGATAAGATATTTATGTCATTGCTTAGTTTGCTGGTCAAAGTAGACCTACTGGGTAAAAATAGAAAAGAAGGAAGTCAGAAAGAAGCAACAAAAACACCTACAGCAAAAAGTGTCTAATATGCTGTTTGACTAAACAGCTGAGTTAGGCTAACACCTTCTCTCCTGGTCTGAACAAAAGAATTGCAAACAATTGACAGCACTAAAACAATTTCCCCTACCCCTTTCAATAATAAAATGTGTTCAAGAAACTGTGGATAAATTATTGAAAAACATGTGACTGTTGCTCTGAATAACAATAGGAAACAATAGATGAAGTTCAGGATTCTTGCAACATTACCTTATGCAAATTTTATTTTGCTACATCTGCCAGTGTTTCACCAAGAGCCAGTAATCAGTAATGCAAATGTGAATAGTTGATGGGGATAATGCCCAGAGGTGGATTGCTGCCGGTTCGGTCCGGATCAGCCGAACTGGTAGTAGCGGTGACAGGAGACTCTGCCCACCCACCCAGATGCTTCTTTGCATACACGTAAGTGTCACGTGCATGCACGAGAATGCATGCAGGAACCCAAACCGGTAGTAAAAAAAATAGCAACCCACCTCTGATAGTGCCCAATCATAGCTGAAGAGGTCATTCTTGTGTTGTTTTAATATCAATGTACATTGCTACTAGAATTTAATGCACACAGATTCGTGGGTGGTGGCATTGAGCTTCAAACTTTTTCTCAAGTAGATATGCACATCAAATTCCTTCAATCATATTGTGGTATCAGATTACTTGTAGAAGTGCACTGTTCCCAGCAGTTAGCATGTTTGATCTGTTGGATTGACCATAATACTGTTTTTCTCTTGTGCTCAATGGTGTCCAATTCTTGGACACTGCCTGGACAAGTCTCTGAAGTTGGTAAGGTGGTTTGCCATTGTCTCTTCCTAGGACTATGTCAAATCCAGCCCAAGAATGACATAGAACAATTCAGCCATTCTTCTTTGTTTAACTTACATACAATAGACAGAATTTTGCCAGACTAAATCAATACTATTCTTCTCACCCTAATGGATATACCCTGAGAGATTTTAGTGAGTTGTTATTCTAACTCTTTGTCTCTGATCTAGCTCTGGGTTATGTTGACTGTTGTCTAATGCACCCTCCTTGGAATGTGTTCCTTCCTTTTTTTGAAAACTGTCACTTCAATAGTCCATTGTACCAATTCCCTCTTTATAAGCACTATTCATAACAGATTGACAGAAAGTGACGCAGCTGATTTTATACCTAAGGTGAGTCTAGAACTCACCATCTTCTGGTTTCTAGTATGAATCCTTAACCAATATATCAAACTGGCTCTCTAACACAGTACTAACATTTCACAATATTGGCATTGATCCAATTAGGGGTCATATTTAGAGGAAGTTAGCGAATCAAATTGAATGACCAACTATACAGTTCTATGTTGATAATACCAAAATCATGATTTTTTTTTCCAGAGAGACTGAAAAATCTTCCTTGGATCATCAACAGATATAGATATAAGCAAGTAACATGCTTCTATTACCACAAGATAATAATTCTTGACTCAGATAAATGCAAAACTAATTTTTAATGCAGCTCATAATGCATACAGCGGTTGAACGGTTACTCTGTCCTTTCTCACAAGGAAAATCTATGATATTCCAGAGCAGGGAAATTTTTTAACAGAACTATGCTTAAATTTTTGCTTAGGTAATATACTTTTTGTTCTGGAGATCTTTCAGCTCAAAGAATGAGGATTTTTTTCAGGCCCATCTATTTTTTAAACATGGAATTTAAAGAAGGTTATTAAAAGTACAGGCATAACCTAGTTAAACATGGTTAACTATTGGTTAAATTGATTTTTCTTCCAAAAAAGGTCTTGGTCTTCCAACATTGATGGAACCTTAATAATCTGTGGATTTATGGAATAATGAGAAAAATATGCCATAACTACAGGTTGGGATATGAACACTAACCCAGTGTTTCCTAACCTTGGTGACTTTAAGTCCTGTGGACTTCAACGCCCAGAATCCCCCAGCCAGCATAGCTGGCTGGGGAATTCTGGGAGTTGAAGTCCACAGGACTTAAAGTCGCCAAGGTTGGGAAACACTGCACTAACTTCTGCAAGGGAGAACCAAAGCAGGCAATCTGATGAGAGCTGGGTCATGCTAACATGATGCAAACTGTGCCCTTTTTTGTACAAGCACAAGGCACTGCAAGCACAACCAGATGGGTTGGAGCTTTTGGTATAACATGATTCATTATTATTTTTATTTATTAAAGCACAAGAGCTTGCAAATACCCTCGGGGATGAACAAACAAAGGCAGCATCTGAGATAGAAGCTCATTGATATGCAATTGATTCATGACAGCATTTCTACAAGTATAATTTCTTGGCATTAGACCCATGGTTCAAAGACAATGGAATATTTAAATAAGGGTGTCATGTCTTCTCTTGAATGCGCTATCCTCAATGATTTTTTGAGACAGAGTGATGGAATTTATGTTACATATCCTTTTACATTACTACTTTATATAGTGATACCTGTTAAGGACTTAGGATTTTTTCTAAATTTCCCAGGAAGTCCAATGGTCATGACTCCAACATATTACTAGAGCCAATTTTTTTCTGGGGATCTGCTGGCTATGGATATGGATATGGACTGGTTAAGAGGAGGTTTATGAGGATACTATCATGGTAGGTAGGACATTTCTATGGTTTAATATTATGTTAATTTAGTACTTTGTATCCTAGTACTTTAACACCAGGTTTTGCAGTAGATTGTTAGTAATTTTGGCTTTTTTAGCCATTTATTTTTTCTTCTTCTAGCAGTTCAATATTTTACTATTTGCATCTGTATTGTAAAGAGGAAGATTTAATTATTGTCTAATTTATTGACTATTCGTTTTCTTTCTTCTCCTTCTGCTATGTAATTTATGCTATATAACTGCATAAGAGAAATAATAATAATAAAAGTCTAACTGACTAACCAATCATATGTGCACTTCGTTTATATGAAAAGCATTATGGTGATGTCACAAGATGAATATGGCAGAGGAAATAGGCAATCACAAAACAGCCATCTATCTTTCCAGAATGCTGTCTACTACCTAAATTTAACTTTATCTTTTTTTTTGAACAGGTGGACAGACTAACAAGTGAATCAGGCTATACCCACTCCTAATTTTTAATTTGAAAAGTAGCAGAGGAAACCACCTAGAGAGTAGCTTATGATGCCCTAAGGCATTCTTATGATTAAGTAGAATATTTAAGGTTTATAGCTTGCTTGTAGTAGATCAGCTTTCAATTCTTTTTAAAAAATATATAGGATTTAAGGCAAACAAATGGATACCATTGGAAGTATCCTTGCATATTGGTACTCAAAACCACTAGGTTGCCCAACTGTAGGCTAAGGAGGCATAAAGGATGTGGATAAGTGGTATGAAGGGGAAAAAACCATGATATTCCCTTCCCTTCCCAAAGAAAGGAAAATTAAAGGGATTTTATGTTGATTTGACATAAAATATTTCAAAACCAAGAGAGCAGGATGTGGAAAGCAGCAATGTTATGTAGGTCATCCTTTAATCTTTACTGATAAACCTGTAAGTCATTTGGAAACACCTTTGGATAATAATCTAATTTATTCCTTTCAAAAGTAAAACTGGATTAGTTGCCTTCTTCATGATAAACCGTGGTTTCTCACCCTTTTGAATCTCAGGAAAGGCTTTTATAATACCTCAAATTACAATATCCTGGAATATGCACTATAGTCATAGAAAAGTATTCCTAATGCAAAGTGTGAAAGCATGCAATTTAAAAAGGTTAAGTTTGTGTGACCTGGAGATTGGTTGAACATTTGGGACCAAGAACTTTATATCAATGCTATTGTTCAGAATAATTCAGATGCACATTCAGGGATATGAGAAGCATATTCGGTTTCCCAACCAAAGGGTATAAAAAGGTTATTAATTACACTGAAGATTGAATAAATTAATTCAGTGGGAAATGTGAAGTAGTTTCTGCTCATGGATCAAATGTTCCACAATTTGCAAATGGTAATTATCAAGTGGATGCCATTTATTCAAAACCCAATTGAAAGGTTTCTCTGCTGCTTCAGTCCCTTTTTTTATTGCCAATGCTTCCAAGTTCATAAAAATTGGAGTCTGGCCAACAGACACTTGAGCTTATCATTAAATGAATTGTGAAGAATAAGGTGTCTAGAGTTAATGGCCTTCCTTTCAGCTTGGTCAGAGAAGAATGCATTCCTTTAAAAGAAATCAAACTTTAATATGGAAAAAGTAGGTATAGTGGGACCTAGGAATCATGTCTTTTCTTTGGCAGTCCCTAGCCAGTGGAATACTCTTCTCCTTGAGATCCATTAGCCCCCACTGTCTCTAACTTCTAGAAGGCCTACAAGACCTGCTCTTCCCCAGCACTGATGTAGGGCGTGATAGAAGCTTGAAGATAGTGTTGTTGGCTGAATCAGATAGACAGGTCGTATTATCAGTTGTTGTTGTTTTCTTCTGTCTTATGGAACAAATTCCCATGTTTGTCCTGTAATTGCTGTATTAGCTTTTTGGTTTCTTTCTTTCTTCAATTTGTGGGCCAGCCATCTACCTGGTATATTTGCTGTTTCAAAATAGCTTTGTTTCACCATTTTTATATTAAGTATCATTACTTCTTGAAGTGTTAGAATAATTTTATGTTTCACCAAATCTCTCTCTTCTTTGATTTTAGTATTTAATGGTTCTTTCTGCAACACGGTCTCCAACTCTTTAAGCTTCTCCTGTAATAATGTTTGCTGTTTCCTCTTTTCCTTATTTCTCCTTGCCATATATGCTATTGTTATACCCTGCACATAGGCTTTTGTTGATTTGTTGATTTGTTGTTATTTCCATCATTAAAAATCTGCCTTCTCTATCACTAAATATTTTCCTCAAATTTAACCAATCTTTTATGTATACCGCAATCCCTCTTTTCTTATTTTGTGCTAACACCAGATGCAGTTTTCCTAATTTGGAGCATTCTAAAATATTAGCATTTTTTTATATATATGGACCTCCTGTAGGCAGACAATATCCATATTCTGTCTTTTGAGTCTTGTTAATGTTTGTTTTCACTTGGCCAGTGAGTTTATACCATTGATGTTCAAGGATATCATCTTTATTTCGTCTTCCATCTTATTTGTATGTTGGTTTTGGTCCTTTCCTTGTTCTTGTCTCGGTTTGTGTTCTTGTCCTGGCTCCTTCTGTCCCCTGTCATTCCTGTGTCTTTTCCAGCGAGTCAATATGGATTTTTTTTTTCATACCAGGTTATTAGCATCCCCTCAGGGATAAGCTATCTAAACATCACTCTGTATTTGAGCATTGGGTCAATAGGAAATGGTAGTTTCTTCTCTGTTCCCTTATCCATTTTGGTATCTGCTTTAATATTATGATTTCTTTTTCCTTATTTGTTTATAGGTTTGTTTATTAGATTTATATGCCACCCTTCTCCCAAAAGACTCAGGGCAGCGTACAACATAAAAAAAAAACATATTACAAAAGTTAAAACATAATTAGAGTATCGAAAAACAAACCCAATTAATATGAACAATAACATTTTAAAAATTGGATTAAAATTAACAATTAAATCAATCATTTATTTTATTTTGTTCAGGCCAGGCCAGCTTGCTAGAAAAGCCAACTTTTTAGGGCACGTCGGAAGGACTGGAGGTCGGGGATTATGCAAAGCTCTGGGGGCAGCTCATTTCAGAGGAAAGGCGCTCCCACAGAGAAGGTTCTTCCCCTGGGGGTCGCTAGCCAACACTGTCTGGTCGACGGCACCCTGAGGAGGCCAACCCTGTGGGATCACACTGGACGGTGGGAGGCTACTGGTGGCAATAGGTGGTCTCGCAGGTACCCTGGGCCTAAGCTATGAAGCACTTTAAAGGTCATAATTAGTACCTTGAATCGTACCCAGAAAACAACCGGCAACCAGTGCAGGCCGCCTAAAAGGGGTGTAACATGAGAGCACCTAGGTACCCCCATGATAACCCATGCGGCTGGGTTATAAACCAAAGATCTTCTCTTGTTTTGCTGTAGACTTCATCTCTTGTCTTTTTTCTTGTAAATCTTACATGTATCTCTCTTGGAAGTTTATGTCTGTGTCCATAGTTTGTGTGGAGCCTATACACTTCATTCAAGTCATTTTCCACTTCCTGTTTGCTTTTTTGCAGAAGTTTAGCCAGGAGTTTGGCCATTAACTTTGGAAGATCTTCCTCCTTAGTTTCCACTATATTTTTGGAATCTAAGATAAAACATTGATCCTTCCATCTCTAAATTTATATTGGCCTCTTCCATTTCTCTGTTTCCCGCCTCATTTTACTTTCTGTTTTATCTAGTTTCTTTTCCGCTTGTTCCATTCTAGCTTCCACTATTTTTATTTTTTGCTCATTTTATATTACCTTTTTCTGCATTGTACCAATTTTATCACCTAGTTTGCTTATCTGTCCTTTCACCTCTCCCATATCACTCTTAAGTTCTTCATGATTTTTTGTCATTACCTCCTGCATCTTCATCATTGTCTCCTGAATTGATGTTAGGGTTGATTGCATGTTCTGTGGATTTATAGTGGAGCCTGATTTCTCACCTCCTAGCATGCTTTCCATTGAATATGATCCTGATGGGGATGCTATCATCACAGTTCCCCCCCCCATTTTGGTAACTATGGTGGTTGTACTCATCATTTTAATGTTTTTTTTTTAAAGTTTTTCCACAGTACCATATATCCCCATTTCCCCCCCTTTATCTACCTATCTTTTTTTTTGTCTCTACCTCACTTCTTCACAATTCTTCTACCTACTTCACTAACTATTATTGGTGACCACAATATAGAACACCCTATATTATAACACAAACAATACCCTATTTATACAATTAATCAATACAATTAATGGTCTAATAATAATCTAACGATGGTCTAACAGTTCTGACTACTAACATAAATAGTTATACTAATCTTAATATAATTGTCATTTAATTATAAAAAATATAAAAGTTATAGATATTGCATTTACTATGAGTAATACTTACAATATAATACTTATATTGCAGGTTTAATACCTTAAGTCTACTTATAAAAGTATAAATATAAATAAATATATGTAGTGTTTTTTTACTTGATTATTAAATTGATTACATTATAAAAATATCTAGGATATATAAATATACTATATAAATATATATAAATATACTACGTAAGTCTATATAAGTTTGCTTTCACATATGCATATGTCCACTGGGTATTATCTATAAGTATCTATGAGAATATATATGTCAGAAAGTATAAAATTTAAGTTATTCTATATAAAGTTCCAATTCTAGTTTTAAATGAACAGCTATACAATAAATAATATGTATACAGGACTTTATACAATTGTATCAGCTTACTTAGGTTGCACAGTTTTCCGGAAACTTAGAAAGTTCTTTTTCCTTGTTCTTACTGTTGCATCAGGTTCTCCTCCCTTAATGTCCAGGATGTTGTCTTCTATCTATTTAGCACAGTCACTATCACAGTTCTCTCACTTCCCCTGCCAGATCAAATCTCCACTGTCTTCTAGCCAGGCAGAAGCTTCTTGCAGTTTGTTCTTTCCTTTTGTGCAATCCACAATGTTTAGTCCTAGTCTAATCACAATCTCAGCTCGTTTTCCTTCTGCTTGTGGTAATTCTCCAGCAAGCTCAAGCCATCAGTACATTTCCTCCATTCCTTCTCTGAATGTTAACTCCGTTTTCTCAAGGTTCCTCTCCCACTGCTAAAGTGCCACTTTTTTCCTCCTTGGAGACTCACTCACCCATCAAGATATAGGTTCACAGTTACTGAGAGTCACACCAGTACTTCATTCCAACTCCTTGAACTCCACCAATACTTTCAGCTGATTCCCTCTTCTCGCTTCCTTCTCCATTTAAAGGGCTGTCATGCCTCTAGATCTGGCCATAAAGGCCAGTCTCTCCCATGCCAGATTTGAGATGTTTCTCCTACTATAACAGGGTATATGTTGTCCTCCGAGCTTCTCCTCTCTGTTGCTGGCCCCTCTGAGACCCAGCTCTGCTTTTGCAAGCCTCCTGGCACAGAAAATTGGGCAGAAAGAACAGAGCCCTGATCTTCTGCTCCACACTGGCATGACTCCACCCCGGAAGCTCTGCTTTTGCTTTTATGATACTTGTTTTTAGCCAATTTTGTACATTACAATAAAATGCAAATAATCTTAACTATATTGACTTGCATAGAACACTAAAATGTTCTGGCCAAAAAACAAACAAACCCCGATATCTGGCATCAAATACATAGTAAGTGAGCCTTCTGAAATGAGCCAGTCTACAAAAGGAGCATTCCTGTCTAAAAGGCAATCTCATGTCTCATGAGTCACATTACTTCTGATAGCAAGGGGTCCTTCAATGCTTCAGACATAGGTTAGGGGTTCAGGCAGGTATACAGAGAGAGAGGGGGGGAGGGGGAGGGAGGGAGGGAGGGAGAGAGAGAGAGAGAGAGAGAGAGAGAGAGAGAGAGAGAGAGAGAGAGGCAAAGGAGAAGGCTTTATCTATGTCTTGAAATGTCTGTCAACTAACATAGTACAATTGTAAGAGAAGATTGAAAACAAGTTTCTTCTGAACAGCTTTCTGCTGGTAGTGGGGGCATGGAGAACTCTAGACCTGGCTCTTTCTAAAGGTCTTTGAGAAGGTGTCAGAGTCACCTTGAACTCCCTAAGAAAGAAAGAAAGAAAGAAAGAAAGAAAGAAAGAAAGAAAGAAAGAAAGAAAGAAGAGGGAGGGAGGGAGGGAGGGAGGAAGATAAGTTATGGAGCTTTAAATTGCTGTTTCAAGTGACTGAAAGTGAATTCTTGGCTTTTATTTCGGTGTTGTATAAGAGTAATTTTAATTTTATCTTTGTGTTTTAATCTTATTGTAGCAGGGATATATCAGCTCTTCAGACTTTCAGGATTGAGCAGTATATAAACCCAAGTAAACAAGCAAGCAAGCTTGTGTTGGAGCAACTTGGAGGAAACTTAGCACTTTCCTTTAGCTCTCTGTCAATTGTATTCCATAAATGCTAGGTACAATAAAGTAACATAAGTTCAGTAAATGCATATGACTATGTATGTTTCTAACTAACACAATTCGGATGGAAGCACAATGGAGCGATTGTCCCCTTGGGCTCCAGATAGTTGAAGCTTGAATAACATAGATGAATGGCAACAAGCTTGTACAACATACAGTCCACAGACTGCATGTAGCCCACCAAACAGATCATGCAACCCACTGGGACCTTTTTAAAATAATAAATATAGATTTTTTTTAAAAAAAGTAAAGGTTCATCACCACCATCACTTCCACTGTCCCCATAAAAATGTTCTGCTGAGGACCTTCAACCTTCACTGTTAGCGCCAGCTCCAGCATTGCTGCCATTCTTCTTAAACAGCAAACAGCTGATTTTATACCAGGTATTCCTTTGCACCTGTGATTATTTTTAATTATCAGTGTGACTCTTTCTCTTCAACCTTGTGGATGTCTGCCGTTGAGTAGAAAAAGAAAGTGATGCTATTAAAAAATTATCATGTCAGGAAAGAATGTTGCAGGTGAATGATAGACACTGAGTTGAAGGAGCAATCACAGAGTCAGGTACACAATTTAAATATCAAGACTGGGAAATCTGTGTGCATTTGAATAGTTGAAGGGCTGAAAAAGTTAACAGAATAAGAATAGGATGAAAACTCTAAAGATAGGAAAGATGGTAGGCCAGTTGTTTAAATCTGAATCTGAATCTGTCTTTCTGTAATCTTTCAGAACTGCTGTTGTTTACACAAACATACTTAGTCAGATTTTTTTTAAAAAAAAGTTATTTCTCAAATCTATGGGGAACAACATTCATTTTAACTAAACCACACACTAACTGAAAGCAATTTCCAAGTTTGAAGTGTTAGATTAAACTGAAAATTAAATATTTTTTGGCATTATGGGTTACTGAAGATCTTCATAGGTTGAAGTAGAAAGAGATTTAGAAATATTATTTTTGCAAATGTCCTAAAAAGAGAGGGTAACAAAAAGCCAATGAATCAAATTAAATGTTTGTGGGTCTGTGTGGGTCTGTTCATTCATTTCCAATGACCTTTCTTAATGGCACTGCAAAAATTCTGATGAGACACAGAAATGTTTATATTGTGTCTGTTCATTCTAAAAGACGATGCAATGCAATGCAACAATACAAGTAAAAGCAATAATAGATTTTGGAATAGGCTCTTTCAGATATGTAGTCTGAATGCAAGAGTTGTTGGCTGTATAAATGTATTCTGGTCAATAGAAAAGCAAAAGCCTTATGCATTTTATCAGCATCAGCAAATTCAGTAGACATCCAATTTCATCACTGCTTTTACATGTGCTGATCCATTCTGTTCCAACAATAAGAGAAGAGGAAAAATGAACATCATGTACGTTTCGGAAGTGGAGCATATTTTAAATGCTAACTTGTCAAAAGGAGCATAATTACCACTTCCAGTGAGTCATGATTTTTCAGCAAGATACATTTCAATCCGTACACAAAAGGAAAAGTTGCAGAGGCACCACATTTGAATTTTATGCAGCACTTGTTAATAAAAGCCTATCTGGGTTATTGCTATATGAATAAACAAGACCTTTCAGAATCCCTTGTGACTTTAGTGCCATATTGTACCATCCCACTCCTGGGGAGAAAGTCTGCTAATAAAAGTAACTGGGAAGATGCAACTCTATTTTTTCCCCTCAAAAACACATAATCATAGCAAAGCAACTTGAAGAGCTTGTATCCAAATGCAAAACTGAAAAATAATTTTATTTTATTTTTAAAAAAAGAATCTCCATCTTCTCTATCCATGCAAACAAAATGTTATGCAGAATCAGATAATGGAATAATATTTCAAATATTACAGATGTTCCTTTGCTCCTGTAGTTTCTCCTGTAGTTTTCCTTTTTTTCTCTTTCAATCATTATTTTCACTCATATGTAAACTGAATATGACTCAGAGGTAATTAAACGTGTTGAAGTCAGATATAGATATAGATGATTTATGTGTGTGCCTCTTCATTTCTTGTGATGATAATCCAATAGGGTTTAAATTCCATTAAACACCACCTATACGTATACTTTTTAAAAATAATTTTGTAGGAAATTTTAATGACAATATTAAAAGATATTGCAGGCTAAACTCAGAAAGAAAAGTAAAACAGAGACTAAAAGATACAAAGGAAAAAAGAAAGAAAAAAGAGGAAGGGGCAGAACTAAGAAAAGGAGATAAATATTTAAAGAAGTCACTTCCAGTCACTTCATCATAAGTATGAGCAAACTTAGAAATTCATCATCCTCTAAATGATACATGCAAGTATTTTTTCTTCCCATAACCCATCCCTGATTGATATGTTACTGTGAAAGACCGAAATCTGGTGAATGTCGACATTCACCGGTGAAAGACCGAATATTTCATTACATTGTTTTACATTCGGACCTTCACCGGTGAATGTCGACATTCACACAGTCGCTTGGTGTATGTCCGAAAATACCCTTATCCTCTCGACACCCTTACCCTAAATCCCCTTACCCTAATACCTCGGCTCCTCGCTTCCTTTTAAGCGTCTTCTATTCACGGAGTTTTTTTTTAAAAAACCTGCGATCCTTAAGAAGACGCTTAAAAGGAAGCGAGGAGCCGAGGTATTAGGGTAAGGGGATTTAGGGTAAGGGTGTCGAGAGGATAAGGGTATTTTCGGACATACACCAAGCGACTGTGTGAATGTCGACATTCACCGGTGAAGGTCCGAATGTAAAACAATGTAATGAAATATTCGGTCTTTCACCGGTGAATGTCGACATTCACCAGATTTCGGTCTTTCACCGTAACAGATATACAAATCCATATATCATTATCATCTCAGTCCTGGTTTCAGCAAAAAGTCCACATATTTTGTACAAATCGTGTAGCAAAAGTCCTAATAGTTCACATTTTTGTGGTTCCTTAATTCATTTATAACTTTCTTGAGTTAAAGACTTATTTAACTTTTACTTATTTATTTCAAATTCTTTAAATTTTTAAGTTAATGGTTATATTTTCTTTTATTCTGGAATGAAGACATACTCACCATGTGACTTTGGAAACTAATTGATTTGAAGATCTTTAATACCCTTAGGATATTTAATTAGTTAATTTTAAAAGTAATTAGAAATTGATGTTAATTAACCCAGTGTCCTTGGAAAGACTCTGCCATAGTTGAGAAGTTAATGGTTTCTCTGGTGCCTCCTGGTGCCCAAACCTGTAATAAGCCACTGTCCTGTGATCCCTTCATAAGAAGCAGCTATCTGGAGCGTAAATGGGCACTCTCCCATCCTCTCCTTTTCCTGACAGGTTCTATAGCTGTGATGGCGAACCTATGGCACGCGGCCAGAGGTGGCACTCAGAACCCTCTCTGTAGGCACATGTGCCATCATCCCAGCCCAGCTCTGTCATGTTTCTCTGTCACGTTTCTCCATCAAGTTTCTCCATCAAGTTTCTTGCCATCGTTTGCAGGGAAACAAAAGTGTGTGGGACTAAAAAAAGAAAGAGGGAGGGAGTGAAGGAAAGAGAGAGGGAGGGAAAGAGGGAGGGAGAGACAGAGAGACAGAGAGAAACAGAGAGAGGAATAGGGGAGGGAAAGAGAAAAAGAGAGGGGGAGGCAGGGAGAGGGAGAGGGAGAGGGAGAGAATGTTGTATATTTTAAGGGTAAAATGTGTCCCTAGTTTTGCCATTTTACTGATCAACTCGGGGGGAAGGGAAAGAGAGGGAAAGAGGAAGGGAGAGAGGGAGAGAGAGAGGGAAAGAGAAACAGAGAGAGGGGGAGGGAGGGAGATATGGAGGGAAAGAGAGAGAAAGAGAGAGGCAGAGAGAGGGAGGGAAAGAGAGAAATGATTTACAAAAGTTTTTCTTTTTTATTGTTGCTAAATGTAATACTTCAAAAACAAAAATAGAATGAAGGGGCATAAAAGTGCATTTATCATGTTTTTCTTAGAACAATTTGCTGAACTCTGCCTTGTTTATCATTATTTTAGGTAGTAAAACCTCAGTATTCAGGTTAAATATTTTGCGATAAATAAGTGGGTTTTGCATTGCAGCTTCGGCACTCGGTCTCTAAAAGGTTCTTTATCACTGTTCTATAGGATTGATCTACCTACCCATCCTTTGATCATGACCATGATGTCATCTCCATTCATTCAGAGGTATAATAGTTAAATCATTCCTCACCCAGAATTCAACAAAGCCTATTTCCAATGTGCATTAAAAAATGTCTACCATTTAAAAATTTTAAATAGCTATTTAACTTTTTTTGTCTTATGGTCTCTGATTTAAAGAGGAGACAGAGGAAGGGAAATTGGAAAGGTTTGATCTGCCTTACTACTTAGGTAGCCTTCTTTAAGGGTATGCTGAGAATCAATTAGATGTTCATGATTAGAATATAGTGGTGGAGAGTAGAAAGAAAAGCTTATAATCCCTTTGAGTTCCTCAAAGGTCAAGTAGATTAAAACTGAAATTAACCCAAATATTTTAGATAACAACCAATCAGGCATGAAATCCAGATCCAAAATGTTCGCTACCAGTTTGGAACCGCTCACTTTGCTTGCGTGTGGCGCTTTTGCACATGCGCAAAACCTTCAGAGCGTCTGTGATGACATCTGGGCAGGTGGGCGGAGCCTCCCTTTGCTGCCACTACAGGTTCACCTGAAACGGCAGAATACCACCTTTGCAACCAATCTACACATAGAAGTATGTGACATACACAATCCCAGTTTGTCTTAGGAAAAACATATCTGTCACCACTGGAGCAAACAAAAACAGAATCCCAAACTGATGCTATTTAAAAAAGGAGTTTTAAATTGTGTCTCTCCTCCCCCTCCTTCTTGGTAACTACAATATAAATTACAGGGAAATATATATTTGTATAGCTCCAGCTTAGTTTGTTATTTCCTTCCTCAAACAGTGGAAGATTAGACTGACCTTTCGAGGGCTGGCTGGCTTTGGTCTTGATTACAGCTTGGACTATGTTTGTGGTTTTCTTGGTTACTTTAAAAAATTGAATGTGTGTATTGTTTTAAAGTGATTATACCCTTTTCTATGGGATCAATTATAAATACAAATAAATGAATGAACTAGGGAATTGATGGTGACCTGACAGTTACATCAGAAGTATTTTCTGTTCAATTTGGGTTTAGCAACACAAAGACTGAGAATTCAGTCTTTTGTTTGCCATTTGAACTCACCTGATCTACATTACCCAGAATAATTTAGAATGCAATAACCCTGCAGGTTTTGCATTTTGCACCAGAATATACCTACACTTCCCAGCAAAAAAATGTTTGTACCAAAGTTAATTTTATTTGAAGTAAAATTTTAGAAACATCTGTTCTTTGAGAAATTGTACATTTAAATGCTACTTCGTACGTTGCAGCCAAAGCAACTATGCATATTCTAGATATTTAAAAGTAATTAAGTGATTTGTTGCAGTGAGACTGAGTAAGTATTTTTGGGAGGTTGAAAAACTGAAAACTCTTTATAGATTTTTTTTTTGAATGAAACAAAATATGTGCTTATGATTTGTTTGCTTTGATGATTAGAAAAACATTGGATAATAGAAGAAAGTAATAGAATAAGGGATGACTTTGTAGTCATATTTGCATTTTCTATAAAGAAAATTGGAAGCATCTTTCTACACTTTTTCTCTTTTTTCTTTCTCTCTGGCTCACTTTATTCTCTTTATTCTGTATTATTCCTGAGTTTCTGATAGTTTTTATGTTCTCTTTAAAATTTGTAATAACATTTATACACACCCAGGTATTTAGGAAAAGTAGGATTAGCATTCTGGTAGGATTAATAAATACAATAGCCTTTGAATTTAAAATATGTTATGGTTCATGTTTTTATGACCTAAAATCACTAAAACCTTACATTACTATAAATTTGCTTTTAAGGTCAAAAAATGAAAAAAAGTGATGTCTCTAAAAATACTCATTTAGCATTAGTACTTTATTGATCAGCTCAAAAAACAAAGAGAAAACAAATTGTGAGAAAGCAAATGAAATCTAACAATTGTAAAACTCATGTGGTCAAAGTATGACATATTTTACATATACTAAAAGAGTTAGCCATATTAAGAGAAATAAAATTCCTCTAATCAGGTAGCAATAACTATAAATAAAATGGAATAAAATAAATAAAATGGATTCAATTGTCCTAAAAACTTGCTGGTTGAGAATTAACTATAGAGGGCATCTTTATAATAGGAACAATAGAACATGAAGTAATTTTTCAGAAACTTTTTCACCACAGAGGGCAATTTTGTTTTCAAATGGGATATTCTCCAAAACAACTGTTAGTAGGATATTCAAGCTTGCCAAGGATAAGACCAGTGGTGGGTTTCAAAATATTTTAGAACCTCTTCTGTAGGTGTGGCCTGCTTTTTGGGAGTGACTTGCCGGCCATGTGACTGAGTGGGAATAGCTTGGCAATCATGTGACTGGGTGGGCATAGCCAACTTATAAAATGTGGTGAAACTCACTTAACAATGCTCTTGCTTAGCAACCAAAATGTTGGCTCAGAAACTCTTGCATTTGAAGCACGCAAGTCTTAAAGCTGTCAAGTTACAAGGCCCTTGCACCCCTAACCCTTTAGAAAAAAAGCCCAGGGGTGTTCAAACTTGACAGCTTTAAGACTTGTGGACTTCAACTCCCAGAATTCCTCCTCTCGCTCTTCATTTTGATGATGTGTGGACGGGCGGGGGGAGGGAGGGAGGGAGTTGGAACCGGTTGTAAACGACACTGTAGATTTGTGGAACCTCTTCTATAGAAGAGGTTAGAACTGGCAGGAATCCACCCCTGGATAAGACTCTTCTGAATTGGAGAAGTATTATTTGGCTTAAATTATCTACCTATTTGGAAAAAAAAATGAATCATTGTCCAGAAACACACCTTTGAATATGGCAACCAAGTTTGATTGGGCTTCAAAATCTTTGACACAATGTTTGAAGGCTACCTCTTCATCCTCTTATCCTATCCCCAGGGCTGTATTAAGTGGAAGACCATAGCATTTAAGTATTCCATACAGTGCCTTATGCCCAGTGGTGGGATTCAACCGGTGTAACAACTGGTTTGCTGAGCGTGTGCACAGTGCGTTTCAAAACAGCTCTATAACTCACCTTCTACTGCAGCCCTGGTGAGTAGACTGAGGCAGTGTCCTTCACATGAATGTGCGCAGCGTGCGCCAGGGGTGGGTTCCTGCCAGTTCTAACCTGTTCTATAGAAGAGGTTCCACAAATCTACTGTGCCGTTTAGAACCGGTTCCAGCTCCCTCCCCCCACCCGTCCACACCACACTTGCCCCACCTGCCACTCACTGATTGGCTGGCTCACCAATCCCCGCCCGCCTCTAAGAGACCTATCTAAACCTTAAAGTCTTAAAGCTGTCAAGTTTGAACACCCCTGGGGTTTTTTCTAAAGGGTTAGGGGTGCAAGGGTCTTGTAACTTGACAGCTTTAAGACTTGCGTGCTTCAAATGCCAGAGTTTCTGAGCCAACATTTTGGTTGCTAAGGAAGAGCGTTGTTAAGTCAGTTTCACCACATTTTACAAGTTGGCCATGCCCACCCAGTCACATGACTGCAAAGTCACTCCCACCCGGTCACATGGATGGCAAGCTACTCCTACAAAGCAGGCCACACCTACAGAAGAGGTTCTAAAATATTTTGAAACCCACCACTGGCATGCGCACACATATGCGCAGCACGTGCATGCATCTTACCATACAGCAATGCCTCCGCGATGCTCCAGCTGCTTGGCGGAGCATCACGCAGGCGCTGTACATGCTGTGCGCTTGCATGGAAACACTAAAGAGTTTAAAGACAGGTAAGAAGCATAGGCGGGCAGGTGGGCCCTCCTGAGCACCTTACAGGAACGGTACCTGGTGCTCCGGGGAGGCTCTGGTACATCCATACCGGGGCGTACCACCTGCAACCCATCACTGTTCCAGAGGTAACAAACCTCTGAAAACTAATTTCCCCTTGAATTGACTTTAATATAGTTACACAAAGGCTTTCTCCTGGTTTATCACTGCACTAGTAGTAGTAGGAATATAGTCCTCCTGTCCTCTTCTCCTTAAAGGCAAATGTTCTACATGAACAACAGGAAACATATTTAAGGTTGCAAGAACATAGAGTGCCATACATTAATTAACTGAACTGAAAGAATGGGAAGTGGATGTGGAAGATTACATCCAGCCAAGTGAACAAATTGATTGAAGGAAAGAATTCTGCTATCCAATGTTCCACTTAATGATATTTAATTATGTATTGTTAACAAGTTATATTTGCTTCACTTTAAACACAGGCTCATTAAGGAAAGTTTGACTCCTAGCCATTGGGGTCCTCAATTAAGCCACCTTCAAACTAACATAATCAAAGTACCAGCACTGATATATTTTGGTTAGCAATTCTAAAATGAGATTATGTGAGGGTTACATGAAAGCACTGGGCTAATGGTCAAGGAACATGTTGCTCTGTATAAAAGATTTTCAGTTCATAAGTTTTTGTAGCAAGTACCAAAACTGGCTTTTATTGTGATTACTACTACATTTAAGCCCCATGCTTCTGCTTATATAAGCATTCAGTCCACTTGTTTTGACTGAGTTTTATTGAAAGCTAATTCAGCCATGGCAACCCACTGACATGAATAAAGTCAGGTTTTGGCTAACACAATATTGATTATTTACAGTCAAAGAATGCTATTTTAATGAGGCACTAATTCAGCTGTGTCAATTTACAGATCAAAAGCCAAGCTTTTAAACAGTGAAATTGTAGCAGAAAAATCAATCTTCAAATACTCAACTCTCTTGAAACTTTTGAATTAATCAAAGTATAGATGATTTGTGTGATGTTTGCATAAGGGATATATAGTCTTCCTTTGTTCTGCATTTCTATAAAACAAAATGATGATATTAAAATGGCACTCCTTACATGAATACAAAGAGATCTCTCTCATACATATTTTTTATTTTTTAAAAAAGTTTTTTTATTTTTAGACAATCACAAACACAAACGAAACAAAAAGCATAAAACCATCTTCCATTACAAATTACAGGCAGTGTGTTGGTTACAAGGTTTCTGTGCATCCCTTCCACAGTCATCACTTACATTTCATATCAACTCACATATTATTAAATCAAATATATTTATATATATTACTATTATTGTACTTCATTTATATCTCATTTATTTGACTATCACCATCCCTCTTACAATTTAAACAAATTCTCGTATCCTCAATCATATATACATATTTACGTATATACGTATATACGTATATATGTATATACATATGTGTGTGTGTGTGTGTCTGTGTGTGTTGTATTTGTGCTGATAAATAAATAAAGGGAGACTAGTATAGATATATTTCAAGCTATTTAGCTCTCATCAGCTAGCCATACCCTTACTGGGATTTGAACCTGGGCTGTATTACATATTAGGCAGCTGTATTAGCCACTAAGCCACAGGCTGTCCTCCTTTATCAGCTAATGTATATATGTATATGTGTATATGTGTATATGTGTATATGTGTATATGTGTATATGTGTATATGTGTATATGTGTATATGTGTATATGTGTATATGTGTATATGTGTATATGTGTATATGTGTATATGTGTATATGTGTATATGTGTATATGTATATATAATTATTAAACATTCATTTGACTATAACTGTTATTACATCCTTTTATATAAAATATTCTAAATTTAAAGTAAAACTATATAACAGCATTCCATTACATCCTCCTAAAATCATCCAATGACATTTCATCTTTATAACATATTCTAATTAAAAATTAATTGTATTTAATAGCAAGTCTTTTAAGCATCCTCTCATAGTCCTCATTTGCAATTTATACAAAGTTTCATATTATCAAACTGGTGTATGTATACTATATACTATATACACATATACATACATACATTATTATCATTGTTGCTCATTTAATTGACTATAACTATTATCACTCCATTTTATACATAATATTCTAAAGTTAACTAAGCTTAACATGATTTTTATTATGAACTCTGATTACATCAACTTGTGTCCTTCCAATAATAGTTCAGTCTTATATCTCTTGCCATTTGTAGTATTAGTATTCTGGTTGCTTTCTTTGTAAGTCTTGTATTGATTTCTCTTCGCAACTTGTTGCTCATTGCGTAACTTGTAGAAACTCGAAACCCTCCATCTGTTCCTCCCATCAGCTTGACTTTGGTTATCACTGATGCTTTTGTCAAAAAATTTCTCCTTACTTCCATCAAATATTCTCTCTTTTCTTCTTCTATATTTTGGGGTCTGAGATAGAATTCCAGTCCATTGATCTCCCCTTTCCATATTCCACTCTTGCCATTTCCAACCACGCTCAATTTGCTATCAGTATCAACAATTTTCTTATCTCTTTGCTCATTTTTTTTTCAATTTTTAGAACTCTGTCCTCAACTTTCATCATTGAACACACTCAGTTTAATATGGCTTAATCTCGCCACTTAATCTTCTGTCTTCAATTTTAATTTAGCTTTTGATTATTTTGATGTAGTCTCTTTTCTAATAATAAAATTTCCTCACCAAATCGACACACTGTTCTCTTCTGCTTTCCTTCCATTCTGGAGCTGTCCCAACTTCAGCAGGTTCAATGGCTATGTCTCTGTTGTCAGAAAAAAGACCTTCTCCTGCATCAATCAGGGACTTTGCAGTGTCCCTGGGATCAGCAGGACGTGCTCTTCTCTATCACCATCTCTTCAGGATGGTTTATGTCCAAAGGGACCATCCAGTGGCAGAGATATCAACTGAGATCTTGGAGCTCCAAGATTGCACATTGTATCATCATGATGTCAACTGTTTCCCCAGCTTCCTCTCTCACACATATTGATCATATGTGAAAGAAATTCATGGCAAGTAAGTTTTTCCCAAAACTTTAACATGGAAAGGAAATAATCTCAAAGCTTGGTTATTTTTTATTTGCCATGTCATTCATATTTATATCTCCATCAGTTAAATTTGTGTCCTACAGTGTTCTCAAGAAATCATGTTTTCTTTTGATTCTGACATTAAACTAATGTGAGCTAATTCAACTTGATTTAACTAGCCATAGGGACCTTATTAGATTCCCCATTTAAAAAGTACAAAGGAAGACTATTGAATATGATCTTAAAAGAGAATCTTGATTGTAATATAGAGATTCATGGATTTATATAATGATCTGGTTTCCATCTGTAGTGGTTAAAAACATGAAATCAATTTGGGAATAAGACCTTCTCATTCTGATAATCAGTGTCCAGGAGCTATTGACTCTCTTACTTGAATAAATTCAAGAAACTATAATGTCTAAAAAAAGTCACAAAAGAAAGGTTTTTTTAAAAAGAATTATGCATTTATTTATCAATTATTTACGATCATTAAGACAGAAATTCATCATGGAAGATGAATGAAATTGGTCCAGCTAGCAGAGTAGCCCCGACCCTTTTGGGCACCAATTACCAGTTCTGTTGATAGAGGTTTTTCTGCCAACCAGAGGGGGTGTGGTTTTATGTGCTGCCTGCATCCAGCAGACGGGGCTTTGCTGTTTGCATGGCTCAGTTTCTGGCATGTCGCAGCCCAGTACCAGTACCAGTCCACTAAGGTAGCAAATGTGACACTTAAACCAGTAATTAATAATCACTAGTCAAATTTTTAACAGAATCCTCTTTTGGCCAGTTTCAGGCTTTAAGATTACACTGGATACTTATTTGAAATACATAAAGAAATACATTGATAAACTTAATTTGTATCACTTTCATCAAGCTAGAAATTGGGCAAGGTCCTGGCTGGGAACCATACAGTAGCTGAGCTAGAGATTGAGGTGCAAATCAATCTTTAAAGCCGTGAGGTCCATTCTCTGCTTCTAGTGTGGGGGAAAAAACATTTAACATGTGTCACGTTCCGGGGTTCACATTGAAAATAAACAGAGTCAGTTTATTTGGTGAAAAACTTTATCTTTATCTAAGAAACTACATGATAACCAGCACTAAATGACTATAATACAAAGGTAAGCAAATCTAAGTCAGTTCTAACAAAGTTAACCCCATCATATATATATATATATATATATATATATATATATATATATATATATATATATATATATATATATATATATATATATATATATATATATATATATATATATATATATATATATATATATATATATATATATATATATATATATTGTGTGTGTGTGTGTGTGAGTGTGTGTGTGTTGCATTTGTGCTAATAAATAAATGAAGGGAGACTAGTATAGATCTATTTCAAGCTATTTAGCTCTCATCAGCTAGCTTAACCCTACAGGGAATCAGATAAAAAAAGGTTTTCTGCCTGGCTGGTTCCTAGGGTGAGCCGAAACACAAGAAAAAGGGAAGCGGTATCCTCCCTACCATATTGGGGCATACCAGGGGTTGTGACACAATACATACATACATACATACATACATACATACTTACATACATACATACATACATACATACACACACACACATATATACCATTAACTCACCCAGTTGCACCCACAAATCCACCCAATTACCCAAATGACACCCCTAATCACCAGCACAATCACCATGGCCCTCAGCACACCCCAACTCAGTGTCATCATTACCTCCTTCCTTATTAGCTGCACCCAAGTAGAAGAGTTACTTCAGAGTAGGCAGCTTCACCCAAGTAGAAAAGTTACTTAAAAGTAGGCTCTGAAATGCACCTGCTGCCCAGGAGGGAAACCATGGGGAGCTACTCCGCATTGCTACATGGGCCTGAAGAGTCCACTCCAGGGGAGACAGCCCAGGAGTCGCACTGCGCACATGCAGCCACAGGCTCCGCCAACATCAGAAAGATGAGGGGGAGGGGCTTTGGCGATGGCCCCACTTGTGTTAGCGGCAGCAGCAGCAATGGCGCTGTGTAAGTATGGCCAAATGGGTGTGCTGTTGGTGGCATTGGCAATGGCGACGTGGAAGTCCTCGCCGAGTTGGGGGGGGTAGTAGCACCGCGGAAAAGCCACTACCCCGCAAATGTTAGCACGAGACATGACAACATGTCTGAAGTGCTTCTTCACCCACAAGACTGCAGAATCAATATGTCTTTCGTGAACCTGTGTTTTGAAAAAAAATCTCACCTTAGTATTTAAAAGTCCTCACTTGCTCAATCTTTTGGTTCCCTACTGCAGTTTCCTAAATATTTTAGCAAAAAGCATTGCGTTCTTCTGGTGGTTTATATCAACCTGGTGTTCCTTGCTAAGATGTTAAAAGCATGCCTAAGGTCAATTGGAGGTCTAGAAATAATAGTTGCATCATCTGCATAAAGTAATAATGGAACATTGATATGTGCAATTCCAGGCGATGAAAATTGGGATCTGAAAGTTCAATAGCCAAGGTGTACATGTGTAGATTAAATAGTCAAGGAGAAAGGATACATCTCTGCTTAATTCCTTTATGTACAGAAATCGGCTTTGATAGTAGACCCAGTGGGTCATCTAATCTTGGCATCATTAAATATCCTCTTGATTGGAACCAGTAATTGCAATGCCAAAATTCTTGAGTTTCACTTATAAGAAATTGAAATCAAATCAAATGCTGACTTGAAGTCACAAAGCTGCATACATAAAGGGAGGCCATAGATCTTCCACTTATTTTACAGTAAGGCAACATAAAACAAGAATATGCTTCAGGATAGAGAAATATTTTCAAGTATAGAATTATCCATATTTAATAATTTATTATTAGATTGAAAGTAAGATAAAATATATTACGAACATTGATTTTAGTATTTTAACATATTTTAAATATTGATATTATTTGTTTAAACTTAGAAAGAGCTTGCTATTGTATTATCACTGAACTGGAAAACACTGCCAGTTGTTTTTATTAAACATCTGTTTTTTGTATTTTTTTTCTTTTTAACTTGTCCTGTAATGGCTCTCACTTTTTTCCTTTAATCTCAGTTTGTATTTTAAAGTTTGTTTTTGAAATTTAACAATGGTATTTATTAAATATCTACTTGCAACCCTGGTTAGGTTCCTTAGCTATCCCTTTTGCAATTGCCAATATAGATAGCATCCATAAAGCTTGCTGATGTGACTCAGAAAGTTTATAAGCTGGTGATTGGCAGCATTATGTCTATGCCACCAGACAAAACTATGAAAACATTAGAAGAAGACATTATATAAGGATAAAAGAAAAAGGAAAAAAGAAAAACAACAAATAAAGAAAAGGGAAGATGCCTAAAGAAGTGACTACCCAGCACTTACAGACTTAGCTACTATCATCTCCCATATTATCTATCATAAAATTCTGTTGTGGCCCAGCAGGAGCCGTTGGAGTTGCCACCAGACTCCGACAGCAAGAGTCCCTCTGAGTTGGCTCAAGAGGAGGTGGGGGACCCTGGACAGGGTTCCGACGCTGAGCAGGGCGCAGAGAGGCTGGTTGGCCACCAGGGGGCGCCTGAGGCATGGAGCAGTGGTGAAAGCCAAAGGAA
The DNA here is from genome assembly GCF_964273705.1 of Natrix helvetica. Classification (NCBI taxonomy): domain Eukaryota; kingdom Metazoa; phylum Chordata; class Lepidosauria; order Squamata; family Natricidae; genus Natrix; species Natrix helvetica. The sequence continues at coordinate 74,542,790 of NC_138549.1, read as the reverse complement.
GGGGGCTCCTGATGTCATGCCTTGGAGCAGTGGGGAGGAGTCACAGGACAGTGAGTCAGACATCAGCAGTGAGCTATTTGATGCTCGTTACCGACGTGCTACCCAGCATAAGGAGCAATTGAGCAATTACAGGAGGTAATGGCTCTCAGCTGCTGATAATTAGACTCCTCTTCAGACTATAAATGGACTGCTTGTGGACACACCCTTTGCAGGAATCAACCTGTCATTGGAGTTGGAGAAGCTCAGATCTGCTGGATTGCTGCCAAAGGGTTTACTTGGATTGCTGCCAATCTGTTCCCTGGACCTTGGCAGGCAGGAGTGCTGCTAAGGTGATTATCTGGAGCTTGGTAGCTGGATTGCTGCCAAGGGGTGTGGCTGTAGCTGGATTGCTGCCCAGAGTGCTATCTTGACCTTGGCAGGCTGGATTGCTGCCAAGGTGGAACCTGTATGTCAATAAACATCTGGAAGAGACTTTGTGTCGGAGTGTCTTGGTATACAAGAGGAGGGGGTCAGAACAAAATTCCATATAAGATTTTTAAGTTCACCTGACTCCAGGACAACTCTGGGAAGCTTGTAATAACGTGAACTTTACAAAACTAATATAACAAAGGAAACAATAATAAATGCATATCCATAAGAGAAAAATACCCATTTCAACATAGGTAGTATTATAAAAGTCTTTACATCCACCTTAACCCCATTATCTAGGGAAAGAACCATGTTTTTAAATAACTTTTTAACTAAAGGCAGGACAGGATTCATATGGATCTTTGGGGGGAAAGATGCCACTCTATAGAACAGGTAAGCCAACAAAAAAGCCATAACTTACATTTTGTTATATATATTATATATATATATATATATAATATAATATATACAATAGATGACATAATATAATATATACAATAGATGACATCCAACTATATACTCCACTCTTGGTGACCCAAGTGATGTGTGATCAACCTTTCTTGGTGCCTGGAGACTGTAGGGGCCTGGATGGACAACAATAGGCTTTGACTGAACCCTGATAAGACTGAATGTCTTTGGATACATGGGGCTCCAGGATTCAGGACTTTGTCATCTTTGACTCTGGATGGGGAGGCACTCCCCCACAAAGATCCAGTCCACAATTTGGAGGATCTTCTGGACTGTGACTCCTATTTGAGGAACAGGTAGCTAGGAGAGCCCTTGCATAACTTCATATTATGTGCCAGTTGTGGCCTTTCCTGGACCAGAATTCCCTGAGCTCAGTCATTCAGCCCCTAGTTGTCTTATGACTGGACTATTGTAATGCACTCTACCCTTGAAGAGCATTTGGAATTTATAGGTGGTGCAGAGTGCAGCAGTGTGAGTAGTTTTGGGGGCCCAAAAATGGCCCCTGTAACCCTAGTGCTTGGTGAGCTGCACTGATTACCAGTCTGCTTCTGGCTGCAACTCAAGGTTTTGATGAACACCTTTAAATCCCTTGATGGCATGGGTCCAGGTTACTTGAGAGACCATCTCACTCCACTGGTATTGGCCCATACCACTTGTGCCAGCAGAGGAGGCATGCTGCAGGTCTTGACTCTGTTTGCTTTTAACTTTTTATGTTTTAGCTTTTATGTAACTGTAAACTAACCAGAGTTTACCCTATGGTGAAATGGGAGGCCAATAAATTTTATAAATAAATAAATAAATAAACTTCTTGTAATTCCTTACATGATATTTTACAATTGATGGGATCTAAAACATGTCAACTCTGTCCAATCAAAAAACTACCAGAGAAACAGTATACAGTCCCATAGATAGCCAGGTTCAATATCATGATAGAATTTCTAGGTGCTAACCAGCATCTTGAATGCTCTTAGCAACAATTAGAAACACATCTGCAAAAAGATAATTCCACTGTTTGACCCTCAGAATTCATCTACCTTCAGTTTGGTCCTAAACTTAGTGTAGATTAGGGCAGTGGAGGATAAAATGAATAATGTTCTCCACTTGTCCAGCACAAGAATAGAGATGCTTTTCTATGGGACATTTACAAAATCTCCTTTCAAAATGTGCCAAAGTTGTAGTCTTTAATCAAATAGATATACAGTAAAAGTTTTCCACAGTGGGGCACCAGTAATATTAACCAGATACTGGGAAAGTTATGATTTTATAAAACCATGGTGAAAATGTGGATGTCTATACAGTAGTAGCATTTTCATTGGCACCCTGGCCTATGTACCCTCTCCCCTAAAAATAGACATGCTACTAGTTTTAAAATATAGCTTTAGCACCCACTTAGTTCAGTGTATTATTCTGTGCAAACTTTGTTCTTGTCTTTTGTTTTCATTAATTTCCTCTCCATTTCCACATATTATCCCAAATTAACTAATGGCAAAAGCACCTGTAATGTTGCATCTAATGTGAAAGTAAGGCTGTTTGTCAAATACCAGTAATAATTATCTCTGATTGGTAAATGGATCAGTTACAGGAAGGAAAAATAGGGCAAATGTGTTTTAATAATAATAATAATAAATTTGAATTTATTAGCCGCTCCCTTTCCAGGCAGGACTCGGGGCGGCGTACACTAGGACATATATAAACATACATATATACAAAGACATACATGCACGGAGGAGGTAATAGATTGCAACATTTAGACAATTAAAACCATTAACATACCCCGTTTAATAAAAACCCAATATACAATAAAAATTTAAAATTTAAAAAAGACAGTCAGGAGGAATATGAAAAAATTACGGTTGAGCCAGGCCAGATAATTGAAAGAGGTGGGTCTTCAACTGTACACGGAAGGAGTGGAGATCGGAAATAATCCTGATGTCACGGGGGAGGTCATTCCACAGGGCTGGGCCCATCACAGAGAAGGCTCTGCTCCTGGGTGTCGCCCCCCGACACTGTTTGGCGGACGGCACCCGGAGAAGTCCCTCTCTGTGTGAGCGGATTGGTCGTAGGGATGTGTGGGGCAGGATGCAATCCTGCATGTAACTAGGTCCTGTGCCATGAAGCGCTTTAAAGATCATAATCAAAACCTTGAAACGCACTCGGTAGACCACAGGAAGCCAGTGCAGCTCGCGCAGGAGAGGTGTTACAGGGGAGTATCTAGTCCTCCCCATAATCACCCGCGCGGCCGCGTTCTGGACCAACTGTAGTCTCCGAGTGCATCTCAAGGGAAGCCCCATGTAGAGAGCATTGCAGTAGTCCAGGCGAGACGTCACTAGCGCATGGGTGACTGTGCGTAGGGCATCCCGGTCCAATAAGGGGCGCAATTGGCGCATCAGGCGGACCTGATGGAACGCCCCCCTTGCCACGGCTGTTACATGGTCATCCATGGACAGCCGGGCATCTAGGAGGACGCCCAAATTGCGCACCTGTTCCATGGGGGCTAGTTGCACGCCCCCAATGGCCAGAGATGGAAGCACCTGGTTGAACCGGGGGGCCGGAAGCCACAGCCACTCCGTCTTGGAAGGGTTGAGTTTTAGTCGGTTGCCATCCATCCAGACCCGTACGGCCTCCAAACACCGGGACATCATTTCGACGGCCTCATTGGGGTGGTTCGGGGTGGAAATGTATAGCTGAGTATCATCAGCATACAGATGATATCCCACCCCAAAACCACGGATGATCTCGCCCAGCGGTTTCATGTATGTGTTGAACAGGAGAGGCGAGAGCACCGATCCCTGTGGCACTCCACATGTGAGTGACCTCTGGGTCGAACTCTGCTCCCCTGCCAACACACGTTGCGTCCGGCCAGAGAGGTAGGAGCCAAACCACCGTAAGACGGTGCCCCTGACTCCCAGCCCCTCTAGCCGGTGCAACAGGATACCATGGTCGATGGTATTGAACGCCGCCGAGAGATCTAATAGGACCAGGATAGAGGAACAACCCCTATCTCTGGCCCTCCAGAGATCATCAACCAATGCGACCAAGGCCGTCTCCGTGCTGTGCCCGGGTCGGAAGCCGGACTGGCGCGGGTCTAGATAATCATTTTCCTCCAGGTGACGTGGGAACTGCTGTACCACCACACTCTCTACAACCTTCGCTAAAAAAGGAAGGTTGGAGACAGGACGATAATTGACTAGGTCCGTTGGGTCCAGGGAAGGCTTCTTGAGCAGGGGCCTCACCACCGCCTCTTTCAAGGCGGCCGGTAGAGACCCCTCACCCAACGAGGCGTTCACTAGGCCCAGGAGCCAGTCGCGCGTAACCTCCCAGGATGCCAGTACAAGCCAGGAGGGACACGGGTCCAATAAACATGTGGTGGGTCGCAGACGTCCACGCAACCTGTCCAAATCCTCGATGGCAACCGAGTCAAACTCCTCCCAAAGCGGTCCCTCAAGACTCGCCACGGGCGTCTCTACTGGACCACTGAAAGGGGCCCATCCCATCCGGATTTGAGCAACTTTGTCCTGTAGATATTTCCCAAACTCCTCTGCTCTGCCCTGTAAAGGGGCTTCCCGCGATCTCTCAAACAAGAGGGAGCGAGTCACCCGAAACAGGGCGGCAGGGCGGTTATCTGCGGACGCAATAAGAGCGGCACAATATTGACGTTTGGCCGCTCTTAATGCCACAAGGTACGTCCTCAAATAGGCTCGTGCCTGTGCTCGGTCAAATTCGGAACGGGAGGATCTCCAACGACTCTCTAGGCGTCTCTTGTGGCGTTTCATCACCCTTAGCTCCTCAGTAAACCAAGGGGCCAGGGTGGTTCGTCGCCACAGGAGAGGCCGCAAAGGCGCCACCTGGTCTAGGGCCCCGGTATTCGCATTATTCCACGCGTCCACCAGGTCCTCTACTCGAGGGCGGGTCAGATCCACAGGAGGTGGCCCAAGCTCTGTCTGGAACCTATCTGGTTCCATCAGACGCTTGGGGCGGAACCATCTAATGCCTTCCGGTTCCGTTTTCATGCTTGCACTGATAAAACACCCTGAATAAATGGTGTTCTCTTACAGATACACAACTTTCTTTTGTAAGTCTTCTTTACAGATTAAAATGTACAATGGCAATGAGGCATTTTTCACACCAGCTCCACTGTAAAGCTTTAAGGGTAAAGGTTTAAGAGGAAAGAATAAACTCTGTCCTACATAAATCATAATAAGATATAGGTAATCACTGATTGAATTGGATCCAAGCAGTATTCTGCTCTAAGGTAAGGTGGCAGAATGTTAAGATCTATGGGACACAATCAGAGGAAACCATATGATTAAATGAACCACTTAAAACTGACTTCTTGGTGTAATGAAGAACTGCAAAGCCCATGGGCCATATGCAGCTTCCCTACAGCCATACAGCCATTGTCACCTCAGAGATACGACCTGAATACCAGCAATGCCAAACTGCCATTATATTCTGAATATGAACCAGTGATGCTATTCAACCGGTTCTATCCGGTTCGGGCAAACTGGTAGTGGTGGACATGAAAACATCACCCGGATGTCATCACGTCCCATTTTTGACACTCTGCGCATGCACGGAGCTCACATTTGCAAACTGGTAGCGAAGGTAAGTTGATTTCAACTGATATGAACAACAATATATATTTTTTTCCTTTAAGGAGGAATATTTGATTTTTCTGAAGGAGGCATATATGATGGGATCAAATGTATTTTTTAAATTAATTTCACATTTAAATTGTAATGAAATGAGGATTAGTAGCATTGTAAATACTTAACTTTCTAATCAGTTATAAGAAACAGATAATATCACAAGTAAACTATTCAGGTTTTAAAAAGAAAGATGTTTATTTTCTTTAGGGGCATCTACATAATATAAATTACACATATAGAGTGGTTAACAGCAGTTACAGTATGTAAGGCAGAGTTAACTTATGTGACTACCTCTAATTACAAAAGGTAACATGCCCCTTTCCCCAGATGGCCAAAATCTTGAATTATACTGAAACACTGAGATTTCACATGAGGGTACTGAAATTTCATGAAAAAATGCCCAAGACTACTGTACCAATATGTTATAAGCATCTGGCTAGACATTGCATGAAATTTAATGATTGTTAATGATGATACCTAGGCCATTATGTCAAATTGTGCAATAGTAGTCAGGGATGAAATGATTCCTGGTTCCTTGTGTATGTTTGTCTGTATTACTGAAATACCAAAAGAAAAAAAAACCAAAAACCCCTACTCCCCCCAAAATCTACTGATTCCTTGTGTAGTAAATTCTCCAAACTCTCCACCACCCCCTTCAGAACTTATTTCTTGTTTTCCTGTTTCATTTTAAGGTACGGTTATCCCATCATGTCGGCCCCAGTGTAATTGTTGACTTTAGAAGGGTGAATAAAATCAAGCAAACAATGGCACTACAGACCATTTACAGGAAAGAAATAGGCCTACCTTTGAACTGAACTACATTTCCTTGAAATAGCAGATATACAGTTTGCAAGTAGTTTTAGTATCTGAAAATTAACCCATGTTTGGATTTCATGTTAGTAACCACTGTATGCTTTAGAGCACGGGGCTCAAACTTGCAGCATTACATTGCTGTCACATGACATTTCATGACATCTTCCCCCTTCAGAGCGTTGGGATGGGTGTTGCCTATTTTTTTAAAGTACAAATGTGTGTTTGATTTCTTTCTTTCATACTCAAGTCAAGTAGGTTTTATTTGTCATTTCAACAATATACAGTACAGTACACAGTGAAATGAAACAACGTTTTCCCAGGACCAAGGTGCTACATCAAACAATATCGATAAAAAATAAAAAGAGCAGGACACAGAACTACATATAGCTCTAAATCTAAGAACTTAGAGAGAGAGAAAAAATACACAAGCTAAAAAATACACAAGCTAAATACACAAGCTAAATACACAAGCTAAATAAACAAAAAATGCACAAGCTAAATACACAAGTATTTATGGTTCCAGTTTCTCTGCGTTGAGGAGTCTGATGGCTTTTGGAAAGAAACTGTTACACAGTCTGTGTGGGCCCGAATGCTTCTGTACCTTCTTCCAGATTGCAGGAGAATAAAGAGCATGTATGAGGTGTGTGTGTGATTAGGCACAATGTTTCTGGCTTTAAGAATGCAGTGTGTGGTGTATATGTCCATGACAGAGGGAAGAGCAAAATGATCTTCTCTGCCAGCCTTACTATTCGCTGTAGGGTCTTGCAATCTGAAACAGTGCAATTCCCAAACCAGGTGGTGATGCATCTGCTCAGGGTGCTCTCAATGGTCCCTCTGTAGAAAGTTATGAGAATGTGTGGTGGAAGCTGTGCCTTCCTCAGTTTCCTAAGAAAGTAAAGACGCTGCTGGGCCTTCCTTGCTATGGAACCGGTGTTGAGGGACCAGGTGAGATTCTTCGCCAGGTGAACACCAAGAAATTTGGTGTTCTCTACAATCTCCATGGAGGAGCCATTGATGTTCAGCGGGGAGAGGTTGTGTTGTCCTCCTGGAGTCAACAACCATCTCTTTTGTTTTCTCCACATTCAGAGACAGGTTGTTAGCTTTACACTAGTTTGTTAACTTCTCCACCTCCTCTGTGTAGGCTGTCTCATCATTCTTGCTGATAAGACCCACCACGGTTTTGTCTTCAGCGAACTTTATGATGTGATTCAAACTGTGCATTGCTACACAGTCATGCGTCAGCAGGGTGAACAGCAGGGGACTGAGCACACAGCCCTGAGGGGCTCCAATGCTCAGTATGATGGTGTTAGAAGTGTTGTTCGCGATCCGGACTGTCTGAGGTCTTCCAGTCAAAATGTCCAGGATCCAGTTACAGAGGAAGGTGTTCAGCCCAACAGGGTCCACTTCCCCATCAGGTGTTGGGGAATGATAGTGTTGAATACTGAACTAAAGTCTATGAACATCATTCGTATGTATGAATCTTTATTTTCTAGGTGAGTGAGGGCTAGATGGAGTGTAGTGGAGATGGCATCATCGGTGGAGCGTTTCGAGCGGTATGCAAACTGCAGTGGATCCAATGTTCCGGGCAACAGCGTCTTTATGTGCCTCATGACGAGCCTCTCGAAGCACTTCATGAGGATGGGAGTAAGTGCAATGGGACGGTAGTCATTGAGGCAGGACACTGATGTTTTCTTCGGCACGGGGATGATAGTCATTGTCTTGAAGCACTTTTGGACAACAGTGGTGCTCAGAGACATGTTGAAGATGTCAGTGAAAACATTTGCCAGTTGGTCTGCATATCCTCTGAGCACTCTGTCAGGAATATTGTCTGGTTCCGCAGCTTTCTGTGGGTTGACTCCGCTTAGAGCTTTCCTTACGTCAGTAGTTGAGAGGCAAAGTATCTGGTCATTGGAAGGAGGTGTGGTCTTCCTCGCTGTAATGTTGTTCTGTGCTTCAAAACAGACAAAGAAGCTGTTTAACACATCTGGAAGTGAGCCATCACTCTCACAGGCAGGTGTTGTTGTTCTGTAATTAGTGATGGCTTGGATGCCCTACCACATATGCCTTGTGTCACCGTTATTCGTGAAGTGTTGATGGATGCTCCAGGCATGTGCACGCTTTGCTTCTCTGATGGCCCAGGACAGATTGGCTCTCGCTGTTCTTAGAGCTGCTTTATCACCTGCCCTGAATGCAGAATCTTGGGTTTTTAGTAGAGCACACACTTCTCCAGTTATCCACGGCTTCTGGTTGGGATGTGAGATAATTTTCTTGGAGACTGTAACATCGTCAATGCACTTGCTGATGTAACCAGTCACTGACGATGTGTATTCCTCCAAATCAATGGAGTCACTGTTGGTTGCAGACTCCCAAAACATGTCCCAGTCAGTGCATTCAAAGCAGTCCTGAAGAGCAGAGATGGGTCCAGTTGGCCAGGTCCTCAGCTGCTTCTGAACGCCTGATGAGTGCTCTGTATGCTGGAATTAGCATAACAGAGATGTGGTCTAAGTAGCCAAGGTGGGGGCGGGGCTTCATCCAGTATGCAGTATCCAGTATGCACCCAGGATGCACCCAGGATGTTTGTATAAACAACATCCGGTGTGTTTTCCCCTCTGGTTGCAAAGTCCACATTCTGATGAAATTTAGGGAGCACAGTCCTGAGATTTGCATGATTGAAATCTCCAGCAACAATAAACAATCCATCAGGATTACTGTAATGCTCTCTACATGGGGCTCCCCTTGAGATGCACCCGAAGGCTCCAGTTGGTTCAGAATGCAGCCGCACGGACAATCTTGGGGAGTACCAGATACTCCCATGTAACACCACTTCTGCGCGAGCTGCACTGGCTACCTGTGGCTTTTCGAGTGCGTTTCAAGGTGTTGATTGTCATCTTCAAAGTGCTTCATGGCTCGGGACCTAGTTATTTGCGAGATCGCATTCTACCCCATACATCCCTACGACCAATCCGCTCACACAGGGAGGGTCTCCTCCGGGTACCCTCTGCTAGACAATGCGGGCGGGCGGTGCCCAGGAGTAGGGCCTTCTCTATGATGGGCCCAACCCTCTGGAACGAACTCCCCCCTGACATTAGAACTACTGTTGATCTCTGCTCCTTCCGTAAGAAACTCAAGACCCACCTGTTCCGGCTAGCAGGCCTAGCCTAATCGGAATCTTAAGTACAATCTATTACTGCCCTTCCTGGATGGCTTTTTAATATTGTAAATTTTGGGGTTTTAATTTGGTTTTAGACTGTTTTTAACTTAAAATGAGTTTGGGTATGTCACAGACCGTATGTTTATGTCGGGTGTCTAATGTATTGTTGTTCTTGCTTTGTTGTTTTATTTGTACTGTCTGTACACCGCCCCGAGTCCCTGCGGGGAGAGGGGGCAGTATATAAATTTAATAAAACTCAAACTCAGAACTCAAGGGTGTATATTCTGCAGTTTGTTGATGGTCCAGTGAAGTATACAGAGCACTTCCTTAGCATTAGTGCTAGGTGGGATATACATGCCGAGTATAATAGCAGTGATGAATTCCCTGGGTAGATAAAAAGGTCTACATCTCACAAACATAAACTCCACAAGCGGTGAGGAGTAGATGGAAACGGGGACAGCGTTTTTACAAGATTCTGTGTTGATTTATACACACAGTCCGCCACCATGAGTCTGACCGCACAGAGCTGCATTTCTGTCAGCATGAAACGCAGTTAACCTGTCCAGCTGAATAGCAGCATCTGGAACTCTATCACTCAGCCATGTCTCTGTGAAAACAAAGATGCAGCAGTGTCTGTACTCATGCCATGTAGCTTGCTGGAGTCTGATGTAGTCTAATTTATTGTCCAGGGAGCAGACATTTGCTAGCAGGATGGATGGTAGAGCAGGCCGGCTAGGGTTTGCCTTTAACCTAGCATTAACCCCTGCGCTTCCATTTCCTCTCGCACCGATGCCCCCTCCTCCGTCCGTTGGCTTCTGTTGATGCCGGGGTCTGAGGGCCTGGACCTCAGAGCAAGCTGAGGTTACACAGCTTCTTCCGGAAATCAACATTAATGGTGTTGGAGTTGTTTCTGCATTTCCATAGTGTCTGCCAAAGGTACACATAAACGCTGGTTGCTCTAACATCCATATGTTTTGTGGGACGGGATACAACATAAAAATAGCACCACTTTGGATCCGGAGTGGCTGATGCGAGCTACTGCCGCACCACCATAGACTCTGCCTCTCCCCTTCCTTCCTTTCTTCCTTCCTTCCTTTCACAGCAATCATCATAAATACTTTCTAGTTGCCAAGTGTCTGAGTTTTGATCACGTGACCATGGGGATGCATTCACTTCAGACACAAGGAGAGAACTGAATACAAGCTGAGAGAGAGGGTTCATCAGCATGCTATTTCCTGTTCAATGTTACTTTAGATAGTAGCAGATTTTTAAAGTTGCAGATTTACCTGCTCTTATCTTCTTCCTGATTTTTATTTGGATATAAACATTACAATATTTATTAAATAGCAGTTCTGTTATAGTTCTGATATTGCTTTGATTGTTAAGAAAAAGAAGGGATTATTAGCTGCCTTGCTAGCTTTATTATTATTATTATTATTATTATTATTATTATTATTATTATTATTGATTTAATATTGAGAGCAATAGCAATAACTTGTAAGTGAAATTTCTGGTTAGAAATGCAATCATCTGTGCACACTCCTGCATTTTTGCAAGTCTTAGCAATTATTACTTAGTGATTATTACTGTTCATTTCAGTGTAAGAAGGAAAGGGAAGTCATGGTTACAATTTCTGTACATTAAAGAGCAATCATGCAACAACTTCTCACAAAAAATATAGCCTTAACAAAGCTATGATGTTGTAAAGTTTACAAGCATAAGTGCTTGTTCACTTTTAAAAAAAGTTATTGGGGACAATCTACAACTGAAGCAGCCTCCCCCTAGGATTAGATGAAGCCTCACTTAATCTTCAGTTCATCGTGCTATTAATAAAATCTGTTCCTCAGTACACTTAAGCAGCACAGCAGAGTAACGATTTATGAGAAAACTGCTTCTGCAGCTAAAATTCAGAATGTATTCCTTCCAACCTTTGCAGAAGGTATAAAATAAAAGATTGAAATCTGTCAAAATGAACAGGCTTTATACTCCCTACCCTCCAGTGAACTTCCCAGAGAATAGCTGCTAAGAATGTTCCAGTGCAATATTATTTCTAGCATTCCATAGCTTCCCCAACTTCCAATTTTCAATTAGACTATATTGACCAAATCGATTAATTAGAAGAGGGGCTGCCACTGACTTGGCTGAGCAAGGTCATATTAGGAATTTAAAGCAAGCAGGATAACCCCAAACAAATAGTTTGACTTTTAGCCATATTAAGGTCAAGCAATGAGAAGAACTAAGGTGACCAACTTTTTTACAATGAAAAGGAGGACAAATAAATTGAAAAAAAAATATCGTAAATAAAAAAAAATATTTTATTCATTGCAACAATAATACACTAAAATATGAAATATGCATAATAAAAACATTTGTAACATTTTATATTGTAATTATGCTTACATGCCTGTTAATTATTATTTAAATGAGTACTTTTCCATTGAATTAATATTTTTTGTCAATGTATCATCTTTAAACAATATATTGGAAATATCCGAACAAGAAATATCCTTCATATTGAATTTTACTGCAAGTGCTGCAGCTAGAGTTGTCGAAAAATCATTGGCAATTGAAAAAAACTCTTTCAACTGCTGCATTAGTTCCAGGGCAACACAATGTAAATTGAACAAGTATAAATAAATTTTCACATGGAATATGTTCATTTTTGAAATGGCTGAAAATATCCACCCATCTTTTATCTATTTCAACTTGTTGATTTTCCCATTGTATTAATTTTTCAGCATTTAAATATACATTCAGTCTTCTAATTTCTGCAAAGAGACAATTGTCGTCTATTTTAATGTCTGGCCTTTCTTTAGATAAAAACTCAACACAAGATTCAATATCTGTCCAATATACTTGCGATGAAGTCAAAAAACACAACTGTAAACTGTTATTTCCCATGATGTTTGTTTCAGACCATTCTTCGATATATTGAAAATATGTTTGGTAAAAATTCTGCACTTCTTTGATAAACTTCCGTTATGCCCGGATTTGATTCCTCTAAGTCTTACAATTTTCTTTTTATAATTAAAGGAAGAAATTTATCTTCAAATCGAGATTTATATTGAAGGATAAAGTCATTCAAAATAAGAGTAACTTCTGTAGCTGAAATGAGTTCACCTTCAATCTTTTGAATCATTTTGTGAAAAATAGATGCTTGATTATGTACAAAATACATTAATATCTCAGATATTTCATTATTGAAAAACGATTCCAGGATTTTAGGACATTTGTCTAAACTTAAAAAGTATGAATGGAGAGACTCAAATAATTGTAGAACACGCTCTACAGCAGGTGTTAGAGCAAGCCATCTAACTTTTGAATATCCTAAAAGTTTTTTGTATTCAACATTCGCTTCTTCACAAAATTGTTTTAAAGTAGCCACACGAACAGTAAAACGACTAAAATACAAATAAATTGTAGTTATTATTACTTCTACATCAATTGGCATGGCATATGACGCCGTGTTGATTGCATTTGACAAAATATGTGCATTACAACCTATTCCTAGTATTTTCTTTTGGAGTAAATCTTGTAATTTTACATACACGTCATTATTCACCCACCAAAATTTGTGTTTGTATTATCAGCTGTTAGTGCAACAACTTTGGATTTCAAATTGTTTTCATTTATTACTCTATATAGATGGTTTGACAAAATTTCAGCAATTTCACCCTCAATGGATTCTAAATTTAAAATTTTTACTTGAATCCCCTTGGTAACATTAAAATATCTTACTAGTATTGGATACAATTTGGTTTCATTATGATTTGATGCATCAGATAAAACCGTTACAAATGCTGCAATTTTCAAGTCTGCTGTAAGTATTTTATCACAGTAATTTTTAAATACTGATTTAATAATAGCGTTGCATTTTGTCCTGGCGCATGAAAATTTAGCATTGTGAAACTTTTTCAATAATTTAGTTGTACAATCCATGCTACAAAAACTTTGATTGTGAATTATGGTATGAAATGCAAATGTTCCCTCCATTGCAGCTAACTGTTTTTCATCTTCAGAATAATTTGAAGCTTTAAAAAAACCTGTTACTTTACGACTGGAAGCTTATGCATCTAATGATTGCTTATGTTTGTTGGTGGACAAGTGTTTCGTTATAGCTCCTCTGCTGCCCCCAACTGCAATACAAAATTCTCCTCTGCAAATATTGCAGAAAACAATGGCATCTTTCTTTGATATGAGGAATGGAAATTCCTTTTTCAATTGATCGTTGAAATGGCGTTTCCTCTTATTTGATTTTTCCATCCCTAAATGAAATTTAAAATTAAAAATAAAATATAAAGCTACACGAACGATGCAAGCACATTATGAATAAATAAAATTAATTATTACAACTGAAACTTTAATAACATAAGCGAATAAACTTCACTAAAATTTACATTTAAATTATTTTACACTTCTGTTGACAACAGGGTTGTATAAACTTGTAAATAAAATTATACATATTTGGAAATTATTAATAAAACGTGAATTGTACTTACCTCTGTATAATTGAATATTCACTGAGAAATAAATAATTACCGTGAGTCATTCAATTGCTGATGTGCGTTGAGTCTACTGCGTGCGTATGTGTCGTGTCGTGTTTCGGTAAGAAGTAAACAAAGCCACTTGCGCATGGCGCTCTCTCTCTCAAGGTCTCCCGTGCGGAGCGCATGCGTCTCATAATTGCGTCTTATACCACACTATACCGAGCCTTGACAAATTGTCATGTCAGATACAAATACGTCACATAACGCGCAACAGATTAGTCTTCAAATATCGAAAAGGAGGACATGTAGGAGGACACTTTTCGAGAGATGACAGAACTTACAAAAGAAGGACTGTCCTCCCTAAAGGAGGATGATTGGTCACCTTAGAGGAACCCAAGATTCAGTTCAGGTTGGTGGTGATCTATATTGCAATAAAATGACCCTAAAATTATGCAAATGCAAGTACACAATGCAATCCAAAATCCACATTTCAGCTGTAGGAGAAACAAAAACTACTCCAAAACAGACATTCTTGAAATGCATGCAAGGAAATTAAATCTTAATATCCATTTCTGAGGCAAAAAAGTCATCAAATTTACTTTCAGTCTTTTTCTAATCCCTCCCCGCAATAACTTCATTTCACCTTCAGTTTGCCACATTTTTTAATATATGCTCTTTTCCTAATGCCAACTTTTTTTCAGCATATTTCCCTTATAGATCATTTTTGGGTTCTTATCTGCATACATATTTTTGTCTCAAGTTTCCCAAATTATGAATTTCATGTTCAACTAAGTTGGTTTGCTATGTTGCTTATATGTTACATAATTACTGTGTTTTCCCCAAAATCCTGAAAATATGCCCTAGCTTGATTTTTACACATGCACCCAAGCCCTACTCCCAAAATAAACCCTAGTTAAGACCCCACCCACTCCATTGTACCTGGTTGCATGAGATGGGATGAGGCACACAAGCTATTGAGGGGAGGAGAGGTGGAGCTACTCCACGTGCCCCGCAACCACTTACCTTAGGACAGTTGCAGCCAGGACTCCCACACCCTGATATCTGCCTCACCTTACCAGCCCACTTCTTTTGCGCCACTTGTCATTGCTTGCATGCATTGTCCTGGCCTCCATTTCACCATCAGAGGCCTTCAGAAGAAAACCCTGCAGCTGAGAAACGAGCTTCGGATTGATGTGTATGGTGCCCCCAGCATGTGTACATCAATTGAGAGCTTGTTACTTGACTGAAGAGGCCTTTCCTAAAGTCACATTGGCTACTGCTGGGTGGGGCTGTTGGTGCTGCTGCTGCGAGGTGAGACAGTGGAAAACATCCTATGAAAATAAGATGCCTCTTTTGGAGGAAAAAAAATAGACTGGGTCTTATTTCCGGAGAAGTACAGTATATGTTATACAATTTTGAATCTACTATATGGTCTACTCAAAGACAATAACTTTTGATCATAAATTCATAAAGTACAACTCATGGAACTTGGCATTATCCCAAATCCAAACTGAATCCATTTCCTGGACATCTATGTAATTACTTATATTCAGAAAAAACTGAGACAGTTGTATAACTATCAATTTTCAGTATCCACAGGACTGTTTCTCCTCCCATTTTCAGAGTATGGTAAATAAATAGAGCTAACAAAACAATTTTCCACACATCCCTCCTTTTTGTGTTTTAGTTGTTGTTGTTCTTAAGCTGAATTCAATATAGGATAAGTACTGCTATCCCACTTTCTAATCACTGACAATTATTGGCTCAAGTTTGCTTCTAAACATGATTGATATTCCTAGATTGCAGGTGACTACAAATTGTAACTTAATTTTACATTAACCATGATTGGACATGTTACTTGCACAGAGCCATTTAATAGCCTCTTTACTCTCTATTTACATGTAGAAAATTTATATGAATTCCTAAGAAGAAAAGTGAAGCCACATGTCCATACAAAGATGCTCAAATGTTTTACCCAGCTAATTTACCTTTTTTATCCTTCTGGAACTGGAATACATAGTCAGCTTGTGTATATCACAAAGATATGCATAGGCCATAATAGCATCCACTCAAATGCATTTAGAAGCCATTTATTGTATTGGTGGCTCTGCTAATATATCATATGAGTGGATTATTATTTTTCTTTTTTTATTGTTGGCATCATTGGTAATGAACAAACTGAAATACATACATGCATATACATATGTGTGTGTATATATGTACAGTATGTATAAGTACATCCACAAGTGTGCGTGTCTTTGTATATTGCCCAAATAGGTTGAGTTAATAGTTTATTCCCTTGCAAATCAAGTAGCCAGTTATGCTCTATTCTTAAAAAAAAAAAAATCTGTAAGATAATTTAGTTACAGTCTTTTTCTTCCACATTCCTTTTAGTGCACAATCCTTTCCCATAGCCCTTCTCTCCCTGAATGATTTTATGTAGTATTTTTAGAACTTGCAATGCAATTTATGATTCAGAGAAGCTTCATAAAAGAGGAGAACAGAAACAGATAACTACATCAGAAATGAGAATCTAAATAGTGAAACTGTAA
This sequence comes from Natrix helvetica, assembly GCF_964273705.1. Classification (NCBI taxonomy): domain Eukaryota; kingdom Metazoa; phylum Chordata; class Lepidosauria; order Squamata; family Natricidae; genus Natrix; species Natrix helvetica. The sequence continues at coordinate 74,526,262 of NC_138549.1, read as the reverse complement.
AATTAGATTTTCAAAGAGAGAAGCTAATTGAAAACTAGATACATCTTTTATTGAAATACTACTGCCATAAACTTACAAATAATTCAGCATTTAGCAGAATTTTTTTTTGTTCAACTGAGATATTAAATTATTTGTTCCATACCCTACTGTATCTTGATTTAGGAACCACATGAAATTAGAAAGAAGTTAATGAGTCACATTGCATTAAAGTCTAAAAATTGGTGCAGCTTTGAGTGCATGTTTAGAACTTTGAAAATTGAATTGCTAGTTTACACAAATGTGTCTCTGCAGCATATACCTGGTCTTAAATATAGCAACAGATTTTACGGTATTAGTTTTTCCTTAAGGATCCTCATAGTTTCAAATTGTGTAAAAATGTTCAATGATATACAGTGCTCATAGAAACAATGTTGCCAAAATGCATTCATTTAAGCAATTGGTGTTTATTTAGGGGATACATTTCCCATAATATTCAATCTATAAAAAGAAAGAAGATGACCTTTGTGAAGCTATCAAGCCTTCTTTGCCAGGACAATGAGTTGTAAAACTTATTTTAAAAGACAGATAATATTGGAAGTGGCTCAAACCTACACCTCTCTAATCCATGGGGATATATGAAGGGAGAGTAGATATAACACAATCAACATTCTGTTATTATAGCCAAAAACAGTAGTTATAGCCTTCCTATGGAATTGTTTCCTTGGTCTGGCTGTGCCTACCTTTGCACTACATTTCCCATATGGTTCCAGATTTAATACTTCCATAATATAATTTCTAAACCAATCAAAGTTTTCTGTGTGGTTTTTTTAAAATCGTGTGGTACCTCCAGTTCCTGCAAACCTTGAATGCATTCAGAGGGATGATAAGCTATTTTGTTCCTTCATGTCAGTTATATGTAAAAAGTTAGAAGCATACGACAGATGTTCAGACTTTTATGTGTAAATGGCATCTTCCCCAGCAACAACTCAAACCATGAAACTATAATAGGTAGAATACTAGAATATGCTATATATTCTTTGCAGTTTTTTGTTTGCCTTTGAATTAAAGTTGTCTAATGGAGAATTTATTTATTTATTCATTCATTCATTCATTCATTCATTCATTCATTCATTCATTCATTTAATATTGCCGCCTATTCACCTATGACAACTCAAGATGGCTTACAGAATATAAAACCACACTTAAAACAATATCAACTATTAAAAAGAATCAAATAAATTAATATAGTACAATGTAACAAAATCACCCCCATCTCCCATGCCCCACCCCAGCAACAGCAGATCACATGATCCATTTAATGAGCCTGGGTTCCCCAGGCCTGCTGACAGAACTAAGTTAACTGTTATCATATCATTTATCACATTCCTCTGTTTTTATAATTTTCAGGGAAACAGGCATTTCACCAAGTACAGATTCACTTGCCATTGCAGTAGCTGAATGTACAATAGAAGAATTTCCATGAATGAACTGCCAAGGTACAGCAATTGCTCTATCAGTACCTGTAAGGGAAGGGAAATTAGTACCTTGGGGAAGGAATGAGAAAGTTCTTCAGGGAAGAAGGAAGAAATTAACCTTTAAGGGGAGACTTGCAGAAAATATTGGATAGTTGTAATAAAGAGGGATGTATAGAAGGAAATGCAAAAGACTCTGCCTTGATAAGATAGGACAGAGCAAATCTTGGCTGGGCTTTCGAAGTTTCGTTGTTCTACTTCAGCACCATTAAAAGAAGTATTCTGGAAATCCCTACTATGAATGTTGACCTGACCTACCTCCAATGGCTGAGAGAAACACATTCAAAGTATGAGTATAGCAACTACTTTAGCCTACACAGAACTCCAGAAAGAGGAGACAACCAGGCTTGAGAACTGGCATAGATGGTGCAGTTGCTTATCAGACTGTGCCAGTTTTTCACAAGCTCAAAACTCCATTCTATTTTACACTGATTTGCAATGTTCAATGAAAGAAGAACAACCCTCCCCCAGTAAATAAAGAGTTTGGATCCAACAATAATACTGCAAAACTTTTAAAAGTATAATAATGGAATACTACTTGTATTCTAACCTCTGTGTTTTATCCAGGAAATCAGGCTGATTTATTTATAAATACAATCTTTAAGAAAACAAAAATTCACATATCTATATTCCCACAAGGATCATCCTATTTAACATTTCAAGTTCAGTCAAAATCATCTACATTTTGATGCCTAGCTTAGTAAGGACTGTATACTGGAATAAAATGAAACTTCTTTATTTGGTATATGGATTAGTTCTAGAAAGCAAGCAGTTTCATCCAGTGGATTGTCTACTTCTGGATTGTCTTAAGACAGTTACCCACATATGTGTATGTGTATGGATATGGGTATGCATATGTGTCTGTAGCCTGTGTTTTCCCCAAAATAAAACAGGATCTTATTTTCTTTCAGGCCCCAAAATAAGCACTAGGGCTTATTTTTTTGGGGGGGGTATTTTTTCCATGTATGGGGGACCCACTTCTGCTTGCTTGCAGCAGGGCAGGAGGCTGTGTGGCACAGTGAGGCAAGGGGGTGGAGCTGTCCCATATGCCCTGCACTGGCTTACCTCAGGGCCCTGGCAGCTAGGCCATCCATACCCCAACACCTGCCTTGCCTTGTGGCCAGGGCACCAGCACACTGCTCAGCCTCTTGCTCCGTTGCAGCCATGAGCAAGCAGAAGAAGTGGGCCAGTGGCCACATGGTCTCCTGCTGCACAGTAGCAACACCTGTTACTGTGAAGCAGGTGTTGGAAAGGGGGAATGGCCTTGTTGCAGGGGCCCTGAGGTAAGCCGATACATGGCACGTGGAGTAGCTCCACTACCCTACCTCACCTCGTGGCCATGACACCATTAGCAGCCAGATGGAATTGGCAGGTTGGCCATCTGTGAAGGCTCTTAAGTAGGGCTTATTTTGGCGCATGCGTAAAAACATGGTTTATTTTCTGCATAGGTCTTATTTTCAGAGGAACAGTGTATATGTAAATAAAAGGTAAATATTTCCTCTGTTGAGTCGTGTTTGACTCTAGGAGACAGTGCTTATCTTCATTTCCTAGTTGAGAGAGCCAATATTGTCTGAAGTGACTTTTGTGGACATGTGGATGGTGTCCTGGGGACAATTTTATTTTGGGGGAATCACCTAACCTCTAAAATAGAGTTCCCTCAACATTTTTGGCTTTGCAGACAAACGGGGAGGGGAGAGGGGATGGTTCCGCATCCATCAGGCAAATGTGTGTTTGGGCACACTCCATTTGAGTGAGTGGTGGACATAGCCACTCATGCAAATGAAGCTGTGCGCACGCTCGGCCACTGATTGCATGAGTAGGGATGTGCATGTGTACACTCACCTGCCACTTCCACAGACTGGTTCTAAAAGGCTCAAGGCTCCGTAGTGGGCTATAGCCTGGGGATTAGGGACCCCTGCTCTAAAAATTATTTTGATTGGGAAGGAAAAAATTCCATGTCATTCTTTACCATCGTCTTCCTTCATGGGAAGACATTATTTGTATAACATAACAGATATTAGATCTACTTCTAAGGAAAATACTTTTTAATATCAATTCACTGAATAGGAAGAGAGTTACGAAGACAAATCAGACAATAAAATAGCTTGAAAATGCTTCTTTTGCTATTTGTTTGAAAGAGCACATGTAACTACAATCAGGTACCTGCTCATGCTTTTCCTGAAGCATATGTTTCCTAGTGGATTTTATTTCATTGTCATCTGCAGAAAGATTTCTTATATTGATGTGCAGAGGCCGAGCACTCAAGGTGCTTCACTATATCCCTGAATGCTATAATTCAAGTGGCTTATGATATCATGTCAAGGCCTCCTGTTAATCTAAGCAGCTGTAAGCAGTTGTCTCATCTGTTGTGTTATGGTTGACAATGATAGTGCTCCCTTAACAACAAAACTCCATGTTATTTCACAGGCCACAGAAACGAAAATACACGTAGTAAAGGATTTCCACCTTGGATTACATTAAAAATATATATTATTGTAGTTGTATTTTGGAGACTCTGAAAATGCAGATTATGCACCTCTGCTTTAGCAAAAAGCACTGCCAGCATCTTTCTTTCTCAGACTCTCTAAGTTAAAGAAGTCCTACAGTCAAATATGATCCTTTGTGGTTTCAGGGTTTGGGGCAATGGAATAGAAGTGATTTGCCACTTATCTTCAGGGATGTTTATGACATTATAATCTGGTATCTCTTGGTGGTTTCCCAGACAAACTCATCCAGATACTGCTACCTGTTGAGATCCATAATCTGCATTTTCAGAGATTCCAAATACAACTATAATAATATATATTTAATGTAATGGAAGATGGAAATCTTTTACTATCTATATTTTTATTTCTATGGCCTGTGAAATAACATGGAGTTTTGTTGTCAGGGAAACACTATCATTGTGATCCATAATACAACAAATGAGGCAATGCCTTACAATTGCTTAGATTAACATGATATCATAAGCTACTTGAATGATTGAGACCTATTTCTTGTCAGAGCTTTAAAAAAGATTGGGAAACACATTTTTCCATCCTATATTATGCAAGTAGCAGTGACATGATCTTCCTTGATCTGTCTTAAAGAGATCCCTTGGATTTTGAAGCTGATCTAAGGATGAACCAATATATTTTAAGATACCTAAACAAATAGTGCTTAATTTATCATAGTTGATAGTTAGTGTGAATCATCATTATCATCATCAGTATAGCTGATATATTATACACTTCCTCCAAAATCTTGTGGCATACAGATATAGACATTTATAGAAATAGAGATACAAAGGAGTCAGACTAAAAATATGTCACCGTCACAATTTATGAAAAATTGAATCTTCTATTTTTGATACATTGCTCCTTCACCAAGAGTCTGGGAAATAAATCAGCTCTGATATAGGTTCTAAAGGTTAATGAAAAAGTGGGAGTGATTTCAAAAACTGATAGCCCTTGTCTGAAAAACACCCTAAAATCTACTATTTTTTAGGATAAAATTCAGCAGAATCACAATCTGAATTGCTCTTTTATAGCCTTTCTACCCTTCATAGTTAAGGGAAATAATTAATGTACTTACTTATTCAAAGACTTTATAGCATTTGCTCTTTCTAAAACTCTCTAGCTCAATCATCTTCCGTTGTTTCAGCTTCAAGCAACATAAGATACTTTATTCCTGAAAAAGAACGTACTACGTTTAGTTTTTAATAACTCAGTTTAGTTTTTAATAACTCAGAAGATTTGCTTCAAATCAAGCATTATGATAGATTGTCCCACATTTTTCTCTAGTTTGAATCATAATCTGAATTTAGTAACTCAGCACTATTTCTTTTTGTGTGTTTGCACAGTTTCAATCTCCCTAACTTATCCTCCTCAACAAATCTTCCTGTTATCTCTACCTTAGTACAAGTATTTAACAGTCGCATACAACTTTCTACTATATGGGAGGTTCTAATGTAGCTATAGGGCAGAAATACATCAAATCCCCCAATCTAACAATAAACATTTATTAGGGCCTTTTGACTCTAAAATACTACATAGAAAACTCTATGTAGTAGAAAGCTAAAATTATTGATAAGTCTAGAAAGAAGGCATGGATATAAGAGGTATTACATAACAATAGTATAAATATCAGTGATGAATATCAAGATTAGTGCTAGATTTCGGTCATAGTCATTAGTGTCAAGCTTCAGGTGGGCTGAATAGAGGCATGAAACTGGGCAACCTGGATAGACATACCAAAAACCTGGTTGGGTAGAAGACATTGCAGATAAGCATTGTGCTTTCAACCAAGGCAGTTCTTTCTAAATGGAATATGTGAATTTTCTTCTGATATTCTTTGTAAAGAGAACAACAAAGGAGAATATGGTTTTTGGACTCCACAGAGCTGTACATGCATGCTATTGAAGAGGAAAGTTTTCCAATATCTCTACAGGTCTGAAGAACCTGGCCAAGATGAAGGCCATACAAAATTTCAGAATTAAAGAGAGATAGAATGAGGTCACATGCCTATTTGAGTTTATATGCCAGTTTTGAAATCTATAATCCAAATTGTGAAGATGGACCCTGGCATTTCAAACCCCAATGAACCATCCATGCATTCTACAATGAAATAGACATAAATGTGAACATTGATTTTGATGTCATTGAGATACATCATTGTCCTTTCTCCCAGTTCACTTTCTCCATGAATAACATTATGCATCATTATAATAACCACATATAATCTCAAATTGCCATTTTTGCCTCATATGGAGGTTGTTTCAGCTACTAAATCAATTTCTGTGCCATTTCCTGTACCTTTTCAACATTGATAACAAAATAGGACAACAGGTAGCAATTCTACTTACGGTGATTCTCTGCACAAGTCTCCTCTTACCTGCCTCTATTATGATGCAGGGTAGGATTGGATATTGACATCACCCAGTGTGCTCATATGCCAAGAAAGGACATGTCACTACTCCTATTCAACATCTAAATGAGGTCGCCGAATGAGCTCATCCATTGCCATGGGTTGAAGTACACTGATGATACCCAATTGCACATTTCTGTCTCTATAGAATTAAAATGAAATATATCACCCTGTTGTCTAGAGGTTATGAGAATCTGGATGGGCTTCAGCAAAAGCATGGCAAGTTTAAGTGATTTGGGGTTTGGGACCTGCCAGTTCTAGGACTATATTATTTTTAATCCTAGATGAGGTTGCACCATTTTTTTGTTTCCTGGCAATAGTTACTTATTATTTATAGAATCAGAATAGAGCTGGAAGGAATCTTGAGGGTCTTCTAGTCCAATGCCCTGCTTCAGCAAGAGACCCAGAGGTGAAATCAACTTACCTTCGCTACCAGTTCACAAATGTGAGTGTGCGCACATGCACCACCTCACATGCAGAGCATCGAAAACAGGCATGTTGACATCCTGGTGGGTGGGTGGAGCCTCCTGCTGCTGGTGCTACCGGTTCGCCCGAACCGGATAGAACCGGTTGAATTTCACCCCTGACGAGACCCTATACCATTTCAGACAAGTGACTGTCCAGTCTGTCCATTTATTATTTTAATTGCCCTCTTATTAGTTTTTTTCCCCCCAGAAAATCAAGCTGGGTCGATTGACGTCACTAGCTATAGTGCAGGCATTCCTATCTAGAGACAGTCTGGAACCTGGATTGGACTCTTGTAATATAGAAACACCAAATAATTTGTGCCCATTTTTCCTGTGTCTCGCCTGCTATTTTAGCTGGCTACTCTATTTTATATTATGTTTACTGAAGTGGAACACATCAAAAATTTGAGAGTAACACTAATCATGTCATATTTACAACCCACTCACTTCACTTAGCAATGCCATTCTTTTTCCCAAGTAATATCCTTTAACAAACTATGCCAAATATTTCCAGTGGCACTAAGAGCAAGTTGATGAAATGATGAGAGCTATTTAGAACTAGTTCAAAACTCCATTCCTCAGAAAGTTCCTTGAAAATATTGCCTAGTTCTAGACATTTTGGTTCCAATTATGGTCATAAGTGGAAGACTACCTTTATACTTCAGAGTTCTACCTTAAGATTTCATTTTGTAGGAATGCAATGACCTTTAGGGTTTAAAATAAATATTTTCATGACTATTATTTTTAAATTAGCATGCCTTCCCTTTCTTTGGATGTAGTTAGATGTAGGTGTAGGCAATGGACAAATACTTTACACTATATGACTTACCATATTACACTACAGAAATAGAATAGTAATAAATAGTTCTGGTAAATAGGCATGTAGCAGATCTCAAATTTCATTATTTAAAATCTGTTTGTTTGTTAGTGATTAGAGATGTGTAAAATGTTTTGTGGCTGAACTATCTTGACTCTGTTAAATCCAATTTGAGGTTGGAATATTTTCAATACTGTAAGATCAAACAAGCTATTCTAACCGTCCTGATGGCCTTGAAGCATTCCATTATGCGTAGCTTATTATCTATTTGAGCCTGCTCACAGTTCAGCAGGAAGAAATTGAATGTAAGAGGAAGAGAGACATTGGATAGAAATGGCAGGGGTATAGCCTTGGGAGACAACCTGAAGAAATGATGTTATTGGTGAGAGGTTAATATGGAAGGTGCCATCTAGGTGAAGGCAGAAAGAGGACTGACTTTGTGAATAGGAGCCACTGACATTTTCTTTGTCCTTGCTATACTATGTGTACTCTTCCTGAATCTTCTGCATTGTTGTCTGGTAAACACATTGTCTGCATTACTGTTAAAGTGTCATTTTGGAGCAAATATGATCTTTATAACATATTCATGATTAAATAGGTGAAGCAGGGCTTCAAATATAGCAACTTTTGGAAATCCATACACCAGGGTGTCAAAGCCATGGCCCATGGGCTGAATACATCAGGTGCTAGCCATGCCCACCCCAGTTTAGTGAAGGGGGGAAAAGTCATGCTACATCATATGACAATGACGTGATGACACAAGTTTGACACCCCTGCCACACACACACACACACACACACACACACACACGTGTGTGTGTGTGTAGATAGAGAGATAGAGAGAGATAATAGATAGATGGAGAGAGAGAGAGTTGTAGTTATAGTTATATTTTTTATATAATTATCTGTGATATAAAGATAATTTTGATTTTATTCGTACACTATCCTCAGCCTCTAGATAGGGACCTCACAAGGTGTCTTGGGACAAATCATAATCTCTCAACCCAGCCTATTTCTCAAAAATAAATCTGTATGTGGCACTCTGAATTCCGAGAGAAAAAAATGGCATCAAGGTATAATGAATAAAAATATAAAACTATGTGTTCAAAGAGTAATAATCATTACTCTCAATAATCTACTTTGCTTCAATGTATGTAGGTAGTACATTGTTTCAAGAACAACTAAGGTGGAAGAAAGAAGAAGAAGGTCTCAGTTGAAGCCTGTTGTTTAGCCAACAGAAGAAAATTGGCTGGTTCCTCCTGCTGCTTCATACTTCCTCCCACTGAGGAATAAACACCAAGCTATCTCTTTTTATATGAAATTGGCTGAAGAGCAATAGAGCTATTGTCATACCATTCAAAAGGAGTTCTGTTATACCATCACCCTTTGATATGCAAATTATTCCTTTTGAACCGCTGCTATGGAGCTTCAGATCTGAAAAACATTCTGCTCGGTATTATCCATATGCCTGTGATTCTGGAGATCAAAGAGGATACCTTCAGCCAATCGTTGCTCAGATGGAACCAGAAAATAATTGACAACTGAGAGGGTAAATCAATTAGGACACATTCTTTTTTTTTTGTCAATCTCTGAATTTATTGCCTACCCATCTGATAGTTTTGGATATACGTGCATTGATATACAGAGGTATTCCTTTCCCCTTTCTGCATAGAGGCAATCACACACAATTACAGTACATGTTTCATTTTGCCTATATTTTCTGATTTGAGTGATTAGGCAAATTTGGATAGAAAAAAACACATTCAAGGAAAGATAGGATTTTTTTGACTCTTGTGCAATGGGACTGATTTTATTTTAGAATAAATGATGGAATGTTTTACGGACAATATGGTGTGAATTTAAAAGTCTTTGAGATTATTGGGCTGCACTGGAGCTTTAGAAAACAAAATTTTAGAGCTAATAAGAAAGAAACAGATGAAATCCTCAATTGTTTAAGAACTTAATTTCATATAGCAATTAATAAACCAAATAAACACAGTGCAAGGATGTACATTGCACTGCATTCTCAAGTTAAACTGTTTATAAGTTAATTACTAACATGGTTTGCATTGAAACTACTGCCAAACCCTACTTGAATATCTATTGTATATGTGTTGGCATGTCATACAACACATTTGATGCTGCTGATGTCGCATTGAATGTTTACGCTAGAGAGTCATTCAGACTCCAAAGAAGGCAGAAGTACAATAAAACATTCACAATAAGGAGACAAACAAATAAAATTAAATCACAGCCTTAGTAACACCTCCACTCCCTACCAATGATTCATAAAGTAAAAACAAACAATTACAGCAACAATGATTACAGCAAAATCCTTCTGCTCATTATTATCTCAAAAACCATCCTGAAGAATTCAGCTTTCATTTCAATCCTAACCCTAATCTTAAATTGGGACTGCTTCACAAGTAAAAAAAAAACCAAAAACCTTTTTTTTTTAAAAAAATACAAGACAACAATAAACAAGAATAGGCAAAACCAAAGCAATATAAAAGAGCATGCTTCTGCCCAGCTTGTTAAACAGAAGTGAGAACTGTGTATACAGGAGCAACATAAAATTAAGGACAACACAGCAGGAATGAATTTTGTAAATTGTGTGTATAGTAAAACAAGAAGAAATGGGATCATGAATGAGTGGGTACTAGCTGTAGGATTGAAAAACTGAGTATATATAGTCCTCGATTTATGACCACAATTGACCCCAAAATTTTCTGTTGTTAAGTGAGACATTTGTTAAGTGAATTTTGCCCCATTTTATGACCTTTCTTGCCAACAGTTGTTAAGTGAATCACTGCAGTTGATAACTTAGTAACATGGTTGTTAAGGGAATCTGGCTTCCCCTATTGACTTTGCTTGTCAGAACGTTGGAAAAGTGGATCCCATGAACTTGGAACACAGCAACGGTCATAAGTATGAACCAGTTGCCAATCATCTGAATTTTGAGCACATGCTCATGGGGATGTTGAAAAGGTCATAACTGTGAAAAATGGTCATAAGTCACTTTTTTCAGTGCCATTGTAATTTTGAATGGTCGTTCAACAGACTGTTGTAAGTCGAGGACCACCTGAACCCTGTAAGAAAGGTAGGATTAAAGTATGCAAGAAGGAAAAGATATGGAAAACTACAGTGAATGCTACTAATGCAAATTAGATGGAGTTATATTTCTTTTTCTTATCTTATGCCTGAAGTGGTGTAGGGTTGCCTGCCTAAGCAGGGAGTTAGACTAGAAGATCTCCAAGGTCCCTTCCAACTCTGTTATTCTGAAAAAATTGTAAATAGAATGGATACCGGTATCAGAACCCTGTAAAGATTGGAAATACTGTTTTAAAGTTTAAAAATGTTGAATAAAAATTATTTTTAAAAACAATATCTTTATATTATTTCTCATGGTCTTTAACATATATTTCCTAAGGTTTCAGAGTTTGGGTTGCGGCTGATTTTCTGTGTTTATCATCTGCAATTTTTGTTATAGTTTTAATGAACTAGAATGATATTGCTGTTATATTGTTTGGTAACCAACCTGAGAGCCAAACAATGAAAACCAGTCTATGCATTTCTTAGCAGATAAGAGGAATAAATCCCGGGTGTAGTGGCATTGTGAATATCTATCCAACCATTGAGGGTTCCAAGCAGTGGTGGGTTCCTGCCGGATCGCACCGGATCGCGCGCTCCCTTTCGGCGCTGAACCCGGAAGTACGTTCTTGCCCCGCCCCTGGCGACAGGACAACGCTTGCCTGCGCTCCACCAGCTCGGCTGGGACCGCAGACGTTTCTCTGCTCAGCAATGTCTTCAGTGGAGCGGTGGCAGCCTGGCAGGCTGAGCTGTGTCCCTTTCAGGCGCTCCACTCCGCTGAGGAAACGTCTCCAGTCCCAGCCGAGCTGGTGGAGCGCAGGCAAGCGTCGTCCCGTCGCCAGGGGCGGGGCAAGAACGTACTTCCGGGTTCAGCGCCGAAAGGGAGCGCGCGATCCGGTGCGATCTGGCAGGAACCCACCACTGGTTCCAAGAAAAAAAAGGAAAGAAATAGAACATAAAATAGAAATGCTTTCTTAAAAAAAAAAAAAAAGCACTTGAAGCACTACCAATGAAAAGGTATTATGTAGCTATTCCATCTTTTTCATCTAAACAGATGTTCTCATAAACAACAACAAAAAAGAGAAGTGGTGAGGGGGAAAAATGGAGAGGTTTACAAATAAAGGACAATACAATATAGATCCCTTAACAGATTATCCCCAAAAGTCAAGATTATATTAATTTGTATTATAAACTACTACAGAGGTACCTGATCTAGAAATATGTTTGGTGTTGCCTGCTAATATAAACAAACTGGTTAGACCACTTAATCCATTTCAGGATATTAAAGCATTTCATAGATAGATGGAGCTATTTAATTTTCTCTTACATAAATAAAACGTGTTAATATTGCTATAAAACTTTTTTTCCACTTCTGTTCACCTTATATATGCACAGTAAACAAGAATGTTGGATATAAGAAGAAAAGCTAGCGTGGCAGGCACCAGGGTAAACAGAACAGTTATTTCAAAATAGCTCTTGTGCTTTCTGAGTTTCAAGAAAATATCTACTATTGATTTGGAAAGGCAGAAACACTGCTATTTACTGAAAAGGACAACTTTCTTTGTATCTACAACTTTTTTCCTCTCAAAATGAAGAAACTAGCCAAGCTATGTCTGAGAGCTTACTGATACGTGAGGCCATTCCTGAATAAGGATTTAAATACCTGGAGACCTGAGATTTACAGCTGATCCCGGTTAAGGGCCCTGTTCCTGAGAGTAAACCCACTTGAATTCAGTGAAGCTTACCTTTGAAGTAAACCCACATATAATTTTGCATGGATATTCCTTCCCTGTAAAAACATTTAACTGGGTCAGAATAGAACTATTTGCTAAATCTTCAGAACATACTGCATGCAGTGAGAGAAGTGAACATAAAATAAAACTGCAAGTTCTAAGCTCATCCTTCATACCTCATTGTGAAATAATGATAAATTGTGTTTTATTAAAGACTATTAAGTTAAAGATCCCCCCAAAGAATGTGCTGGGTTACCACATCATGGTGGGGTGAAAGTGTCTTCCTAGGAGTAAAGAAGAGTAAAAAAAATGCCTAAGCTTATAATCTCAAGGCATAAAGGTCTTTCTACCTAAAGAAATTTATTTATTTATGCTGCCCTATATAGGGCAGCAGTGATTTAGGAAGGGGTTGGAAGAAAAAAAATCATTTTAGTGACAACAAAGGCATCGTTTCATATACTGAATGGGAGAAAGCCATGGGTGAGTCACTGCCAATGCACGCAAACATATGCACGTGCGCATTTGCACATAAATGGGCCTGCACATGTGCAAAATGTAAAAAATAAATAAATAAATTTGTGCAATGAAAATTGTTCTGCGCATGTGCAGAACCGAAAATCAAGATGGCGCCACCATAGGAGAACCAGTTCGGGGGGGGGCATTGCAGGCTTGGGTTGCTGCCGGTTCCAGCGACCCAGGCCACCAAACCATTACCAGTTTGGCTGAACTGTTCCAAACTGGTAGGAACCCACCACTGGAGAAAGCAATCGTACCACTCTTGTACTTCACCAAGTACACCAAGTACACCACTACATGGATTGAAAACATAAAATGATTGACAATAGTGATTTCCTGTGGTGGTGTCATCGTGCTTGGAGCTGAGGAACGGGAGTTCTCATAACCTCTACCTCTAACTTCTTCATTTGAGCTCATTTCTGAGTGCTGCGGATCCTGAAGGGACCGACAGATTAAGGGGGAAACTCTGAAGATGCTGGGGTGATAAGGCAAATCAGCAGGTAGGAGAAACCCACTAAATGGACGAGGATCTATCCTGCCACTTGGTCAGGATTGGAGCGATGGCGACTGCATAAGAAGGAAGCCGAGAGAGAAAGCAGTTGAAATCGAGACATCTGTTATTATTATTGACAACCCAAAGAAAAGGAGGACAACACGAAAATGTATAACAGTCAGGTTGGTTGTTGATTTTTTTTCTGCTCTTCCTTCTACTCGTTTGTCTTTCAAAAGAATAGCTGAATTTTGAACAGTTTCAACCGTGAACAATAAACTCAGGTAATGAAGGGAGCAAGTGCTCTTTTTGTTTTTGGAGGGGACACCTTACCAATATACAGTATTTACTAGGAAGTTGGAACTGTACCGGAGACAGTAGAGAGAAAATTGTTTCGGAATGGTTGCATTCCGAAACAATTATATATATGTTACATTTGTGCTGATAAATAAATAAAGGGAGACTAGTATAGATCTATTTCAAGCTATTTAGCTCTCATCAGACAGCCATACCCTTACTGGGAATCGAACCTGGGCTATCTTACATATCAGGCAGTTGTATTAGCCACTAAGCCACAAGCTCTCCTCCTTTATCAGCTAGGCCAGGGAAATAGGAATCTATTGTGTCACAATTCCTGGTATGCCCAAATATGGGAGGGAGCATACTGCTTCACTTTTCTGTCTTTTGGCTCACCAGCCATCCAGGCTGAAAGACATTTTATTAATTTATATTTGGGCATACCAGGGGTGGTGACACAATACATACCTATTTCCCTAGCTTAGCTGATAAAGGAGGAGAGCCTGTGGCTTAGTGGCTAATACAACTGCCTGATAATACAGCCCAGGTTCGATTCCCAGTAAGGGTATGGCTAGCTGATGAGGGCTAAACAGCTTGAAATAGATCTATACTAGTCTCCCTTTATTTATTTATCAGCACAAATGCAACACAAATGTAACAAAGGGAACATAAAAAAATGGCTTTCTGCCTGGATGGCTCCAAGGGTGAGCTGAAAGACAGAAAAGGGAAGTAGTATGCTCCCTCCCATATTTGGGCATACCAGGGGTTGTGACACAATACATATATACATATATGTATACGTATACCTATATGTTTTCATAGATTTTCATGGGTACAGGTATGCAGGTTTTGGTGTATTTGGGTCTTTTCCCATGTAAGATTGAGGGTATCTTGGCGATGTTTCAATGAGGTCCCACTCGTCATCCTCAGGCTGGTGTCTTCGGCCTCGTGCCTGTGCGAGCAAAGCGTGATCGGAGCTGCCATCCCTCTATAAATTCTGGTGTGTGTGTGTGGAGTGCTGGCTCTGTTGCTACAAGCAGATTGGTTGGCTGTGCTGTAACATCTTGATTAGTTCATGGAGTTGACGTTTGTAGATTAGTCAGCTGTTTCATAAAATCCTGTGTGGTTGAAGTACTGGCTGTGTCCCCCCAGCATTTATAGAGGGACAGCAGCTCCGATCACACTTTGCTCGCACAGGCACGAGGCCAAGGACACCACCTGAGGATGACGAGTGGGACCTCATTGAAACGTCACCAAGATACTCTCAATCTTACACAGGAAAAGACCCAAATACACCAAAACCTGCATATATATATGTATGTATGTATGTATGTATGTATGTATGTATGTATGTATGTATGTGTGTGTGTTACAACCCCTGGTATGCCTAAATATGTGAGGAAGGTCACTACTCCCTCTTTCTGTCCTTCGGCTCATCACAGAAGACCATGCAGGCAGAAAACCTTTATTTATCAGTACAAATACAACACAGATATAAAAAGGCAACATTAAAAATAAAAATATGGTTTTACCTATTTCCCTGGCTCAACTGATAAGGAGGCGAGCCTGTGGCTTAGTGGCTAAGACTCCTGCCTAAGATATAATACAGTCCAGGTTCAAATCCCAGTAAGGGTATGGCTAGCTGATGAGAGCTAATTAGCTCGAAATAGATCTATACTAGTCTCCCTTTATTTATTTATTAAGTTTAGTGTGTGTGTATTTTACATGTTTGTAAATAAAAAATTAATAAAAATATTTTTAAAAATGATTGACAATAGTGACAATGAGGATACTGTTGGAACCTGCAAAAGACAGGTTGCTAAAAGTTGACATTGACTTGTTGGCATGTAAGTGATCAATTGAGTAAAGGAAAGGAAAGGCCCATTCAAATGCCTCTTTAGCCCCAAAGTTCAATTGGGGATCATTCAGTGGTGCAATTCAGCCAATTCTATCCAGTTCAGGTGAATTGGTAGCTGTGGTGGTGGGAGGCTCCTCCCTCTCACCCGGACATCATCAAGTCCTATTTTGATGCTCTGTGAAAGTGCAAAAGGTCTTGAACATGCGTGGAGATGACGCATACGCTCACATTTGCAAACTGGTATTGAAGGTAAGTTGATTTCACCCCTGGGGACCATTAGCAAGTTAAGATATTTCAATCTAACACTCATACTTTTCACATGAAGATGAATGGGTGGACAATTATCTCTGCCTACCACTGAAGTCTACCTCATATAGAGGCACACACATATATCTACAGACACTAGTTTTTGAAGGCATCCCCTTTTGCTGTTGTGGATTGCTAACTAGTTTAAAAAATAGAGAACAAAAACACAGAATAATTGGGCAGCTTTTCTATGGATGGAATAAGAAATAGAATCACTTAAAGGTTTACATTGTTATGGGACAAGTCTTTTTAATCCTGCTCAGAAATACAACTTTAATAAATTCTCAAATTTCTCATGGAGTCAATGCTTATTTTCTTTCCCAGTGACATCCATATATGTCCAACTGCCTACAGTAATATTCTGATCATGTTAGAATCAAAGTGCTTGCTAGCATTCTTCATATGGTTCCTCTGATGAGACCTGCTCAGTATGGTTGAACCTCTGGCATAGCTCTTATCTTTTTCAGAACGCACAAATTCCACAACCACATCAAGATAGTGCCTCACTGGGGGTTATTGTCTAATGAATAAGCAATAAGTTGCCCATATTTCTACAAGTAGTCCTCACTTAATGATAGTAATTGGGACCAGAATTTCTCTTACTAAGTGATGTAGTCATAAAGCATAACCTCACATAATTTAGCAATGGCAATACATGATTTAGCAATGGCAATCCCATTGCCATTGTTAAGTGAAGAACATGCATCATTATTCAGGGGTCTCATATGACTGCAACTTGCAACTTCTTGTTGGCTTCCAATAAACAAAGTCAATGGGAAGCCAGCAGGAAGTTGGAAATTCCAATCTCAACATGCCTTAGGTGGATTACAAGCAGGAGGCTGGATAAGTGCTGGGGAGTGTGGGTAGGCAAAGGATGGATATTATGACCCAGCCTGCTATGAATGCAACTGGGCGCTGTGGCATGAATGTGCATGGGCAGTGGGTTGGTGTCATAATTTGGGGTGAGCAAGGCCAGACAGAGGCTGCTATGGTAGAGTGTGAATATAATTGGCTGGGTGTGTATTATGGAATGTGGGTGTGGAGCAGTGGTGGATTTCAATTTTTTTTCTGTAGTTGTGGCCTGCTTTGTGGGAGTGGCTTGCCAGTCATGTGACCAAGTGGGAGTGGCTTGCCAACCATGTGACTGGGTGGGAGTGGCTTGGCAGCCATGTGACTGGGTGAGCATGGCCAACTTGTAAATGTGGTGAAACTCACTTAACAACACTGTTGCTTAGCAACCAAAATGTTGGCTCAGAAACTCTGGCATTGTAGTGTGCAAGTCTTAAAGCTGTCAACTTACAAGACCCTTGCACCCTTAACCCTTTAGAAAAAAAAAACCCAGGGGTGTTCAAACTTGACAGCTTTAAGACTTGTGGACTTCAACTTCCAGAATTTCTTCTCCCGCTCTTCATCTTGATGATGTGCGGATGGGCAGGGGGAGGGAGCTGGAACCTGTTCTAAATGGCACTGTAGATTTGTGGAACCTCTTCTATAGAAGATGTTAGAACTGGCAGGAACCCACCCCTTGTGTGGAGTGTTGTGGGCAGGCATACTATACTGTAGTGAACTTCTCAGGAGAAAAAGAGATGGGTGTGGGAGCAACTTGCAACCTTACCTGCTGGCTTCTTTATTGATTTTGCTTGTGGGAGACTGGCAGGGAACTCACAGTCACATGACTGTAGGACACTGCAACAATTCTAAGTGTAAGCTGCTTGCTTCTCTGTATACAGTGTTGTCATATACAGTGTTTACCTGTCTTTGTATCCAATCATTTGCATTATATTAGAGAACTGACTTGCCTCCACGTCAATATGCAAATTGAAACAATGAGAGCAATGCTGAAATCTTCAAGTTAGGTTAACAGTTCATCAGAATATATTGCATCCCCCATGCACTGTAATTTGGTAAGTCTCATTTTGAGAAATTTGAGGAAAGTTTTTAAAAAAAGCTAAAATTCTATATGCATGAATCAACAATAGTTCTGTTGAATTCAGTAAAGCATTCTTAGAATAGATGTGCTCAAAATTGTGCTGCAGAAGCATTAAAGGAGTGATGTTTGATTTAGCATCCTCTGGTGCATCAAGAATGAAGTAAAACTGTGACAGATCTCATGGTATCCACACAGCAGTTTCTGGAAAGGCAGACAAAGACAGAAGATTAATTCTCTCTTCCCAGAATGGTTGTCCATTCTGTTTTATAGAGAAATTGTGGTATATCCTAAAACTATACTATTTATAGTAATATTTTGTAAAAAATATGTTATAATATTTTCAACCCATAGAATTATATAATATTCCAACTCAGTGACATAACTGTTTCATCAGATATATTTTCTCTGTTTTTAATTTGCAAATTTTGGCTTGTCCTTGTTAGTAAATATGTCAATTTAATTTAACTAGTGTATCCCGCAAACTCCCATGCAATATACGTATTAGCTTTGATTCTATTGACTATGTTGGAGTGTACAAAAAATATGGGTGCCCCAACCCCAACTTGCAGCAGCAGCCTAGAAACTCTTGAGTACTACTGAACTATCTCCCACAAATCATAAGGAAGTGGCACCCAGAACTGTAGGAGAAGAGCAGGCTGATCTGGAAGGAAGAGTTAAATGTGTCATTAGTTTGGAGTCATTGCATTGCCACAAAAGACCCAAGTCCAGTCCCCCATGAATTCGGTTGATCCTTAGGGCCAATTTACCTTTGAGCATTGATTGATTTGATTTCTATGTATAGCAATAAAAACTCTTCTTTGCTTTGAACTCAATGAATGCTCCTGGTTAGTTACACCTGACCAAAGTGAATGGAATCATTCATTCTAAGCATATAACTCCATAATAGACATTGGCTCCAGTTATTCTGGCCAACAGCTCAGTAAGTTTAACAGGTTATTCAGACCTGTTAGGTGCCAGACCGCTTTCACAATATAAGGCTAATGTAGTCCACAATTATTTCGGAAGAGCTTTTGGCAAGTTTGCTAATGGAGATGTTTCTTAATCAGAGATGTCAGGCCTTTCATGAAGAAAAGCAGATGCCTGTTTCATTCTAGGGCAGTGTAAGATATTTAAAGCAGCAAACACAAGCCATCAATCTAGAGGAGAACTATGCTACACAGAAGTTGCCATGAAACACATCCATTCCACATTAAAGAAATAAATGTGTTGGCATTTGTAAGAGCTCATTATTTTAAATTAGCCTGAAAGTGGTTATATAGGCAAATATTAGGATGTTTCCCACCCCCTCCTGCATTAACAACATATCTTCATCTCCCAGGGCAATTTAAAAGGATCCATGCTAAATTTACCAAATAAAGAAGATGAAAAAAAGAGAGAGAGATTGCTGTGGCTATGCACAAGTAGACCCAACAAGATGAAGTATTTTGCATATCTGTCATTGTTGTGCAAGTGAACTAAATTGTCACTGTCCTTGTTTTCAGCTGTTGTAACATTCAGAGTAACACATTTTATAGTGTCGTATTTTATAGTCAATAAAGAAAAGGCCTAGTTTTCACAGGTGTAGGTATGCTGGTTTTGTTGTCTTCGGGTCTTTTCCCGTGTAAGATTGAGATTGTCTTTGCAACGTTTCGGCAGGATCTCACCTGCCATCTTCAAGCTTGGGCTTAAAATGGGAACGGAGCTGCCGTCTTTCTGTAAGTCTTGGTGGGAGGGGATGGGGTGCTGGCTTTGTTTCAGTAAGTGGAGTGATAGGTTGTGTGGTTGTATCATGATTGGTAGATTGGTGCTGATTGGTGCTGGCTGTATGTGCATTGTTGTTTTGTATTGTAACGGCTTGGGTGGTGGGTGGCGTTCATTTGTTGGCTAGGGCTGGTTTCCAGATGTTTGGTAGGCTGGAGGTATCATCACGTTTATTCATATTGTGGGGGTGTTTCTCTATTTCAATGGCTTCCATAATTATTCTCTTGTGGAGGTGTTCTGTTTTGGACATTAACCTGGCTCCTTCAAAGTTGATTTCATGTCCTGTAGCTTTAAGGTGCTGGAAAAGGGAGGAAGTTTTTTCTTTTTTTCTTACTGCGTTCTTGTGTTCTGTGATGCGTGCATTTACCCTCCTGTTTGTTTGTCCTATATATATTGCCGGGCAGATTTTGCATGGTATTTTGTAGACTCCTTGCTCCAGCTGGAAAACCAAAGAGTCTACAAAATACCATGCAAAATCTGCCCAGCAATATATATAGGACAAACAAACAGGAGGGTAAATGCACGCATCACAAAGCCAGCACCCCATCCCCTCCCACCAAGATTTACAGAAAGATGGCAGCTCCGTTCCCATTTTAAGCCCAAGCTTATACCTCCCACCTACCAAACATCTGGAAACCAGCCCTAGCCAACAAATGAACACCACCCACCACCAAGCCGTTACAATACAAAACAACAATACACATACAGCCAGCACCAATCAGCACCAATCTACCAATCATGATACAACCACACAACCAATCACTCCACTTACTGAAACAAAGCCAAAGCCATCTCTATTGCAGTTTTTAAAATACTTTCATAGTACCAGAGGCCGCCTTAACAATAAGTCCAAAATATTAAGTGTGTTTTGAGAATGTGAAGGGGTTAAAGGACAAAATGGGTGATCTAAGCCTCTACAAGTTTGAAAATACCAATTTTAGTCCTTAAAACCTCTCCATCTTCTTAGGCAAGCAAATAAACAAACCAAATAACTATCCAGGATTACAAAAAAAATACTTCTATCACATGTAATCATCAATTATATCTCCTGTGACCCTCAGAGACTATAGTCATTCATGTCTGTTGATAATGATAACAGAAGAGATGGCAAGATCAAACTAATATTTTTTTAAAAAAATATGTGTATGTTGAAAGGGCAAGGGAAACTATCAGGATTGCACAAACCCATAGAAGAAAGAAATTGAAATCTAAGAATTCTGGTCATTTCTATGTTGTCATCAATAATATGTTAACATTTAGAAGGATTTAAACAAATACATTCTGATTCCAATGCAGCAATCTTTAAGGCTGTTTTTGGAACAGACTAATATTTAGACGAAGCAGCAACCAGCATTATATGTGCACAGCTGAAATCTATTTTTCCTCTTTGAAATGGAAGCAAAATTATATACCAACTGTATGACACCATGTGGTTTTGACTGCTACGAAATTACATCTTTTTATACCAACTTACATGATATATGGAACATGGCAAAACATAATTCTCAGAACTCAGGTATTGATTATTTTCATAACAACAGGTATTAACATCTGACATTTATTGCCACTACTTCAAGAAACATAAAGTAGAGGTGAAGACAGCTAAAGGTTTAAATAAAATATACAATTTCCAAAGTACACACATACACATGTACATATGCAAAGAGGATAACTACTTTTATCATCTGTAGATGATGAAAACAACTACATTTTTGTGTGAAAATGTATGAATGTGCATGGACATTCCTGTTACATGCAGAGGAGGTAGGTATCATTTCAGTATTTATTCCATATTTAATATGAGATATACAAAAGGTCTTCAGAACTATAGTTTCTATTTTTTAAAGTGAGTTTCAACAACACGAAAATTACTTTTCCTTAAATCCAAGAAATCAATAACTTACCATTATATCAGCATAACAAATCCATGGACTAGTTATCAATGACATGTTGACAAGGGTTGACAGATTACAGAAAATGTATACAGAATAATTTAGAAACCATGAAGATAGTCAACAAGAAATATAAATGTATCACTTGAATACCACCTTGAAAACATTAAATTCTTTGCATAAAATCTGGTTTACCCATTTACCCATCTGCTTATCAGACATGGAATGTCATTTGACAAGTGCACAGCTGTATAAATGTAAATAAAAATGAGGGAGGAAGGGAGGGAGGAAGGAAGGAAGGAAGGAAGGAAGGAAGGAAGGAAGGAAGGAAGGAGGAAAGGCATTATATAGGTATAAGTTAATCAATAGCTCACAGTTCATATGTAGCCTCAAATCACCAAGATTGCATTGTTTAAATTTCAGAGGATAGATCCTAAATTATAGCAAGACATGTTTCATACATTTGGGACCAAAAATGAAAATAAATAATATGTGAAATATGTAATATGTAAATATACAACATGTTAATATGTAATAAATTAATGCGAAAAATGATACATCAATATTTGCTCAATTAAAAGGGAGGTGAAACTCCGAGGGAGTTCCGGTTCCGGCGGCGGCGGCGACGGGCAGCCCTTTGCCCGCTCCGGCTCCCCGGTGGGCTTCCCCACTCCTTGGGGGGCACAGGACACCCCGCAGAGGGGTCCTGCCGGAGGGGCGGCATCGCGGAGGTCTCCTGCAGCGGCGGCAGCCGGCGGGAGCTCTCTCGCGCGCCCAAGGCACCGGGGAGCAAGCTCGGAGGGCGCATCGCGTTTCCACGCCTCGCGCCTCGCTACAAGCCGACTGGAGAATGCTACAATTGAAGGAAGCAGCTGCGGTGCGGTGAGGTTGCCTCTCTCTTCATCCCTTACTTTGCATGAAGATTTATTCAGCTTTTAAAACTTTAAAATAGCTTTCGGAGCATTTTGGAGGTGCGGCTGGAGGGAGGGGGGCTTCCCCCCCCCCTTGGACAAGCGGCAAGAAACAATTTTGCTCTCAGCCCCCGGGGAAGGAGGAGGGGGGAGAGCCAACGAATGAAGCGTCACTTAGGCTGAGATGATTTTCTTTTCAATTTAATTTTACATATTACAATGATTTGAGGACTTTTGGAACTTTTTAAAACTTTGTTACGCCTCTGTGCCCAAAACTGGCAGGGCAAGATGGCACACTTCCGTTGTCTTTATGAACTCTGAAACCTGACTCCACCTTTAAAATTCAGGCTTCCGGTCTTTGTCTCCGTGTTTCCCAGAGGAACCTCTTGTGGATTGGTATTTTTTCAACCTTCTAGGGGAAATTTTCTATCTATTGCCAGACTTATTGGAGAGACTCTCTTCTGCCTGGTTCTTCTGCTCCCGGATTCACCTGGCTACCCTTCTTTTCTAACTGCTTACTTCATATTTGGACTGAACTTTTAACGTTATAAAGGATGGCATCTAAAAGACCCCCTCCTGGAAAATCTGGCTTTGCCACTTCTGCTCCAACATCCGCAACATCCAGTCCAGCCACACAGTCAAAGATAACAGAACTGATGCAACATAAGACTACAGAGATGGACTTTCAACAAATGCTTCAACAAATTCTACAGGGCCAGGAGGAAATCAAGAAACAGCTAAGGGAAATGAAAGATGAAATTAAAGAAAATCAAGCCCAAATATATAAGAACTCACAAAGACTGAATCTTGTGGAAGGGGGGGTGGAGGAGGTGAGGGGGTGTGTGGAAGCTGTGCAGAAAGGGAACAAAGATCTTGACATCCAACAGATGAAATTAGAATTTGAGAGAATGTCCTATTATCTTAGATTTCAAAATGTTATAGAAGAAGATGGGGAAAATATAAGGGACATCATGACAAACATTCTGGCTGACTATACACACAAAGAAAAACAACAGATGGGGTGGGATATAGATCTGGTTTATAGAGTGAACTCAGCTTATGCTAGAACACACAATGTACCCAGGGAGGTTCACATTAAATTCCTTAGAAAAACCACAAGAGATGAAATTCTGGGTGTACGAAGGGGGCAAGCATTGACATATCATGATATGGAGATAACCATTCTGAAGCAGATCCCTAAGAAGATTAGAGAAAAAAGAAAAAATTATTCGCAATTAGCGAATAAATTATACCAGAAAGGGGTGTGGTTTAGATGGTTGATGCCTGAAGGTATGCTGATATTCTGGGAGGAGACAAGAATCAGAATTAATTCACCCATAGAGGCGCAGGCCTTTATGGAAAAAAATAAAACACTCCTAGAGAAACCACCAGACACTACAACGGACACGCAGGACACGGGAGGGGCCAGAGCTCTGCCAGTGGAGGGAGATGGGGCAATAGCAAGAAGACTCAGATCACAGAAATAAATATGAAAATCATATTATTATAAATTGACCGAAAGTGAAAATGGAATTATATTTGGATTTTATATTGTAATGTTTAATTTGATTGAATTTAATAATAGAACTAATATGCTGATTATAATCAATTATATACTAATGCATTATATATAAATGTACGCTATGGGTATGGAGGGAGGGGGGCCTCACACACTTTGCAACTGCCAAAATTTGTATACCTGTCCATTTACCCTTTTCCCTATAAATTTTGAAAAACCAATAAAAATTTTATTACAAAAAAAGGGAGGTGAAACTCCCATCAACTTACTTTTTGGTGATGTTATTGTATTATCATCATGCCCATTGAATCCCCCCCCCAAATAAAGAGAAGACCCTTATGCTAATAAATTGGATTTTCTTTTCTTTCAATAGAACTAGAGGGGTATCATTTAAGATAGCTATGTGTAGAATAGACCTAATCCATCCCATGAAAAATTATACCAAATTTATATACTACTCTTAGGTGAACAAAAGGGGAAAATAAGAGCATCTACCTATTCCTCTGTTATATGAGTGAGATTGCCACCAGTAATTTCTTCCCTTATTTCCCACCACTACCACCACCACCCATCCCCCTCAGCCCAATTTAGCAGAACTTCTACCATTTGAAATGTTTTTAGATTAATTTAGATACCTATCTAGGACATGCAGGCATGAATCTGTCTTCTAAATTATTAACCAAATGCCATAGGTACTCTGCTCAATTCAAGAATTGAATATCTTAAAATTTCCCAAGTCTTCATCATAAAGTTTTCCCTGTGTCAAATGTTGGTAAAGATTGCAAATCTAGAAGGCTCCATATTTGAATGGGAAGACACTAAGGAAATCTAGGGAAACGCAACTGTCAAGAAGATAGTTTTAGTTGAACTTTGCCCAGTGGTGGGATTCATTTTTTTTTACTACAGGTTCTGTGAGCATGGCTTGGTGGGCGTGGCATGGCTTGGTGGGTGTGGCAGGGCAAAATCTCAATTTCCTCCCATTCCAGGGGAAGGATACTGCAATATCCCCATTTCCTCCCAATCAGCTGGGACTTGTGAGGCAGAGAATAGATAGGGGCAGGGGCAGTCAGAGGTGGTATTTACCAGTTCTCTGAACTACTCAAAATTTCTGCTACTGGTTCTCCAGAACTGGTCAGAACCTGCTGAATACCACCTCTGACCTTACCCCTGACATTGGTAGTTTATATGCTGAGAAATCTCCTTATTCAATTCCCTATCTGCATTCTGAAGCACAGACTAAACAAGAGATATCATAATCTAAAACAGCTGTCTTTCAATTAGATGTAATTAGGATTGGTTAGATTGGTCTTGATCTAGTTTGTGTCCCATTTTGGTAGGTTTGCTCTAAATGCTACAGTGTTTCTGTACTGACACTTAGAGGGAAACAAATAACAAAACATTCCTAAATGATGTCCCCTTTAAAATTATTTTAAGAACGCTGGCTTGTCCCTTTTCTTTCCTTGTTTTTCTTTCCTTTTTTTTAAATCCCCCTTTGAGTAAATTTGAGAGATTCTGAAATCCAAACTTGAAACAGCATGCACTCTTATTCCTATTGAAAAACTTGTTAGAAGTGTGTGTGTGAGTGTGAGTGTGTGTGTGTGTGTGTGCGCGTGCGTGCGTGCATGTGTATGTATGAAAACTTATATAAGATTATACTAATCAAATAGTGAAATGGTCCAAAGGTCCCTTTCATCATTTTAGTCTTGTCTTGTTTTAACAGGGTATACATTTTCTTGCGAAAAATAATCTGGATTATATTTTCTTCACACCATTCTTCAGAAGTAGACCCACCACCACCATACAGACATTAGAGGAACTGTCTCTGCAAAGGACCATTCATTCCAGTTAGCTATTTATTGGACTTCAAATATTTGATATATCAAAGAGCATCTTCTCTTTTACCATCTATGTATGTTAGTAAAAATGGGATGAAATAAAGCTCTAACACAGGATGAACCATGTTCATACAAAGCTGAGGATATTGAGCCTGTTACTCAGGTCCCATTGCATTTCACCTTATTATGTTATTGTTTTGTTTTATTTAAAAGATTTGTATGGTTGCCCATCTTAAAATATAACTCTGGCTGGCTCACAACAATGATAAAACCCAGGACTGTAAAACCAACCAAAACATAAACCATAAAACCCAAAGGTGCTTTTTCAAGAGGCAACTGGACTTTCTGTTTTTTCTTTGAAGATATTTCAATTCTCATTCAAGAAAAAGCACCTTTGGGACCATGGCCTGGATGACTGAGAATCTCCATAGACATAAACCATAAAACCAGTACAAAACCTGGTCCTGCAATCATTTCCTTGGGATGCCAACAATCAACTCCAGACATCTCACTCTACTCAAGCTCCTGGGATATAGTGCTAGGGTTTAAACAAACTTAATAACGAAATTTTCAAGAGAAAGTTCATCTCCTATTGGTTGCTGTGTATATGGAAGCTTCTAGGAAGATAACCAATTTTGGTGCAAATTGTATTGCAATTTCAGTTAACAATTTAGATTCTCTAATTATTAATTTTCCATGTATATTATCTTTCTTCTGTGCCATGGCTAAGGTTAACACTTCCCCCTATCTTTGAATTTTTAAATTTCAATATTCCCTTTTATTATTTTGCTTTATAATTGTGCCCTTTTCTACTATGTCTATTGCTTCTTGACACCTAGTCTGTTACCATCCATAAAGTTAACTAGCTATCTACAATGTCTAGCTGCTTAATCAGTTGGAACAGGTACAAAGTACAGCATGCATCTCATGCTTTGAAAATGTTCTTGAAAATATGTGGGAATGACAATACTTCATGACCTCCATTCAGTCTATGTGGGAAAAGGTTGTTTAACCTGCTTGCTGCATTCCCCCCATACAATGTCCTTTTGAATTTAATGTAGAGTAACTCTTTTTATACCAATTGTACAGGCAAGGCAGGAAGTGAGAAGAGGGATGGTGCCCTGACTGGTACTTGGGGATAACCATCTTTTGGGGGAAAATATTGTGCAAGCAGGAATAGAAAAACATTATATGATATAGAGACAGTGGTGGGTTTCAAAATTTTTTGGAACCCCTTCTATAGGTGTGTCCTGCTTTGTGGGAGTGGCTTGACAGCCATGTGACTGGGTGGGAGTGGCTTGCCGGCTATGTGACCAGGTGGGAGTGACTTGGCAGTCATGTGACCAGATGAGAGTTGCTTGGCAGTCATGTGACTGGGTGGGAGTGGCCAAGACGATGTCACTGAATTCTTCGCCCCAATGGATGACCTACAAAAAGATATAAAAAGGAAATTTATTATTTTGTGTACTTACTACTTAAATAAGATTAAAATAAGTACACAAAACAATAAAAGAGCTACTTACAGAAGGAAGATGACTGTCCTTGCCAGTCTTCAATATCACTGACTCCAATGAATGGCCTGCACAAAGAAGAGACACGGAAATGAACTCTTTCATTGCATGCACTGCAATAGAATGAAACCAGCACACAAAATAATAGAAAAGGAAGATTACTGTCCTTTTACGTGTTGAAGTCATAGACTAACCACCTTGCTCCAATGAATGGCCTGCACAAAGAGATACAGAAAGGAAGACTTTAATTGCTTGCACTACTATATTAAGGATGAAATAAGCACGCAAAGCAATAAAACAGCTACTTACATAGGAAAGATGACTGTCCTAGCGGTCATACTCTGTTGTCTCTTTATCCTGTTAAATAATACTAACTGCAGAAGAAATAAAACAATATTGGACTCGATTGTGGTTGTAAGCTGTGGACTACACTACAGGCAACAGAAGGAACCTCTGTTTTCACCTAACAATGTACAGTCTTTTGAGGAAGGATGTCCCCCAACAAACAGGAAAGATATAGTCTTTCATCCAAGAAGATAGTTCAAGAATGAATTTCATATTCCCAGAACAATACAGATTTCCTTTTTCTGAAATTTAGTTCTCAGTTCCAAAAAACAGGAATATATGAATTATGTTCAGTATTTAGGACAGTCCAAGTAACTATTCAGAAGTTAGTGGTTAGAAGCAATGGTAAAGCAAGATATGGATTTAAAACCAGTAATATTTGGTTGGGCATTTCAAAGGGAATACAATACATATTTAACTTTACACATGTTAACAACTGCTGGAATTGTGTTTGCACAACAGTGGAAAAACAAAGATATGAAAATGAATAAATATTAGAATGTGCAGGAATGAATAAACTGACAATTAAAATCAAGAAAGGCTTCGAATACTTTTTCACGTGAGATTTGGTTTATCAATTGCTAACTAACAGAAAAAGAAATTAGAAATCTAAAATTATGAAAGAAAACACCAATTATGTAAGGAAAGGTCACTAAAATGTATAAGGAGATTGTCAACGTCTAAAGCGTTTCCATGACTACTATCAACTTGAGAAGGGGGGAAAATGTCATGCATACTTTTGGCCAGAGTAAAAAGTCTCATATTTCTGTAAATGGGATGTGAATGCGCATGTCCAGAACCCTGCCGTAACGTCCTGTTGGAGAATGTGATTGATGACTTCAGGCAGACGGGAGGGGACTCAGGGTTAAAGTTCAGATGCCATTAAGTGGGATTTAGTTTCGGCTCCACGGAAGTCCGTGCCAAGATGTTAGTCCTAATAAATAAATGGTTTTTTTTTAACGTTATCTCGAGGCTCGCAAATTAATTAGGTCAGCTCTTGGAAACTTCACAGAAATATTATTAGTACTTGATCATTATTAATGTGTAGATAACTGCGGGACATTACACACCCACACACAAAAACTATGACAGTGCCAGGAAAACACAAAAAATAACAATTTCCCCCCAAATGACTGCAGATGAAACCAGTTTTTTTCCCTAACCCTAAGGACAGGAAAGACAAAGCCACTGGAATAAAAACCATCAAGGCATTGTGGGAAATTATAAAGGACAGTGCCAGGAAGCTCACAGAACCAGGAACCACAATTATCTAAACAACCAGGTATCACACAGAAACACACAAAATCTGGCAAAGCTGCCTTGCACCAACCTGGCCTGCCAATAGAAAAGCAAAAAAAAAAAGTTATAAACTTTATGTGTCTCAAAGTGGCTACTTTTCTATGGGTGAGCCAGATTGGTGCAAGTCAACTTTGCCAGATTTTGCGTTTATTTCTGTAGTGAATTCACTACAGAAAGACACACATCTCCCAAAGTATATGCAAATAAATCCATTTAAAAATATTCTAGACACAATAAATAAAATTTAAAAAAAACATTAAAAGCATTAAGGGAAAAAAAACTGGGTCACTTACCAGCAAGTAGAATCAGCAGCTCTCCTATGTGATGGATGAGAGGAGCAGACAGGCGACCAGGCAGCAGGTAAGGTGGCCTGGCTGGCAGGCTTAGAAGTGGTGGAGGCCTCTGTGTGTCTCATTTTTGGCCTCCAGTGCCACTCTGCCATCCAAAAACAAGCCCATGCATCCTGCTTTTGGCCTCCTCGACCTCCAGAGGGCAGGTGGAGGCTGGTGGGGGGTAGGTGGGGCAATGTGGGCGGAGCAGCCTCATGGTCTCATGTGGGCCAGATTAATGGCTTCAGCAGGCTGTATTTGGACCGCGGGCCATAGTTTGAGGACCCCTGGTTTAGCCCCATTTTACAACCTTTCTTAGCCAAAGATACTAAGTGAATCTGGCTTCCCCATTGACTTTGCTTGCAAAATGTAATCACATGACCCCAGGACACATGACCATCATAAATGCATGCCACTTTATCAAGTAACCACAAGGATTCTGCAATGGTCATAAGTGTGAAAAATGATTCACCCCCTTTTTTCAGTGCAAGCAAACAGTCATTAAACAAATGGTCATAAGTCAAGGACTCTACCTATATTCCAATCAGGATCCACACAGTTTTAGTCTCAGTCCAAAATTAAAAACAAGGTGACTTCTTCCCTTTCACAACAAGAGGAGGAGGTTGAAAAAACAGCTGCCCATCAAAATGGGGTGGGGGGAAAAAAGGCAGCTGCTGGAAATCCTGTTCCATTTGTTATTGTCCCACCACATTGTGAGGAAAAGTTCTTTCTCAAGAGAAATGCTTACCCTCTCCTGTGTGAACTCCAAGCAGCTTCTCAGGAGGCTATAAATCTCCCTTGGAAAAGAGATTTTCTTCAAATTGTGCACAGATAATACAGGGAAGTGTCTTTGAAAGCACTGCTGTGCTCTGACCCCCTTTTGTCACTTTAAACCAGGGGTGTCCAAACTTGGCATTTTAAAACTGGTGGACTTCAACTCCTAGAATTTCCCATCCAGCATTCCCAGGAGTTGAAGTCCATACATCTTAAAGTTTCCAAAGTTAGACACCCCTGCTTTAAACCAGACCTGGCTGCAGCTATGAGTTACTTTTGTAAACAAGGCAGACATCTTTAACATGAAACTCCAAAAGAGTCCAATCAGAGAAACGAATATAAACCTAATGTTTATTTATTTATTTTACAATTTCTATGGCCATCCATCTCAAACAAGTTTATATAATGCTAATAACCCTAAAGTAAAATTAAGCATAGAAGCTTCATGCTCTTCTCCGGGAGTGCCGAGAACCTTTCTGCCTCCGCTGGACTTCGTCTTGATGATGTCACCACAGCTGCCGGGCGCGGAAGGATAGAGGTAGCCAGAGCTGCGCCGAGACAGCCCGGCGGGTGAGCTAATGATCAGGCAGCCTGATCATCCATCCCTCACTCGCTGGCTCACCTGCCAGGCTGCCTTGGTGCCGCTCTGGCTATCTCCATTCTTCCATGCCCGGCAACTGCAGCGCCATCATCAAGACAAAGTCCAGCGGAGGCAGAAAGGTTCTCGGCACTCTCAGACTTCATCTTGATGTTGTCGCCACAGCTGCCAGGCGCGGAAGAACGGAGATAGCCAGAGCCATGCTGAGGCATCATCTTGATGTTGTCGCTCGCTCGCCAGGAAGCACGGAGAAGAGTGGGAAGTCCAGAGGAGGCAGGAAGTTTGTCGGTGCTCCCCAGTCACTTTCTTGGCTTCCCAGAGCGCAGAGGAGCATGCAGGGAAGAGCACAATGCTCTGGGAAGCCATGAAAGTGACTAGGGAGCACCGATAACCTTCCTGCCTCTGCTGGACTTCCCACGCTCTTCGCGACTGCAATAGACGTCCAGGAGTGGTGAGGGCTTTCGGGCTGGAAGCCCAAACCCCATTAGCAACAAAAGCCGCTTCTGGACATCTATTGCAGGCACGAGAAGCGCATGGAGAAGAGTGGGATGTCCAGCAGAGGCAGGAAGGTTGCTGCCAGTTGCCCAGCTGGCATGACCCCGCACATGCGCCTCCTCCTCCTCCTCCCTCCTTCTTCTCTTCACTTACCGGAGCTCAGTGGGAGCCGGGCACAAGGGATGGGAGGAAAACCACACCTTGGAAAAGTTCCCTGGAAAGTGAGGCGGGGAACCAGTGGGGGGTGGGGCTGCCCTGATATGCCCCCATGCTTTGCTGGCAGCCATGCTTCCTAGGCAAGTTCGGGGAGGTCCTAGGAGGCCGACTGCACCGCATAAGCTACCGCCCGTGAGTGGCAATGGAACAGGCAGGGCAAGCGAGCAACAGGGGTGGGGCAAGCGCTCCATGACGAACCTCTTCTAACCGGTACGGTAGATTTCTGGAAGCTCTTCTACCGAACCAGTTAGAACCGGCAGGAACCCACCCCTGTATAATACAGAGGACCGGGTTTTTCAAACTTGGCAAGTTTAAGATATGTGAACCTCAACTCCCAGAATTCCCCAGCCACAATCCCCCCAAAACACTGTTCTAGGACATTTTGGAAGCACTGTGGAGAACACAGAGTAGGAAGCTCCTGCTAGAAATTAGCAAAATAAACTTAAAAGAAGCCTTCAAAGGACTTTGGACATTTCTACATTTAAAGAGGAAGGCAGATACCAAGAGGAAGTTATGTTTTGATCAAGAACATTGTGCACAGGATTCAATGGTCTTTCTGTAGCATGTAGAATCCTAAATTCCTTAGGCATGATTATTTTACCGTGAATGAAAGGGATTTTTCCTCTAATAAAATAAATCTGTTTCTGCTGAATGTACAATTTATCAGATAATACAGTACCACTGAATCCACTGGAAGTTGTGACATCCACAAGCTGGTGTCTGGAAATAAATAACCAATATTATTTTCTGTCTCCACAACTTTGTGCAATATTATATTGATATCTAATTAATTTGAAAAACAGTACCAAAGTAGGCCAAGCTATTTTTTTTTACAAAAGAAAAATCCTGAAACACGAGCAAGCCAAACATTTTATGGCATTCTGACTGTACATACATTATGTATATGCGAAGAAACTTTGATGTATATAAAAAGATGCTCATTAATTTTACAGTGAGCAGATGGAGAGGAAAGAACACAGCAGTATGAATGTACTAGCAGAAGCATGATGGAAAGTGCCCTGCATATACAAAATGAGCTGATGTGCACTAGATTTTGACCTATCATAAATCCAGAACAAAATCACCCTGGCTTGGATGGATTCAAGATATGTCCACAATTTGAATGAAGTATCTCCAAAGCAGTCTGGATCCAAATCCAAACCTTTCTAAAATCTTGTGGGCAAACTGAAAATTGGAGAAAGATAGTTTGTTTTCAGTAATTGGTTTTCTCCCCAGGCTCTCCCCGTGAAGAAAATAACAGCGCAGAAAGAGAAGGGAAGATGTTCCCATGTCATTTTAGACTTGACAGCTGTAGGTCCTAATCACGATGAATAGTTTTACCTGGGCTTTCTAATCACAACACTTTGCAGGAGGGTTCTTTGGTGAATATCAAGGTTATAAAATCTTCCAGCATTCAGCCCTGTTTGCTAATCCAATTTCAGAGAAACCGAATGTTAATATTTGTAGACTTTATTGGGCTAGAAGAGCGCAGCATGGGAAAAAAAACATTTCTGCTTTTATTTTTCATCCCTCTCTTATCATTTTACAATTTCTATAAGTTTCTTCTAATTAAATAGAATACCCAAAGACCAAAACATCCCCCTTAACTATTTATATTTATTAAAAATCCCAAGCCTTTGAACATATCATACTGATCTTTTGCATGTTTCTTAACTGTGCCATTTTCATACATACTGTCACAAAGAAAAGAAAAGAAAATTAAAGAGCAAAGAGAATTAGCACTAACCACATCCCACAAAGAGGAAAACTCAATGCCATAAAACTCCTGTCACTCTTTTTTTAAAAAAATCAGGTAGATCTATGACCATGCCCAACCTGCCTCACCTGGAAAGTAATTGTGTTTTTTTTCTCTCTCTCTCTCTGCATGTGTGTATAAAATGGGATTTAGAGATAATTAATTCCTCTTTGAGCAAAAGAGGTATGTTCTGCATGGCATTATTCTTGAAGAATATTAGGAATCTACAACTGGTACAGAACACAGTGATAGTTCTGGAAGCCCCATAGATGCCACATGTGACATTGCTGATATAGGGGCTGTGCTGGCTGCCAGTTTGCTTCTGAATCCAGTTCAAGGTGTTGGTCATCACCTTTAAAGCCCTTTATGGCTGGGGGCCAAAGTATCTGAGGAACTACCTTACCTCAATAGGACTAACCTGCCCCATTCATTCCAATGGAAAGGGCCTAGTTCAAATCCTGTCAGCCAAAGAATTTCAGATGGCAGAGTCCTGGAGAAGAGTCTTTTTTGCTATGACTCCCACCCTCTGGAATTACTAAAATTCTTTAGAGATTTGCAGTCATTCAGGTCATGAAAAAGCACATAAGTGGACTGGACTTTCTTGTTTTTTTTTTTCTTTGAAGACATTTCACTCTCATCCAAGAAGCTTCTTCCCCACCATCCAGTCAGAGCTGAAGAAGCTGCTTGGATGAGAAGTGAAACTCTTCAAAGAAAAAAACAAAAAAAGTCCAGTTGCCTCCTGAAAAAGCACTTTTGGGACACCCTCTGGAATATTCTCCAATCAGAGGTCACATCCTGCCCCACACTCCTGACCTTCTGGAAGAGCCTAAAAACCTAGCTCTGCAACTTGGCCTGGGGACCTGACAGGGGACCAGCTACATTGGGAGTGACTAACAGATAGAGAAGATTCCCATCTCCAGTCTGCCCATCATCTTGGTTCTTAAGTTTTAATCTTTTTATTTGGACTTTAATTGCTTATAGCACTATTTGACTTTTATTGTATTGTAAGCCATCCAGAGTCCTTGTATTAGTGAAATGGGTGGCCTAGATACTATAAGAAATAGTAATGCACAGCCAATTTTGGAATAGGCAGTGCTACATCAGTTCCTGAATAGGCTATTATCGATTCAGCTATCTTCAACAACTGTTGAGTTTTCAGTCTTTCCTTTGGGAAAAGATTCTGGAGCAGGTGGCAAAATGTTAGCTATTGAAAATCGTGGATTACGTGGTTTATTTAGTCATGGTTCAAACTGAATATGGTGCAGCCATCTGTTGGCTTGGGACAAACTGATATTTAAACAAGATTAAGTCAGCCTTTAATTACAAAAAAAATAAAAAAAAATATTCAGGCCAGGTGACTCTGATATATTTGACAAGTAATTTATTGCTGGAGACAGTGACGTATTACCTGAAGTGACATACTGTATATTTAGCAAGAAGGCCTGACTATTGTATCAAAACATTGTATCTCCAATAGCAGCAGGATGAGCTTTCCAATAGGCCTAAATCTTAACCCTGGTAGTTTTTAGTTTGTTTTTACTGCTTGCTAATGTTAATTTTTAGTTCTAAGATCAGAAAACATGTTTTATTGTATTTGGTTTGGGATGAAATGTCATTATGCTGATGACACTCAGTTATGCATCTCTACCCCAGCTTAAGCTGAAGATGCTATGGAAAACTTCAATTGTTTTCTGAAGGCTCTGAAGTGCTGGATGTGATGAAACAAACTCAAATTAAAATCAAGAATTATTGAGTAACTAACAACATCATGGCTCCAAAACTGATTTTGTAAAATTTTATTTCATCAGAAGAAAGACCCAGGGGCCCCACTAGAGTCATAGCTCTTGTTAGACCAATACATAGAGGGTGTACAAAGAAACCTTTACCCACCTTATAGTACTGCAGTAGTTATATAGTCATTCTTGATGTGGGTATCCCAGCACTAGTGCCTCATGTCCTTTTCTTCACATTTGTAGGACATGGAGTTGGGATTTTAGATGATAAATTGGGGTTTTGTGCTTCATGGATTGTGTTTATGGATTTTCTTTTATTTGCTTCTGTTTTGTTTGTAAATGAATATGAATCTTGAGAAAGGAAAGCCATGAAAATAAATGAAATGCTGGTAATTTGTTTCTAGTCTTAGTAGCTACCTGGATATCATTATATCAATTATCTTAGTAGAAGTGTAGCATTTTCATAATGTGACTCCAGCATAATTTATTCGGTATGGAATACAGGATTATTTTCCCCACCTATAATAAGGTCTCTTTTCAGCTTGAGTTTCCTGTTCAAGGGAAGGATATATTGGATTAAGTTTATTTTTATGGCATTGCTTCTAATAAAAATATAATACCCAAAGTGATTCCAGGCAGAAAATAAGATTTAAAATTAAGAAATGGTTACTGAAATACAACCAGCCTAATTAGAGGCATTGTCTGTGGAATGTATGATTCCTGATTGATATTTCTTTTATAAGAAAGGACACATACTATGTATTAAAGAAGGTTTTAAATAGCTGATTACTGAATCAAAGGCTTCTGTTCAATTCTACCTTGCGCTCTTTTGAAAACTCCATAATGTAAAATTCATATTTATGTGATGTATCTTATAATAATCACTGAATTCATTCATTCAAAAAATATGATATATGCAAATAATTGGGGGGAGGGGTAAAGTCATGCTTTTTTTGTGGGAGTATTTTCTCAAAGCAGTGGTATTTTAAATCATTATAAATCATTTGTCTCTGCTCATTAAAAAAAAACAGGAATTCCTGGATATGTATAGTACGTATTTACTTAGAGTTTATTCAGTGTCCCTATATCATGGTGCTTATGCCATTCAATCAGTTAATTAACCTCTTTAATAGAGGCTCTGCCCACAAACATCTCTGCCCAGTTTATAGTTAATTAGTACATGTAAATCCCAGAGCCATACAGCTTCCTTATGATAAGGCTGACTACCCATCTTTTCCCGAATTGCAAAAGATGATGAATAAAATAGGATGACTGCAGCATGGTTTAATTACTATTCATCAAGTTAACAAGGATGCCAGTTAATTGAAACCCCAAAGCTTGCTTCAGAGTTGGACAAATATAGGGCAGGATGGTATTAAAGTGAAAGAAAGAGCTCAGAATATAAAAGAAGCAATTGATGCATGTCTCGTGGTGCTTTAGCTGTACAAATCCCAGGGAGGACAACCGACAGGGATCATCTTCAAAGGAACTCTACTGAAATAAATTATGGTTGCAAAAGTGAACACTTATAAAGCAACAGACGGTGATGGATAAAACAGTGAGTAAGTCAATGTAATTCACAAAAAGATCAAGAACAATCCAAGGTTAGACTACTTCCAATTGTCGGGCGAAAGAAAACATTCATTTTGCTGAATCTTTGTAAAAAAAATTGCTGCTTTTGTTTTATAGCTGCTACTGTCATTGTTTTTCTTCCTCTCTTTGGATTGTCCTTGCTATCTAAGCTCTCGGTGTTTGCATTGACCCTCAGCATTTGGTCAATGACACTCTGTAGCTGGTAATTCTTCTAATCCAAAAGGTGGTTTCTATTAAGGAAGCCTTCCCTCCCACTTCTTATTTAGTTACAGTCAGTGCAGACTTTTTCATTTCTTACTTTGTCTATTTTTCTATTTCCCTAGTTCTTGCAGATTGTCTAATGCACCATTGTTGCTATTTGGTCATATCATTGTTTGCAGTCAGCCTGTGGATCTTCTTGCAAGAGCTAATTAGGTGGCCCCCTCTTTCTTCATCTTCCTTGTAAAGGCGGCATTTGCTATCAATTGCTACCTTCTCAATTCTGGCTTCATATTCATTTGTTCTTAAGACTTGCTCTTGAGCAGCCAGAATTAAACCCCTCAGTCTCTTCTTCAATATTCGTGCTCTTAGCCATTGCCAGGTGATGTTGTTATCTGCTTTGCCTCTATATTTTTTAATGTATTGGCCCTGTAATACTTTGCCTTGTCACATCTCTTTTCTAACCTTCATTTGGTCTTTTTTTAGACCAGTTTGGCCTCTCCAATTTAGTCATTCTTCATGATATACTAGTTTCAGTGCATCTCCTTCGAGCTTCTTCAGATATTCTTGCAATATCTTTTCTTCCTCTTCCATTATTTTTGTGAAAAAGTGAACACTTATAAAGCAACAGACTGTGATGGATAAAACAGTGAGTAAGTCAATTTTCTTTTCTTCCTCTTCCATTATTTTTGTGATTTGTTTCAGATTCAGACAGATATTCAGACAAGATTTGACACGTTTATCCACCTATTGAGTCCTTCCCAAGGATATGGGATTGGCAGATGTTGTTTGATGCCAAATTATTATTGTTAGACTGCATTTTTTAAGTGTCTGTTAATTCTTCAGTACAATACAGGTGAAACTTGAAAAATTAGAATATCGTGCAAAAGTTCATTTATTTCAGTAATGCAACTTAAAAAGTGAAACTAATATATGAGATAGACTCATTACATGCAAAACAAGATAGTTCAAGCCATGGTTTATCATAATTGTGATGATTATGGCTTACAGCTCATGAAAACCCCAAATCCACCATCTCAGAAAATTAGAATATTACATGCAATCAATAAAACAAGGATTGTACATAGAACAATATCGGATCTCTGAAAAGTATAAGCATGCATATGTATTCAGTACTTGGTTTGGGATCCTTTTCCAGCAATTGCTGCCTCAATGCGGCATGGCATGAAAGCTATTAGCCTGTGGCACTGCTGAGGTGTTATGGAAGACCAGGATGCTTCAATAGCGGCCTTCAGCTTTTCTGTATTGTTCGGTTTCATGTCTCTCATCTTTCTCTTGGCAATGCCCCATAGATTCTCTATGGGGTTCAGGTCAGGAGAGTTTGCTGGCCAATGAAGCACAGTAATCCCATGGTCATTGAGCCAGGTTTTGGTGCTTTTGGCAGTGTGGGCAGGTGCCAAGTCCTGCTGGAAAATGAAGTCAGCATCCCTATAAAGCTCGTCTGCAGAAGGAAGCATGAAGTGCTCCAAAATCTCCTGGTAGATGGCTGCATTGACCCTGGAC
The DNA here is from genome assembly GCF_964273705.1 of Natrix helvetica. NCBI lineage: Eukaryota > Metazoa > Chordata > Lepidosauria > Squamata > Natricidae > Natrix > Natrix helvetica. The sequence continues at coordinate 74,488,054 of NC_138549.1, read as the reverse complement.
TTAACAAAGCACGATGGACCAACAGCAGCAGATGACATGGCTCCCAAATCAACACAGACTGTGGAAACCTCACACCTGACTTCAAGCATTTTGCAGTGTGTGCCTCTCCATTCTTCCTCCATACTCTGAGTCCTTGATTTCCAAATGAGATGCAAAAGTTGCTCTCATCAGAAAAGAGGACTTTGAACCACTGAGCTTCTGATGTTGTTTGTTGTTCAGGAGCAGCTTGACAAGAGGAATATGACATTTGAAGCCCATGTCCAAGATTTGTCTGTGTGTGATGGCTCTTGATTTACTGACTCCAGCCTCAGTCCACTCCTTGTGAAGATCCCCAACACTTTTGAATGGCCTTTTCCTGATAATCCTCTCCAGGCTGAGGTCATCCCTGCTGCTTGTGCACCTTTTTCTTCCACACTTTTCCCTTCCACATAACTTTCTATTAATGTGCTTTGATACAGCACTTTGGGAACATCCAACTTCTTTTGCAATTCCCTTTTGAGGCTTTCCCTCCTTATGGAGTGTGTTTTCTGCTCAACTGTCAGGTCAGCAGTCTTTCCCATGATTGTGATTCCTACTGAACCAGACTGAGAGACCATTTAAAGGCTCAGGAACCCTTTGCAGGTGTTATGGCTTAATTAGCTGATTAGAGTGGGGACATTTTGAGCCTAGAATATTGCATCTTTTCACAATATTCTAATTTTCTGAGATTGTGGATTTGGGGTTTTCATGAGCTGTAAACCATAATCATCACAATTATGACAAATCACGGCTTGAACTATCTTGCTTTGCATGTAATGAGTCTATCTCATATATTAGTTTCACTTTTTAAGTTGCACTACTGAAATAAATAAATAAAATAAAATAAATGAACATTTGCATGATATTCTAATTTTTTGAGTTTCACCTGTAGAATGAAAGCAGATGGCCTAGAAGACAAACCTCTGGGGCCCATAGTGCAAGATCTTCTACAGCTAATAATTTACTTGCTAATTATGTTAAAAAAACACTTCAGTACATATTTCATGGTAGCTTTTCCAAATCCTTGATGCTAGCTTCAAAGACACCTCAAGTTTTATTACCAAAATTTGTCAGAAAACCCATGTATTATACTATATACTCCTAATGCAACTCATATTGAAGATGTCCAAGTACAGAGTAGGGATGGACAGTTTCTCTTGATCATTCATTCATTCATTGGATTACTGTTTACTTGGGTTGGGTCAGGGCAGGTTGGAAAAACAAACTTCTTTTAATCTACTTTTCTCTGCTTAGCCATTTCTTTTAATTTTCTAACCTGGTTTCTATTCTTTAACCATCTCACTTTTCTACCCATCTCATAAAATAATAGAATATTTATGAGCACAAAGCTGAAAAGACCCCCAAATCACTGTTAATAAGTTTCCCATTGTATCTTTACTGTACCTTCACTTTTCCTTGATTTACGAAAGGCTAAGGTTTTTAAGAGATACCATTTTCTTAGGCCTATATAATTCCATGTTTATTTTGTCTGATAAGTGACTTTTTGATCTGTTTAATTTTTTATGTTGATCTAATTACAGCCATGAATGATTATGTGCCCTTATATTTTGAACTTATGTGTTTAGTGCATAAAAGAGATAGGGGATAGCAATGTCCTATTTGTTATGAAAAAAGATCATTCTATTCCTCATAATTGAATTAAATCCAAATTTCACAATTATCTAGTTAATCTGTGGGCCTGATTTCCACTTATGTCAATATGCATTGACAATGTAACCAGTAAGAACCTTCAACATAGCAAAAATATTTTCTAGACTCTTTAGTAATTGCCAATTATGAAGGGACCATTCTCCCCCCCAAAAAATATAAATACCATATTTGGATAATAAATAGCACTGTTCGCTGTTGCTTGATCATAATTTTAGGTATGACAACATATGTAGTTTATTTGGGTGTCCCAAAGAATTTTGACCACCAATTCTGACTCTGGAGAAAGCCATAAGGCAATAGGAGAATTTCATACATTATATGTTTTAGTACTGAATTTCCATCAGTTTACTTTCTATGATTATCCAAGAAGGTATTAAAGTGATGACTCTCCCATATTTTTTTATTCCAAATATCTGCAGTTCAAAAGAAGAGCTATTCACTTACTAGAATTTAGCATTATCAATGACAGTAGGCATTGGGGGAAATGCTAATTATTTAATTCTGTTAGAATCTCATTTAAAAGCATAACCACTTCTGTATTTTCTAAAAATACTGAACATGGGTAGTCCTCAACTTGTGACTACAACTGAGCCTCAAATTTCTGTTGCTAAGTGAGACATTTGGTAAGTGACTTTTGCTCCATTTTACAATCTTGCTTATCCCAGTTGTTAACTCAATCACTGCAGTTGTGAGATTAGTAACACTATTGTTAAATCAGTTTGGCTTTCTTCATTGAATTTGTTTGTCAGAAGGTGATCACATGACTCTGGGACACTGCAACCATCATAAATATGAGACAAGCATCTGAATTTTGTTCATGTGACCATGGGAAAATTGCATGGTCCTAAGTGTGTAAAAATGGTCATAAATCACTTTTTTCAATGCCATTTTAATTTTGAATGGTCACTACCCAAACTGTTGTAAGTGGAGGACCATTTGCATTGTACATGAGAGAAGATAATTTTCATTTGAATTAGAAAATTCTAGGAGGACATTTTTAAATTCTTCCTTCCTGACTCCAAGACAAATTTCTCCCTTAGATGACATGGAAGTTTTAACCTGGTATTTAGCTAAGTAAATTCCTCAAATTTCATTTACCTTCAAGTGAATGATAAAGAGTGGACAAATTCACTTGAAGGGAAATGAAATGTTCTAATTTCTTCATCACTGTGATTTGTAAAATTATGAGATATGGAGAGGTTAGCAAAATAAAATATTCAATTAAGACAATATATACATAGAAATTAAATGAGAAACATCTATTTTAGTTCTCTTTAGAAATGCCTGTGGAATTCTTTTCCTTTTCCCTGTCATAAGTATTTGAAGGGATTATGCCAAATAAGTTATGCATAATAATAATGGATAATAATTATTGTATATTATACTGCCAAATAGACTGTAACTGTTGAATTTTATTGGAATTTGCCTCCACTCATTTTTATGTGCCTGGAATATCTTTCCTTGACTTCATTTTTGCTATTTATCAGAGCCGTTACTTCTAAATTGTATATATACAGGTGAAACTCGAAAAATTAGAAAATTGTGCAAAAGTTCATTCATTTCAGTAATGCAACTTAAAAGGTGAAACTAATATATGATATAAGACTCATTACATGCAAAGCAAGATAGTTCAAGTCCTGTTGCTCCTTGGTCCAAAGTCCTCTTTTCTGATGAGAGCAACTTTTTCCAAAAGCACCAAAAACTGGTTCAATGACCATGGGATTACTGTACTTGATTGACCTCTCCATTTTTCCTCCATACTCTGGGCCCTTGGTTTCCAAATGAGATGCAAAAGTTGCTCTCATCAGAAAAGAGGACTTTGGACCACTGAGCAACAGGACTTTGGACCACTGTGCTTCATTAAGACCAGGATCAACGCAGCCATCTACCAGGAGATTTTGGAGCACTTCATGCTTCCCTCTTCAGATGAGATTTATGGGGATGCTGACTTCATTTTCCAGCTGCCCACACTGCCAAAAGCACGAAAACCTGGTTCAATGACCATTGGATTACTGTGCTTGATTGGCCAGCAAACTCACCTGACCTGAACCCCATAGAGAATCTATGGGGCATTGCCAAGAGAAAGATGACAGACATGACACCGAACAATGCAGAAGAGCTGAAGGCCGCTGTTGAAGCCTCCTGGTCTTCCATAACACCTCAGCAGTGCCACAGGCTGATAGCTTCCATGACATGCCGCATTGTGGCCTCTCCTGTTCAACACATATATGAAACCGCTGGGCGAGATCATCCGTGGTTTTGGGGTGAGATATCATCTGTACGCTGATGACACTCAGCTGTATTTTTCCACCCCAAACCACCCCAATGAGGCTGTTGAAGTGATGTCCCGTTGTCTGGAAGCCGTGCGGGTCTGGATGGGTGACAACAGGCTCAAGCTCAACCCCTCCAAGACAGAGTGGCTGTGGCTTCCGGCACCCCGGTACAACCAGCACATGCCATCGCTGGCCATCGGGGATGAACAATTAGCCCCGGTGGAACGGGCACGCAATTTGGGCGTCCTCCTTGATGCCCGGCTGGCTATGGAAGATCATGTGGCAGCCGTGGCGAGGGGGACATTCCACCAGGTTCGCCTGGTGCGCCAATTGCGACCCCTTTTGGACCGGGAGGCCCTGCACACAGTCACTCACGCGCTGGTGATGTCTCGCCTGGACTACTGTAATGCTCTCTACATGGGGCTCCCCTTGAGGTGCACCCGGAGACGGCAGTTGGTCCAGAATGCAGCCGCGCGGGTAATTATGGGGAGATCGAGGTTCTCCCATATAACACCGCTCCTGCGTGAGCTGCACTGGCTTCCTGTGGCCTACCGGGTGCGCTTCAAGGTGTTAGTTACCATCTTCAAAGCGCTCCATCCCACAGAGCCTGCGGGATCGTGTCCTGCCCCATACATCCCTGCGACCCATTCGCTCACACAGAGAGGGTCTCCTCCGGGTGCCGTCCTCTAGAGATTGTCAGAGGGAGGTGCCCAGGAGTAGGTCCTTCTCTGTGGCGGGCCCTACCCTTTGGAACGACCTCCCCCCAGACATTAGAACAACAACCGATCTCCGCTCCTTCCGCAGTAAACTGAAGACCCACCTGTTTCAGCTAGCCGGCCTGGCATAATTCGACAACTTTTCCACCCCTAGGTCATTTTTAATTGTCAATTTTAGTTTTTAAACTATTAATGTTATTTATTGTAATTATTTATTTTTTACCTCCTCTGTATGACACTGTGCTAACTGTTGCTTGTGTACGTCGCCCCGAGTCCCTGTGGGGAGAGGGGGCGACTAATAAGTTTAAATAAATAAATAAATAAATAAATAATTGCTGAAAAAGGGGCCCAAACCAAGTACTGAATACATATGCATGCTTATACTTTTCAGAGGTCCGATATTGTTCTATGTACAATCCTTGTTTTATTGATTGCATGTAATATTCTAATTTTCTGAGATTGTGGATTTTGGGTTTTCATGAGCTATAAACCATAATCATCACAATTATGACAAATCACGGCTTGAACTATCTTGCATTGCATGTAACGAGTCTTATCTCGTATATTAGTTTCACCTTTTAATTGAATTACTGAAATAAATGAACTTTTGCACATAGACTAATTTTTTGAGTTTCACCTGTAGAATTTAAAAAGCCTTCAGCCCCCTTTGGCAATCTTATCCCTTGAAGAAATTTAGGAGGATTCAACCAACTCTAACAGTTATTTACTCATTATGTAAATGCTTGGATGGGGTAGGAAAAGAGACTCATTCTTCAAGCTTTTTCAAATGATATAGAATAAGGGTCAGGTCAACTGTTCATGGATCTCCTCTGATTGTCATGTATAGTTAGTGTGAATGCATGACAGTAGTTTGGTTCAGGCCTTGTTGAAGCTGAAACGAAAGTAGGCCATGAGAATGTGACCTTTAACATACATAATGCTTGCATAGGTTGTTGGTTAACTGCAAATATCTAACTGTGTATAGGATGTTTGCTGACCACAATATTTAACTAACCGTTTATCTAGCTTAGCATAGCGTTTGTATAGGTTGTTGGTTAACTGCAAATATCTAACTGTGTATACGATGCATTATTAGGGATGTTTTTGAAAACCCCTTAACTGCTACATACCTATTAATTATTTTCTTGTGGAAAATTGCTGAATGTACTCCTTTGTATGTGTCCACTCCCCCGCCCTAAAGAAACTGCTTAATAAAAAGGGTCTGTACAGAACATGTCAGGAGGAATGTAGCCATACATCCTCCAAGCACTGTGCTTGCCTACCTCGAACTAACTCTTTGTGTGGTGTCTTAATTTGCGGCCTTCGTCCACGTGTGGACCCTCCAAATTCCCGGTGAGGACCGGGGCTCGTTCTCCCACCCAAGGGAGAACCCTGAAGGCCCAGACAGGCGAATCCGGACTCAAGTATGTCGCGACCCTTGCAGCGACATCTGGGGGCTCGTCCAGTCCTGTATTGGCGTCTTCATGGGCACGATCGTTGTCTAGCGGTGTGCTCTCCTTCACTCCTGTGAACTTACCCGGCCGGACGCGCCACTGTGCACACGTAAGTCATGGGCACCTCGGGCTAAAAGGTTTCTGCTCATCACCGAGAGGAACTTTTCGCTCTCGTGAAGCGTACTAATTCTCTCCAAACGATTAACAGCATCACTGTCTATCCGCTTTCTCAAAAATCTATCGCTTACTCTCTATCCTAATTCTCCTTCAGACGATTCTTCCGTTTCTTTTGTTCCTAATCCTTCTCCTTCGGACGTAACCCCGAAGGTTTCACCACCTCCTTATGAGGCCCCCAAAGTCTCAGTCGCTTCCTCCGCTCCCCTGGCGGAGACTTTTGCTTCTTTTCCTACTGAAACTCCTACTGACTTTCCTGACGTAAGATCCACGGGCTGGCTCCTTTTCTGCCTTTGTTGCCTTGTATGTATGTATGAAATGAAGGAAGTTCCTACTAAAGGTTTGCCTTCAACCTGAGTAAAAACCCTCTGCACATTTTTCTGACCAACCTACTCTATTAGTCCTAAAGTAAAAACCTGGCCTCCAGAAGGCAGTTTTGATTTAGATTTTGTCAACAAATTTGCTGATTTTTTGGCCACCATCAGATGAATCAAGGGCCCCACCCAGATGCAAATGATGTGTTAATGAAAGTCTCCATACACCTTGGATCTTTAAAAATATGCCAGCATGAGCCAACCTAGAACCCTGGCTGAATGCAAACAATGTGTGGACAAACATCTCTGTACATTGTTTTTATACATCTTGATATTTAAAAATGCCAGCGCGTGCTGGGATATCAAGATAGAATTTGGATCTTTAAAACTTAGCCAGCGTCCGCTGGCAGATCCAAATTAAGAAATGAACACCCCAGGGCAGAGACAGGCATTAACAATCTAGTGTGTGATCATCTCCAGACATGGAGGGAAGTTGAGATCCTTTAATAATAGAAAATGGAGCTCATTGGCTTATGTACAGCTCCCTGAAGTAATTGTAATAACTGCCTTGCATGAAGAAAGAATGAAATGGGATTTTTATATGTGAAATTAATGATTGTAGTGCAAATGTGAGTAGGTTGATGGTAAAAGTTGGTATGAATGTAGTTTGATTCCCTTTTATATAAAGGATGGTATGTGTGTATATGCATGTGTGTTATCATTTCCAAATTGTTTGGCATGAGCAAGCATGAAGGTTTGATTGCAGTATGAATGTGAATATGTGTCTCCCATGTCCCAGGGAGTGATAAGTGAATGGCTTCAGAGGTCCACGTGATTGCCTGTGTGAATTTCCCCCTCCCCCCACCCACTCTTCCTTCTGGGTCATTCTTTGGAGGGAAGCAGGAGGAGCGGGGAGAATGAGTGTTTGCTCATTTTTACCATGAGTGTGTGTATGAAACGCCCCAGTGATATCTGTGAATGCCTCTAAGAGCAGTTGGTCAATGGAACGGCTTGCCTCCAGGGGTTGTGAATGGCCCAACACTGGAGGTCTTTGAGAGGATGTTGAATGGTTATTTGTTTGAGATGGTATAGGTTTCCTGCCTAGGCAGGGGGTTGGATTGAAGGACCTCTAGGGTCCCTTCCAACTCTGTTATTGTATTGTATTGTATGAATTGTAGCTTGTTTTAATAAAGCATGACTGCATAAAATGTTATAGTCTTTTTTGTTCCAACCTTTTTTGTTTGAAAGGAGTTATTTTGCTAATTAATTTATGGCAGCTATTGGGGAATCTTTGTTTGGATTTGTCCGTTTTTGTCTGCCGCTATCTAAAGTTTTTTATTTGATTTATTTTTTTCTTTTTTTTTGTGCCCTTGCCACAGTTCAAAAGATTAATGAGATTTTGAGCATTCCATTTGTGGTTTGCGTAACTTGTCAGCTAATTCTTATGATGTTTTTTTTTTAAAGACAACAGACTCCGTTTTAAAATGTTTTGCCATTTTTTTAGGCAGTTAAATTAATAACCTTGGGTTTTTTGTAGAAATTGGACTGATTTTATTAACATTATTTTTTCTATTCCAAAATTTGATTTTTTTTTATTTTCAAAATAATTTTTTTTCAGTGTCTTTTAATTGACTATGTGGTCTGTATGACTTTTCTGCTTGCCTATTGTTCTCAATTCTTTGCTTTCATAAGACTGTTTTTTTTTTGGATGGAAGATGAAATTGTTTATAAGGACTCTTATGAACGTTTCCTACCTTGCAATATTGTTGTTCTTGTAACACTAAAAATTGTTTTTTGCTATTTTATTTTTTCACATCTTTTTTTAATAAGCTTTTTAACTATATTTCTGACTTTTATTATGTGTGTCAATTTATTTTTAATTTTTTAGAAACTATGTTTTTTTTTTCCTTTAGATTTATTTTTGATTATTTTTTTTCTCATCAAAATGCCTGGGGACTGGCACAATTTTGCCATATGCCACTCAACCAGGCCAAGCAAATTGTTTTATTTTGTTCCCAGTGTTTTGGGGCATCCCCCTCTGGGGACAAAGAAGTTAATTTTTATGATTTGGCCTCTAATCACTATGGCAAATGGATGTCACCTATGTTTTCTTTTTTTTGGCTCCTTAGAAATAAATTCATTTATTTAGTTAGGGGGTTGGACTAGAAGACCTCCAAGGTTTTTTCCAACTCTACTATTGTATTATTATTGTATTATCTATTTTTCATTTTTGGCCACATTTTTTTTTCCAGCCTTTATTGCCTTGGGCAAACTTTTTAAAACAAAACTGACAATGGCCTGGCCTATTTTTCATTGGCCTTTTTGTAATTTTGTACTAATTGCACCAGTTTTAATTTTTGGGGTTTTTTCCTTATAATTCCACAGGTTAAGCCATTGTGGAACGTGTTAATTGGTCCTTCAGGGACTGTTTTTTCAAACATATAAAAAAGGAGGGATTTTGGGTACCTAGTAATTTGGTGTACCCCAATTTGGCTAATTTGGCATAGGTAACATAATAGATTTAAAAAGTTTGTTTGCCTCCCCCGCAAGGGGGACGAGGATATGCTGTGCTTGTTTTTACAGATTTTTATGGATTCTAGTACGTGATGTTTGTCTAGACAAGAATATTGTCGTACCAGTTCCCAAATCCAGTTCCAGAGATGACCAAGATGACTTTACAGACAGCACAGTGGCCAATACGATCTTGCCAAAACAGCTGTCCAGTGATATGAAAAACCAAAAACCACCAAAGCAGTGCTGAAACAACGACACGACAACTTATGTGCTGCCATTTTTGCCAAGTTTTTAGTCATCATTAGTCATCATTTGTTTATGTTTACTTGTTTTGTCATCTCACCAAAAAACTCATTTGAACAGTGACTGCAATAAACATCTATGGGTGCAACTAACATTACACACACTGACTTGAACTGTATATGAAACATTTGCTTTTTATATGCTTGGATCCTGTTTGAATTTTGCCTGCAGTAATTCAACACTTCATTGGTTCGAATTATAAGACTATCTTTCATTGAGGATTAATTGCTTATGATCCTCCCTCTGATGCAATTGCTTTGTATATATTGATAGTAGCAGTTCCTAATAATGTAACATGTGTTAAAGTAGTTAACTGTATATTTTTAAGTAATAAGCCTTATTGTCTCTTATTTCTTCCTCCTATTTTGCTCTTAATAACAGTCATGCCTTTCCTAATGCTGATCCGGAGTGTTGGATGTGCCTTTCTTTCTTTTTTTTTCCAACCACCATTTTATGAGGCCATAGGTTCTGCCGTACCTTTTCAATCTATGGTTGCTCTCCAGAATTCTCTTACTTCACTATCAGAAGTTGTTTTACAGAATAGAAGAGGATTGGATTTGTTATTTTTGAAACAGGGCGGCTTATGTGTAGCTTTAAAAGAAGAATGCTGTTTTTATACTGATAGTTCAGGCATTGTGCTTGATTCTATGGTAGAATTAAATACCCGATTGAAAGATAGAGAGTCAGAACGCTCCAAGTTTCACACATGGTATCAAGGAATGTTTAACTTTTCTCCATGGCTTACAACTTTGCTTTCAGCCCTTATAGGTCCTTTGATTTTGATTTTGATTGCTTGTATCATTGGTCCTTGTGTTATGGGAAAACTGCTCAGGTTTTTGCGTACTCGCCTGGGTGACATAGATAAAGAAGTTGATGCTACTCGCAAAGATTTAAACCTACTGCAACACTTGTTACCCTCCTCGTATGACACCTGCAAACAACCGTTGTTAACATTTTCGGATTCAGATTCCGATACAGAAAGTGAGTTTCAATTCCCGGATAAGGTGAATGGTTCTTCTCATTGCCTGCCGGAGGGTGGGCTGTTAGAGGAACGCATAGCCTTGGAGGGATATTGACCTCCTTTTAAAACAAAAACAGAGGAGATGTGAATGCATGACAGTAGTTTGGTTCAGGCCTTGTTGAAGCTGAAACGAAAGTAGGCCATGAGAATGTGACCTTTAACATACATAATGCTTGCATAGGTTGTTGGTTAACTGCAAATATCTAACTGTGTATAGGATGTTTGCTGACCACAATATTTAACTAACCGTTTATCTAGCTTAGCATAGCGTTTGTATAGGTTGTTGGTTAACTGCAAATATCTAACTGTGTATACGATGCATTATTAGGGATGTTTTTGAAAACCCCTTAACTGCTACATACCTATTAATTATTTTCTTGTGGAAAATTGCTGAATGTACTCCTTTGTATGTGTCCACTCCCCCGCCCTAAAGAAACTGCTTAATAAAAAGGGTCTGTACAGAACATGTCAGGAGGAATGTAGCCATACATCCTCCAAGCACTGTGCTTGCCTACCTCGAACTAACTCTTTGTGTGGTGTCTTAATTTGCGGCCTTCGTCCACGTGTGGACCCTCCAAATTCCCGGTGAGGACCGGGGCTCGTTCTCCCACCCAAGGGAGAACCCTGAAGGCCCAGACAGGCGAATCCGGACTCAAGTGTGTCGCGAACCTTGCAGCGACAAGTTAGTGCAATTGTCCAAAGTCTGCCAATTTTGCTACCTGTACAAATTAGAAAAAGGATGCTAAGATGATAACATTCATAGCCCTTTCCTTTTCCATGGTCTGAAATTTATAACATAATTATAAATAGATTAATAAATAGACTGTAAGCCATCTAGGCTAGAGTCATTTTGGCAAGCTGTGTGGCATAGAAGTTTAATCAGTCAATCAATCAATAAAATAAGACTTTAAGTTGTTTACTATTGATTCCCCCCCCCCTCAAAGAGCCTTAAAGCAAGTCAGAATGGGTGCACCAATCTTTCCCTCTGTTTGAATCCCTTCATTCTGTTTTTCACAAGTCTATGTGGCTTGCTCCTTGTCAATGCTTTCTTAACTTCAGCTGTCCTCTAGGTTGACAAAGACCTCTTGTGCCCTGAAGAGGTTTTGCCATACCAAATGAAACATCTCTTTCAGGGATGACATTTAAGAACATGGCATTTATGTAATATAGCAGAAAGAAGCTTAAACCAGTAATGTAGTGAGACACCAAATAAAGATATGATACATGGCTTTATGACTGCTGTAACAGCAACTTCTCTGCCATATCAAGGAAGGGAATAATGCTATAACTGTCAATTACATGCAAAAGTACAAAGAAGGCTCCTTCTCAAACAATTTATAAGAATAAACACTTTGTGGTAGTTAAGTTTTAAAGGAATGGTTTAAAATATCACACAGATACCAACACCGCACACACAATCATCAGCATTTCTAATTAGTTATGCATTTCCCCATGAAGTTTAATTAACAGATATAAATGCCTTTACTAACATTTATGACTTTTGAAACAGGAAATGGAAGAAATGTGCAGAAGTTGGAAACTGCACTGTGACAAGAATTCTTTATCTCTTCTCAGTCCATAGTAAAGTGGGCTAAAATGATGGATGAGAATTACTGCTTTTCCTCTCAGCCTTCACTGATTTCCTCTCAGCAGCAAACCAGACAGTACTGCTAACCTGTGTTTATGTGTTGATACTTAAACCAGGTAGGACTCCAATCAAGTAGATATGATAATGCAGTTGGGTGAAGTACTGGGCTTGCAGGTCATGAGGTGAGGCAGAACCTATATATTGGTTATGCTAACTTGCAGTTTGTGGGTCTTCTTTTATGTTATATTTTCTTTTTCTTTATGTGTGTGTGTGTGTGTGTGTGTGTATTTATGTGTATATAGATGCACATACACATATATTAATAAGTAAATAAATAAATGGACTAAAATGGCTATTTCTGAGATATCCTTCTATTTAAGTCATAGAGTGGTCATTATAAGTAAATCCTTTGTTTCAAGGTTGCCACTTGGAAATCCATCATGAATATGATAAAAAAAGTCTCCCTCCCTCCCTCTCTTCCTCCACTAGCTATCTACCTATCTCTCCATGGGTGGGACCAGAGGTGGATTGCTACCAGTTCACACTGGTTTGGGTGAACCAGTAGTGGAAATTGCAACTGGGTCACCGAACCGGTAAGGACAGCAGGCTCACCAAATCCCTGAACCAATTCCCTGGTTGCCACAGCATGGGGTTTTGGTTTTTTTTGGCATTTTTACTGAGACCTATTTACAGGCAACCACACACATGCGAAGAGGGCATGCAAAGTCCGCGCACACCAAATTGGCAGTAACGCCAGTAGCAATCCACCCCTGGGTGAGATCCTGTGGATCCTGTGCTGACGTAGAATTAATAACATCATTGATACCTTAGGAATGAAATCTGGTTATGTGACTTTGGGCCAGTCCTTTCAACAATTCAACAGGATCAATAGTTGGTTTGAATAGTTTGATCTGAAAAAAAGTGGACCCTACACTTATAGGAAAACCCTAGGGAGAAAAAAGGGCATGTCTTCCAACTGCAGACGGCTCCTTGCCCCTTTTCCCTTGTTCTCAATAGTGTTTTATTTACCTTCTATTAGTGAGGGCAATAGAAGTTTCCACCCCTTATTCTTCTGATAAGTAATGGGGTAACCTATGGTTCAAAGAGAGATTTCAAGAAAATGAGTAGCAGCAGAATCTTTCAGTATGGTGGGGAGGTAACTGAAGGAGAAGGGCTAGTACAGTGGGAGAAATTAGTGCAGCTCATTTTTAGTGCAAAACCAATCGTATTTGCATTTTTCAAACTGCATCTGCAGCCATTAAATCTATACAAAGGGAACTGTGCTCAAATATGCATGCATTTTAACACATATATTCTCAACCTGTGATTTTATATCCTTTTGTCCTTCCTCCAATGTATTCATTTTTTTCTCTCCAATGTATCCATTTTAATATGCCTACTAATGCGTACCTCTTTGTTTTTCACTTGTGATCAGTTAAATTAGCAGAAAATGCTGAGTATCAAAATATGACAACCTGAGTGTAGATGGTTATAAATGAAGTCTAATGGGGTACTTACTTTTCAGGTGCCAATGCTATTTACTTTCAGGTATATGGATTTATGTTGATTTAGAGCAATATGCCTATGGATGCATTATCTACACACTTGTCACTTTATACTTGATGCAAGGACTATCTGCATAATGTGCTTGATGTGTTACAATGCAATTACTCTAATTCTCTAGTGTGCCTCTGGAATATCTGTACTGAAAACTACAGTGATACTACAATGATTAAAAAGTGAAGCTTGTCTCAAATCAAGCTTACCTTTTGCTGACTTCATGGACAAATCCATGATTCCATCCCCCCAATTTTTTTTCTTTTCCTTCTTTGAATATAGAAGTTGTTTATTATTGGCCATTTTCATACAAATGACTTACAATAACTTGATAGGATCACCCCGCAATGGTGATCACTGAAACAATTTAAAGCCTATCTGTATTACTGTTACTTAGCTACAACAATAGTTGGGTATGTTTAGATCAGTGGTTCTCAATCTTCCCAATGCAGCCACCCTTTAATACAGTTCCTCATGTTGTGGTGACCCCCAACCATAAAATTCGTGTCTCAGTTCCTAAGACCATCAAAAATATGTGTTTTCCGATGGTCTTATGCGACACCTGTGAAAGGATCGTTCGACCCCCAAAGGGGTCCCAACCCACAGGTTGAGAACCACTGGTTTAGATGATAGTATAGATTCCTAGTGAGAAATTGCAATCTCCTTTCACAACGAAGGTTTGTTTCTTTTTTAATTTTTTCCAATTTAGCCTAAAGTCCTGAGATTTCCAGAGAGTGCCACTCTAAATATGGGAGAACTGTCCCTGCCTCGATTTTTCATTTCCATTTTTGCCTTATTTAATATATAAACATCCCCTGTATTGTATTTTTACATATAGAATGTTCACTATTGTTATTACTAAAGAACCATCATCAAATAAGACAAGATGAAATTGCTCAATCTGTAAGGTGGTTGTTGTTGTTAATGAAGATTGACTGCAGAATACTTATAACCCTCATTCATATTTAGCACTGGTATATGATTCTTTCCCTCCTTAAGATGTGGCGTTTTTATTTTTAGTCTTCAGAATCAAGCTTGGAACAATTGGGTAGCTAAACCATAAACTACAAAAACAATTGTTTTGGTAGGAGGGAGCCAAGTAACATTTTACTATTTTTCTTTCTTTCTTTCATTCATGCTATTTATTGTGCCACTAAGTTGAAAATGTAAAGACTAAATTTAAATTCAAGCTTGGCTAAGTTTTTTTTTCTTTTCTTCTTTGCATTTATATGCTATTTAAACCTCACAGTTTACAAAAATTTAGTGGAGACAATGCTTTGACTTGGACAGAAGCCATAGCTAAAATGTGATGCCAGAAAAAGAGCAAAGTTTACCACCATTAATTGCACTGACAGAATAAACTGGAAAAGGATAAAATGAAACAAGCATCCTTCCTGTCACACCCAGCTTGCCAGCATATCTCTGGCAGGGCTTTCTAAATGTCAGAATTTCTAGTAGTAGAAGTTGTAAGTGAAGATTACCCTCTCAGATAGGGTACTTTACAATTTAATAACCAAATAGTACCACTCACTAACTAGAAACAAAAAATTCTGACTGTATTTATTCTTTTATACCAACACGGAGCCAGGATAACATTTAAGAAAAGAGGGGGAAATTATTTTGTGTATAGCATCAGGGTTGAAATTCAGTAAGCCAATATGACCAAGACAGAGAAAAACAACCTAAGAGTATTTCAGACTTTATCTGACCAACCAACTGAATTTGGTAGACCTAAAGAAATGACTTCATTTTCATCCCATTAGTCAGCAGGCAATGAATGACATCATTGACAGTTTCTGAAATTCTTCCTAAATTCTTTAACTTGAACTAACTTCTACTACTCAAGATAATCCAATTCTTCATGAATAGGAGGCCAGAAAAAGGTTAGAGGTTTGAAAAGGGAATTCCACTTGACAGCTGATGCCTCAGATCTGGATCATGGAATACAATACAATACAATAGCAGAGTTGGAAGGGACCTTGGAGATCTTCTAGTCCAACCCCCTGCCTAGGCAGGAAACCTTATACCGTTTCAGACAAATGGCTATCCAACATCTTCTTAAAGACGTCCAGTGTTGGGGCATACACAACTTCTGGAGGCAAGCTGTTCCACTCATCAATTGTTCTAACTGTCAGGAAATTTCTCCTCAGTTCTCTGTTGCTTCTCTCCTTGATTAGTTTCCACCCATTGCTTCTTGTTCTACCCTCAGATGCTTTGGAGAATAGTTTGACTCCCTCTTCTTTGTGGCAGCCCCTGAGATATTGGAACACTGCTATCATGTCTCCCCTAGTCCTTCTTTTCATTAAACTAGACATATGCAGTTCCTGCAACCGTTCTTCATATGTTTTAGACTTCAGTCCCCTAATCATCTTTGTTGCTCTTCTCTGCACTCTTTCTAGAGTCTCAACGTCTTTTTTACATAGTAGTGACCAAAACTGAATGCAGTATTCCAAATGTGGCTTACCAAGGCATTGTAAAGTGGTATTAACACTTCACATGATCTTGATTCTATCCCTCTGTTTATGTAGCCTAGAACTGTGTTGGCTTTTTTGGCACTGCTGCACACTGCTGGCTCATATTTAAATGGTTGTCCACTAGGACTCCAAGATCCCTTTCACAGTTACTACTATTGAGCAAGGTACCACCTATACTGTACCTGTGCATTTCATTTTTCTTGCCTAAATGTAGAACGTTACTCTTTTCACCATTGAATTTCATTTTATTAGATAATACCCAAATTTGTCAAGATCCTTCTGTATGTTAAGCCTGTCTTCTGGAGTGTTGGCTATTTCTGCCAGCTTGTCATCTGCAAATTTGATGAGTTCCCTATTTATTCCCTCATCCAAATCATTGATGAAGATGCTGAAGAGTACTGGGCCTAAAACAGAGCCTTGGGGTACTCAACTTCATACTTCCCTCCATGTAGATGCAGTTCCATTGAGGACTACACGTTGAGTGTGGTTGGTCAGCCAGTTACGAATCCATCTGGTGGTGACTGTCCAACCCACATTCTTCTACTTTATTTATTTAGGTTATGGTCTACCTTATCAAATGCCTTACTGAAGTCCAAGTGAACTATATCGGCAGCATTCTTCTGGTCCACTAATTTTGTCACTTTGTCAAAGAATGCAATAAGATTAGTCTGGCATGATCTGTTTTTGACAAATCTGTGTTGGCTTTTGGCTATTACTTTGTTTACTTCTCTGTGTTCACTAATTCGTTACTTGGTTATCTTTTCCAGAATCTTTCCTGGTATTGAAGTCGGCTGATAGGTCTATAGTTTCTGGGATCTTTTTTTTTTCCTTTTTTGAAGATGGGAACCACATCAGCTCTTTTCTAGTCCTCTGGCAGTTCCCGGGTGCTCCAGGATCTCTGAAAGATATAGTTCAGTGGTTCTGAGATATCATCTGCCAGTTCCTTCAGAACCCTGGGATGTAATCTGTCCAGTCCTGGTGATTTGAACTTGTCTAGGGTAGACAGGTGCTCAGTTACCATTTTCTTCCCTAGAATAGAGGTTTTCCTTCCTTGTTATAATACAAAGTTGCTAGTTTGCATTTGGCTTGGTGGGCCAGATATTCTACAAGCAATCTATTCACCGAATATCATTCATGTGCCAGCTCTGTATAGCACATTGGAGTTGATTTCCAAAAAGAGCTTTGGAGCATTGCTGAGCATTTTCCCAGCTGCCTCCATTGCCACATAATCTGAAGAAAAGGCATGGCTGCTTTAAGCTGTCCAGGAGATAATTGCAGTCCTATTATTTATTGTGGTTTAGTGAAGTTAAGATAAAATATTCAGTCCAATTTTACTATCTTTAACTTAGACTTGAAATATTGTAAGTAATAATTTTTCACTGTGGCTTTAGAGTGTAAAAAGGACAATATAATAATTTGTAAATTCAGCTCTGAGTAAAATTGTGCTAATGCTGCAAAGCAGGCATGTAAGAGAATTAGAAGTTATTCATCATTGCAATATTCTCTACAACAGGGTGAAATGATAGCCTGACTTCTATATCAGAAAGATATGATTTTGGATGACTGAAAGTTAGCAGCTACTTCTTAAGAGCTGCACACTAAAAATATAAAACATCCAGAGTATATGTTCAGTATATGGGATTTTTTTTTTTAACAAAATCATTCTCACTTTCTCTTGCAAGGAGATTTGGGCAACAATTTACACCTCACTAACTCAGCAGTGGTTCTATTAACTTTAATAGACTTGCTTTGGAGTAAAAAATGTGGGGGGAAAGCACATCAGGCTCTTTAAATTCCTGAAACAGTAGTCAATCGGTAGAGCTTCAGTATTTGCTGTCTAAAACTGTGGATTTCAAATAACTTGATCAATAATAATGAGATTTTGAACAGAGCTACTGTATCATTCTTGATAAAAACAGAAAGAAAGAAAGCTTTACCCATCAAAACGATAAATGTCTTGGCAGTTCTGTCAATAGAGTGAATCAATCAGTTCTAATAATTTAAAAGCTCTATACTGAGCAAGCACTTAGATGTATCTAAAGAGCTTCATGAATCAAACCTATAGAGTAGTTGCTTGATAATTATGACCACAACGGCCCAAGGGCCTAACTCTTTTGAAAAATGATAAGGCTGTGGAAAGATAATAGGGTTTCTTCCTGCAATCCTTTTCTGAATTTTGAAGGTGAGGAATTACTGCCACATTGGGGATTCATTCCATGATCATTTTGGCCAGAAAGGCCATTTTTACATTGTTTGAAAAATCAAAATGCTAGAGATGAAGTCATGGGAGCTTAACTGCAGTTGTAGACATTTGTGGGCTTTACAATGAGTAATTACGGTATACTGATCGACTTTGAATGGAACTATCATATCACATAGACTTCTGCATTAGCCTATCTCTTGATAAGTCAACCCTCAAATTTTTAAACAAAATTCCAAGAAAAAGCTGTCATTTTCATTAAAAATGTGAAGTTTGATTTATCAGTGAATAAGCATATACATAAAAAACAAACACACACACACACGTGTATGTTCATGTATAAAAAATATGCAGGTAGTTTAAATATGCAGCAGAGGGAAATGTAAATGTCTCCCATATACTGTATACTTGTGGATAACTCTATCCAAGATAAGCTGAACCCAATTTTTGGTGTATATTTTAGCACCTAAAACTTTTGGATTGTGTACAGTAAATAGAATACTTTTTCAACCTCCTGAGCTAGAAAAGTATAGAATAGTATAGTAAGCAAGTAGTTGTACTGTCATGTATACTTCATTGTATGCTTAGGTTAAAAATGTAGGTGTTTCTGCATACTATAATCTTCTGTTTACCTGACTTGTATTATAAGCAATTATAAGAATGGAAAATAATAAATTGATGAAGGTAGTGCTTCACCGGTCTATCCATTCTAACATTAAATCATCTTTCCCAACAGAATGTGATGACATAATACTGATTTATACCTGTACTTTTTGTTCTTTGGAGTTTCATTTTGTCCCAGCGGAGAAACACAGTCAACCATCAAAAATGCATGTGTTCTTTTGGATAATCATTTTGGCTGTCACTTGTTCATCTCTTATACTGTTATATTTGGTATGCTAACAATATTTCCCAATTCCTGAAATTCAATCATTTTGTTAATGCACTGATGTGACAACAGAACATTTCAGAAACTGGCTTTATTAGTCCAATATGAAACATTTTTAGGTCTAAACATCTTCAAGAACATGCAACAGAAAACTATCCCAAATTTACAAGGATATGGTTTGGTGCAGTTGACTGAGTTTGATCAGTGGTACTTTAATATGTGTTTTCACCCCTAACAACTGGGTTGAGTAACAGTTTATGAAAAAGCACAAGCCAAGATATAAAATGATTCACTGCAATTTGTACTGTGAAAAAGATTGTCAAATATACAAAAGTACTTGTTAAAACAATTAGAGCAATTTAGGGTGTCAAATTGAAGAGGTGTGCTGATACACATTCTAAGAACAGGGAGAGTGGATCCCAAATGAATTCTAACAGACTATATTCCTATGTCTGGGAGTGACACAGTAGGAGGTTACCAGATCTGTTAACATACATACTTTTGCAAGTGAGGTCACCATTGAAGGAGTCTCTCATAAAAATCCCAATATTCATCCAGCTTCATAGTGAGAGTACTATACATGTCTCTCAAACAGCAAAACAGAATCATAAAATGGTAACCACTTAGTCATTTATCAATTGTTTCCAAAGGACCACTAATATTTTTCCAAAGTATGAGCTGTAGATATAGCCTTAGTTTCAAAATTATGAGATACAGATGTTCCATTCAATCCATCTGTACAAGGTTACTCCAGTCATGTGTAAACTCTATACAGAAATATTTTATGGATACAGGATGTCACAAAGTGACCTTGGAGTGGGATTCAAAATTATAAAGCCAAAACTTGCAGGTAACACATTAATTGAATTTTTCTCAGGGCTTATTTTTAGTGCATTTTGATTACTATCTTTTTTTGCTGCAGTAAAAACATGTGAAAACAATCTCTCTCTCTCTCTCTTCTTGTATCTCAAAGCTTTCAGCACAATGCAAGCAGAAATAAAACTACTCCATATAAAATGAAAACTAATTAAAACAACAGTGGAGACTTGCCAAGGACTTTGGAGTTATTGGGTTGTTGTTGTGTGGTGGTGGTGGTGTGTGCATGTGCATTTTAATCTAATTGTGGCCAACAAAGTCTTTCCTCTTACAAAATATTATATATCAGTCATTCTGAAATCTTTGCTGATGTAATTAAGGATGCCATAATATTCGTTTAATACTCACTTTTTCAGATGATCAGATTTTGCCACATTTCACAGTGCCAAAATCTTGTTTTTAATTGTCTTATGCATTTGTTTGGTTATGTGCTATCTTGGCAAGGCTTTTCATAAAATGGCTGCTAGAACAGTGACTTTGCCGGAGTGGAGGACTCGGCGGTTGGAAGAAGCCTGTGCTTCCTTCTCTTTGACAGCCGCCTCATTTGCAATGGGGGGGGGAGAAATCCATGGGTTAGAGGGAGGAAAGGCCATCCCTAGCAGAAGCTTGGCCTTCTCCCACCTCTAACCCATGGATTTCTCTCCGCCCCATTGCAAACGATATGGCTGTCAAAGAGAAGAAAGTGCGGGCTTCTTCCAACAGCCAAGGAAGGAACAGGAGCGGAGGACTCGGCAGTTAGAAGAAGCCCGGGCTTCCTTCTCTTTGACAAGTGGCTTGCAAAATGGGGCACTTCTCAAAGAGAAGGAAGTGGGGGGTTACTTCTTCAGACGAGCCCATGCTGGATCAGGCTTCAATGCTGCTCTGGCCTGGGCTCCTCTGAAAAAGCCTCCCCCCACTGCTTCCTTCTCTCCCCCTGATTTCTCCCCACCCCAATGCAAGCGAAGCAGTTTTCAAAGAGAAGGAAGCGTGGGGGCTTCTTCCAACAGCCGAAACCTCTGTCTGCTCCTCTTCCTTCCTTGGCTGTTGGAAAAAGCCCCCACACTTCCTTCTCTTTGACCTCTGTCAGTGGCAGAGATGAGGGAAATGGTGTGTGTATGTCTGTCTGTCTGTCTGTGTGTGTGTGTGTGTGTGTGTAAAATGACACACCTATAGTACTTGCATGAGGCAGTCAAGACCCAGTAATCCTCGCTGGCAAGCGGGAGTCCCCCATTCCCCACCTTTCTGGCAGAGCTGCAGAGTTGGAGTTCGGAAGTGAGGTGCCCCCCCCCAATCCTGGAAGAAAAGGAACCTAGTGCAGCAGGAGGAGGAGAGGCAGCATAAAGCAGCACCATCTTAAACCAAAGCCTCTGGGTAACTGGGAAAGAAAGCTGTGCTTTTTGAGTGGCGTTTTTTTGCAGGTTCCAAGCGTGGCTTTCTTTCCCAGTTACTCAGAGGCTTAGGTTTACGATGGTGGTGGTTTACACTGCCCCTCCTCCTCCTGCTGCGAGTGACAGGTGTCTCAGAGACTCGGTGGGCAGATCAGGGAAGACAATGGCCACGATGACTTTACTCTCCAGGAGCTACCACTGCTGCCACTGCCTAAGCCTTCCCAGGAGCTGAGCAGAGCAGGAGCCCCAAAAGCAAAATGCCTCTCCTTTCCAGTCATCACTGCCCATTGGCCTGATTCGCCTATGTGATTTGTGGAACCGCTTGCCCTCATGAAAATGTCCACCAAGCAATGCCAACGGGCGGCGCCTAGGAGTAGAGCCTTCTCTGTGATGGGCCCAACCCTCTGGAATGACCTCCCCCCCGATATCAGAACTACTACCGACCTCCGCTCCTTCCGACAAAAACTTAAGACTCACCTGTTCCAACTAGCTGGCCTGGCCCATTTATAGTCCCATTCATACCTCCTGGCAAATATTTTTACCCTGGGATAGTTTTTAGGGGTGTTTTCTAATGTATTTTTAAATTATTAAAATTTTAATCTAACTTTAACTATTGTACAGTAAACTATTGCTACCTCCTCCAGCCCTATATTTATTTTATATTTATATTATGTATATTTACTGTTTTAATATGACTGTACACCGCCCCGAGTCCCTTCTGGGAGAGGGGCAGTCTAGAAATTAAATAAAAGTTAAAGTTAAAGTTAAAATGCGGGGGTGGCATTTTCAGGCTTTCAATGCCTATGGCTATAGGTAGAAAGATGGGGGCATCTCGGGAGTGAACACTTCGGTGCCAAATCCCAAGTCCCCCTTCTGCCCACATGAAAATCACCCCCACCTCACTCACTCCAGTTAAATGTGCGTAGGGTGATAGGGTTAGTTTTAAATGGATAGTGAGGCTTCTTTGCCAGCCACACAGCTGGGAAAACATTTTTTTTTGCCAACTGGAAGGGATATGTGTATGTGAGAGAGGGGAGAGAGAGAGAGAGAGAGAGAGAGAGAGAGAGAGAGGGAGGGAGGGAGGGAGGGAGGGAGGGAGAGAGAGAGAGAGATAAAGAAAGAGAAGGGAAGGAATGAAGGGAGAGAGAGAAAAAGAGAGAGAGAGACAAAGAGAGAAAGAGAGAAAGAAAGAAAAAATAAAGAGGGAAGGAAAGAAGGAAGTGAGGGAGAGAGACACAAGAAAGAATGAAGGAAGGAAAGAAGAAAGAAAGAGGAAGAGAAAGGAATGAAGGAAAGTAAGAGGGAGAGAAAGACACAAGAAAGAAAGGAAAGAAAGAAAGAAAGAGGGAGAGAGACAAGAAAGAAAAAGGAAGGAAGGAAGAAAAGAAAGAAAGAAAGAAAGAAAGAAGGAAAGAAAGAAAGAGGGAGAGAGAGACACAAGAAAGAAGGAAGGAAGAAAGAAAGATAACTTACGATCACAATTGAGTCCAACATTTATGTTGCTAAGCAAAAGCATTGTTAAATGAGTTTCACCACATTTTACAAGTTGGCCACTCCCAAATGATCACATGACCACCAAGCCATGCCCATAAAATAGGCCATGGCCACAGAATAGGCCATGCCCACAGAATAGGTAGTAAACAAATTTGAAACCCAACACTGTGGAGGGGGTGTATTCCAGAGGAGTAATAGGCACCTCAATCCACATATCATGTGTGAGAGGAAGAGGATGAAGTTAGCTTCTCCATAATATGTCACAGATTACTTCTACACAACGAAATTAAGAAGAAATTAATTAATTTATGTTAAGAAATTAATCTAAATACAATCATGATTTTTTTAAAAAATGAAGAAAATCCTATTTTCATTTTCCAGTGTAATTAAGAGTTATATCCCCAGTGCAAATTTGCAATGCATTATAGAGAAAGTTGGGAACATCTAAAGAAAAAGATAATGGATTGGAATAGTGTCAATAATAAAATGGGGAAGAACCAAGACTAAATGATATAGCAAAAACAATAGCATTTAGACTTATATGCTGCTTTAGAATGTTTTACACTCCGTGTACTCTAAGTGGTTTATAGAGTCAGCATATTGCCCCCAACAATCTGGGTCTTCATTTTATCAACCTTGGAAAGATAGAAGGATGAGTCAAACTTGAGCTGGTGAAGATTGAAATCCAGGCAGTCTAGCCACTGCGCCACCACGGTTGACAGATTTATTCAAGAACATTTATTAAGATCCAATGAGTTCAATAGAACTGTCTCTGAATTAATTATTTCTTACCACTTTCAGCTTTAGGACTCCTGATTAAATATTCAACAGGCAAACATTTAGTAAATCTAAATTACTAAGTAGCAATTTAGATTTACTATTAACTCTAGTACAAGTAGTCCTCAAGTTATAGGTATTTGTTTAGTGATTGTCTGAAGTTACAACGACACTGAAGAAAATTGTCTTAGGAATGCTTTTCATACTTGCGACCTTTACAGTATCCCCATGGTCTCAGGATCAAAATTCAGAGGCTTGGCAAGTGGCATGTATTGACGACTGGTGCAGCGTCTTGGAGTCATGTAATTTATCACCTTTTATGACTTAATGACCAGCAAAGTGAATGGGGAAGCCAGATTTACTTAACAACCATATTACTAGTTTAGCAACTTCAGTGATTAACAGTGATAGCAAGAAAGATCATAAAATGTGGTAAAACTCATTTAAAAACTGCCTTGCTCAGCAATGGAAATTTTGGGCTGAATTTTGGTTGTAAGCATAGGACCACGTGTACTTGCCTCAATATTAAACCTATTTTGAAGATAATATCTTCCTTCCTTTCATTTCTTTCTGCTTAATTTTATACCATTTTATTCTGTTCAAGAAAAATATTCACTCTAATTTTCGGGACATCATTTGTAGAGGTGCCCCGTGCACTTAGCCCTACAAAAACTAAATTACAACCCTGAATAGAGATAGAGAACTTTTGTTGCTGTTGTTTAATGTTTTAAATGATCAGATATGTCAGTTGCAAATCTTCCATTTCTAAGTGCAGCGTGATAATTACAGTCCATTATGAAAATTTAGTAGTCCATTAATTTTGCTTCTTTTTCATAATATTGCTGGCAGTTCTGGATATGAAGAAGACATGGCACAATAAAATCGTCTCCATTTGGGGAAAAAATAGATGAATCTACCTGGGAAATTTCAGCTATCATTATGCAATCCATTAAGAAGATAATGTAAAGGGGAACAATGAATATTTTTGTACAGATTTATGTCTATCTGATTAGCATAAACTTTATACAATTAATATAAGAGTTTACTATTTCCTCATTATACCATCATTAACTTTTAATTAACAATACAGTATAAAAAATGCACATAAATGCTACACATAAAGTAAACATGTAGAAATGTCCTTTAGAATAGAATTCTTTAGAATTCTAAACAGTTTAAGACTATGCATGTGTACATAGAAATAAAATTATGTGAATTCAGTGGAACTAACTACAGAAAGTCCTCGATTTACAACAGTTCACTTAGTGACTGTTCAAAGTTACACCGGCACTGAAATAAGTGAATTATGACCGTTGCAGCATCCCCATGCTCTCATGATTGACATTCAGATGCTTGACAACTGACTCACATTGATGACTGTTGCAAGGTCCCAGGGTCATGGGATCCCCCTTTGTGACCCAAAGTCAATGGGGAAACCAGATTCACTTAACAACCATGTTACTAACTTAACAATTGCAGTGGTTCACTTAATGAATGTGGCCAAAAAAGTCATAAAATAGAGGAAAAACTCACTTAACAAATTTCTCACTTAGCAACATAAATGTTGGGCTCAATTGTAATCGCAAGTTGAGGTTTGCTTGTATAACACCCCAGTTTTTGCTAAATTACAGCTTCCAACATTCTTTACCATTGGCTATCTCTCCTAGAGATGCTGGGAAATATACAGAAGTCCTAGCCTATTTTCTAGGGGAATATTCTAGGAATACAATCCTAGAGAAAACTCAAGATGTGCTGTCAGATTTGTTCTGTTTTTATTTTTTTTAAAATGCAGCTGTGACAGCTGTTCTAAGAAGACATACGTTAAAATCTATAAGTAAAAGACTATAAGATTATTCCATGAATCAATCAGTCAGTTTGTTCCAAGGGGGGCAGACATTAGACTTGTGTGGAGGCAATGTGTTTTTGCTTCTCCACTGAGGCAAAAAAGGGGGTTAAATTTACCTCAATGAAGCACTTCATGTATTCTCATAAATTTCTGGTAGTATGTTGCCTCTTCCTTATAGCATGTTCCAGAAGCCTCTTCCGATTTTTGTAAGTATCATAGAAAGCTGCGGGGGTTTTCAAAGAGTTAGTGAATGTTGCAGAAGAAAGTGCCAGAAGACATTTTTATGTACCAAAAGAGGCATTGTAAGAGGTAAGGAAACAAGCAGTGTACTAAATTCAGGAAGAGGGGTAATTTAAAATCTCCCTGACAGATCCAGAGAGTATTCCACTGATTTCCAGTAAAAGATAATCAATCCATCAATTACACTAAACTTCCCCATGTCCTTAGGCTGTCTAGATATGGCGTTCTTAACCTACTGTCAAGACGTTGACCTTCAGTTCAGCTTTAGGAATGCAAAATGGAAGTTTTTAACACAGAAATATAAAGTTTAAGCAAACTTGTGGCCACCTAAAAATAAAAGAGGTATTGTTGTAACCGTGCATGTTTTACAGATGGGAAAATTCACACTGGCTGATCTAAAAAAATCAAAACACAATGAACTTGTTACAAGGCATTAGATTGTAAGAAAGGGTACAATGGGGGAAAAACTCAAGCAATCCTGTACATTTAAGGAGAACGTATCCTCTAGTAATGTTTAGAATTTCTACTATTTGTTTATTTGTTTGTATTTATCTTTTCTAATCCAGGAAGAAAGGCAATAAGTTCTATGGTAGGATATGTCACCTATAATAAAATTCAAATAGTATATCTCAGAATGATGTGTTAATGATTATAATATCTGAGACTCTAATAAAGTAACTTAAACCAGGGGTCCAATCTACTAACTTAACTTTCTGATTTTACAAGATAAGCCTTTTGCCTTTTGTAAACTGAACTGCTTAAAATTTTTCTTAGGAATAAAAGGTCTCAATAGACATAGTTTGTCTATCAATTTTATCAGGAAATCTATTTGAAACCCATAATATATGAATCAAACTGCAGTAGAAGATCAGCCTGTGTTAAATAGGATTCCAATTTTAGGTCCCAGTTCAAAGAACTGTTGAGCGAGCTTTGATTTTCCTACATCAGTTTTCTACAGTTTAAATACTGTTAGAAGAACAGTGCACACAAGGATATCACTAAAGTCTTGGGATATATTATCTAAATGCCACTGCTTTTAAATATGCAGACAATCCAATTTCACAACCACCCCATGGGTGCAACTGAGGTTTCTTTCAAGGATTCGCCCCAGCGGAAGAGCAAATTACAGGGAAATAAAAAAAGAAGAAGAGAGGATCAGACAAATAAACATAAGCACCTCACTTTGTTCCAAGTGTAATAAAACGAAACTATTTCACTATTGATTCGTGTATTGAATTGTGCATTTGATGATTTTTATGTTGAGGTATACATGCTTTGTCATGCAAATACAGAGATAGGTAGATAGAGGGATATGAATGGAGATGGAGATAGACATGAATATAGAAACCAGTCCACCTTGCCTTCTCATTCTCATACATAATAAAATGAAGACTGTGTTTTCCCAAAAATACAACCTACCCTGAAAACAAACCCTAACATAACCCACACTGTGCTTAATATAAGACCTACCCCAAAATAAGCCCTAGTTCAGTCACAGTCACCATCTGGTTGTATGAAGTGAGGCAAGGTGCAGGCATAAAAATCAAGGTAGGATGGGGGCGGGGGGAGCTGCCTTCTGTCTTTCGTAAACTGTTTAAAATATTTCTTAGGAATAAATGCAATATTTATGAACAGTGGGGAAAGTTTCCCTATCACTTTTCTCAGAAAAACCATTTGAAACCCATACTATGCACCATATGATAATAGATTAACCTCTTCTGTTATGCCAAAAATATTTAATCCAAAATAAAATTATACACATGTAGATTCGAGGAAGCTCTTGTCTATGGAGATTCTCGCTCATCCAGGTCGTGGTTGTCCCAAAGATGCTTTTTCAAGAGATAACTGGACTTTCCTGTTTTTCTTTGAAGATGTTTCACTTCTCATCCAAGAAACTTTTCCAACTCTGACTAGTTCTGGGGAATGGAAGTATTTATATTCCTTGCAGACATTTGCATTTGCATTTGCAATGTTAAGTGGAAGTTTTAAAAAAAGATGCATTAGAATGTATTAATTTTAGAAATATTTGTAAAGAAAAGTTTAGATTTTTAAAAGGGAATTTTAAAACAGCAGAAAGAAGTTCTGTTGAGTGTTCTCCCTCTCCTGATTTCAGCTTCTCTTTGAACTTTTCAAAATGGCCTTGGATCCATTGTATCCCTTTTAAATTTAAAAAAATTCCTGTACAGGATCTTCTTTGAATACCCATGGGTCAAATGTTGTATCTGCAATGTCATTTGCAATCACATTTAAATAATTTATAGTTTAAATTCAATGAAAGTATTTGCAGAAGGGAGGGATACCCACCATGATGTTCTCAATTGGCAAAGTTTCCCTGTTTTACCAGAGAAACCATTTGAAACCCATAGTATATAGCTGTGATGGTAAACCTATGGCATGCATGTCACAGGTGGCACACGGAACCCTCTCTGCAGGCATTCAAGCTGTAGCCTCAGCTCAGCTGCACTGCGCATGCATGCACCTCCCACTGGCCAGCTGATTTTTGGGTCTCTGCTGTGCATGTGCAGGGGGTGGTGCATGTGAGAGACATACACATATGCGGAGGCATGGGAGAGTATGGGAGTGCAGCACTCCCCCCGTTGACCATTTTTGGTACCAGGAGGCTGCAGGGAGGCCTACTAGCCCCAAAACAAGGCATGAGGAAGTCACATATGTTCAGGGGAGCAGGGGGTTTCACACACACATTGTGTTATGGGTCTGGGCACACACACTGTTATGTGTGCACACTTTCAGCACGTGGTGACAAAAAGGTTAGCCATTATTGGTATATAGTATACTGCAGGATCCAAACTGGGTAGGTCATCAGGACCAAATGTTTTGTCTTCTGAGCTTTCGGACTCATGCTGGAGCTCATTCTCAAGAATTAGAATAATATATTATGATAGATTAGCCTCTTCTTTTCTGCCAGAAATATTTAATCCAAAATAAGGTTAGATAGGTAGGATGGCCATTGGCTGTGGGTCTCCCTGTTTCCCCCCATCCTCTATACAAAGAAATAAATTTGTTTAACAAAGTTTTTATTGACCCCAGTTTACATGATTTTAAGGAAACAGATGTTGGTTCAAACAAAACACATTTGTGAGGATTTTGCAAATTGTCACTGATGCTTGGAGCACCTCATAGAACCATGCAAAGATTTATTTTTATACCCTATCTTCACTGATTTATAGACAGAGTTTTAAGCACTTTGCTGCAATGCATAATAACAGACAAGTAAGAAAAGGAGATTGGAATTCATGCTCTGAGAACACAAAGGACACCTAGCATAACTCAGCAACATCAAGATCAGAGCCTCTTGGGAGCAACTGCAGCTAAGAAAACTTTGCGGTCATGGAGATCTGAGTTTAAAAATATTCACTAAATAAAAAGCAAATATCTTTCAGATGACCTAACAAATAGATGAGAAGTGGGGTTAGAATCTCTGAGAGCCGGATTCCACTTCCGGTTTCTGTGGATGACGGACATGTTGTCTGCTGCTCGCCATCCTGGTGGGCCCCCCCACAGGGTGCCTTTTAGGGGCGTCCTGCCGAGGGGGCGGCTTGCTGGAGCCCCCTGGAGCGGCGGCGGCCGCAGGGGGGCTGCCAGCTTTGCCCTAGACATCGGGAGGCTTTTGGGGGGTGCCATGTGTACCTTCATCCTGAGGAGATCGGAAGAAAACGCTCCATGTGAAGGCAACAGCAGAAATGCGGTGAGCTGGGGATTCCCCCGGGGTCTTTTTCCTACTTCTTTGAACAACTGAGTAAACAAGGATTAGCAGCTCTCTTAAGACTCTTTGATCTTGGTAAAGTGTTGAGATTGGAGAGGGTTTTTTTTTCTCCCCCCCCCCCGCCTCTCGGAAAAGCGGCTTTAAACGATCTCTCTTTCTCTCGGAGGAGAGAGAGAAAACTTGGAAAAAACTCTTTGATATTCACTTCTTTCAAGCAATGGGCTAATGATTTTCCTGAACAATTGCGAAAGAAAGAAAGTGAACTGACCTAATAAACTATGAATAGAAACTTTTTGAATGATAGTTCTCCGATCTCCTGAGAGAGCTGAGCCAAAATGGCGTTTCTCCCCCCATTTTTGCTGCCGTTACAAATGAACTATTGTCTTTGAAAAATCTTCTAGGTCGGAATTACAAAACCCTGGTGAACCCTAGAGGAATCTCTTCATACAATCTTCCTTGGATTGGGGAAAATTGACTACAACTAGAGGGGAGCTGTATTGAAGACTGATATCCCATGCTGGATTTTGTGTGCCTGTAGACCTCACCCGACAGCGCGCTCCTGTAGACGCCATCTTTTCTGTCTAGACTTATAAACTTTCTCTGAACTTCATAATGCCTGCGAAAAAGGCTCCTATTCCTAAACCAGCATCGGCTCCATCTTCTTCTGTTTCAAGTCCTGTTCCACAACAAACACAGCTATCTTCCTTTTTACAACCAAGGGCCCCCGAGGGGGAACAGCAATCTCAAGAAATGTTTCAACAAATGTTCCAGTCAATCTTAAAGGGACAGGACGAAATAAAAAAACAGCTGGCTGACTTAAGGGAAGAACTCAGAGAGAATAAACAACAGACTTTACAAAATGGCCAGAAGATAGAGGATCTGGAGGAGGGGGCTGTGGGGGTGGGAGAAGAGATGAAGGCTTTACAAAAAAAAATGTTGGAATTGAGAATTATATGGAAAAAATGGAATTTGAAAGGATATCTCTTTTTCTTAGATTTCAAAACATACCTGAAATGGAGGGTGAAGACTTAAGGGAGATTATGATAACAATGTTAGCTGATTATATTAAAAGAGATAAGCAACAGCTAGAGTGGGATATGGATTTGATATACAGAATCAATTCAGCATATGCTAGAACACACAATGTTCCAAGGGAAGTTCATGTTAAATTTTTTAGAAAGACTACAAGAGATGAGATTCTAGGAGTTCAAAGGGGGGAACCTTTAAGATATAAGGACAAAGAAATAACCATTCTGAAACAGATATCAAAAAGAATAAGAGACAAGAGGAAGAAATTCTTCTTTTTAACTAAAAAATTATATGAAAAAAAAATATCTGGTTTAGGTGGCTAATTCCAGAAGGCTTGTTGATTTTCTGGGAGGGGGGTAGAGTGAGAATTAATACAGTAATGGAGGCAGAAGCCTTCATGGAAAAACACAAGAACCTCCTAGATGAAACAAGAGACACTGCACAAGACAGGAAGGGGGGAGGAGCCATGGCTCAGCCAACAGACAGGGGAGAAGAGACAGCAATGAAACTTAGGTCACAGAAATGATTTAAAAACACATTGCAATTGTTAATACAATGAAATGGTTAGAAGTGATATAAAGTATGGTTGAAGATGTTAAAGAATTTGAAGTTAAACTGCTAATATGTATGTAATAATGATATTTTGATATATATAAAATAAGAGAGAGATGTAAGACTCCAGAGAAGTACCAGCTTCTGTATGATGTAGCTGTCAAAATTTTCTCCACATTTATGTACCCTTTCCCCCAAAATACTTGAAAAAACCAATAAAACTTTTTTATATATAAAAAAAGAATCTCTGAGAGCCAAAAACCATCAAAAAGAGAGAAAAATTGTTAGATTGGGTAATGGATAGGCACACACAGGCTTAACGGTAACAACAGCTCTTCATTAAGTACAACAAGTGAGAACAATCCAGCAAAGGTTGGGTCTGACAGCAGCCCTTTTATAGGGAGCTGTCAGACCCTTCAACCAATAGGATTAAACCTCTGCTCCCACTGGAACAGAGGACCTTGGTGGAAACCACTGTAGTTAGAACAAGTATCTAAAAGCCCTCCCCTCTTGGATGGAACCCTCCCTTCTTGGATGGACTACTAGTTACGTAGTCATGCAGGTAGGCGGGCTTTTGGGTAGCTCTGCCTGACCTGCTCAATTCAGTAGGAGGGGTTTCCTTGGACAGGTCGGACGGACCTGTTTGCTCCTCAGCTCCACTTGGTTGAAGCTCCTGGAACCTTTCACAGGCTGTGGCTGGAGCTTCTAGAGCCAGTTCACTCGGAGCTCGCTACGGGCCTGCAACAAAACCATATAAGTTTCCTGGTACCCTCAGGCTTGAGCTGGCCGTAAAAGGAGTGAGTGTTTGCTCCATTTGGGTAGGGCTTTGGCTAACTCATGCAGGAGTTACCTCTGGTTCTCTAAGAGTGCAGTTGGAGAGGCGGCCATGGAGTTGGTCAATATGCCTTCTCCAATTCCTACCATCCTCGAGCTCTAGGAGGTAAGAGCAAGGGCCGGTAATGCCTATCACTGTGGCAGGAATCCACAGAGTTCCCCCGGCGTAGTTGTGGGCATATACCAAATCCCCTGCACTAAAAGTCTGAATCTTACTTGTGGAGTCTGGGGGTGATGAGGCAGAATAATTGGGTGTAGCCGGTCTAAGTGGGACCTTATCCGGCGACCCATGAGAAGCTCTTCCTGTAGTGGCACTGGATGTGATGTGCTGAATTAGTAAATAGTGGTCAACCTGTGATCTTCCGGGCCCATCCTAGAGAGGGCCTCTTTTGCAGATCTCACCATTCTGTCCACCTGACCATTGGAGACCGGATGGAATGGTGCAACCAGGGCATGCCTGATTCCCTGGGCTGCTAGCAAGGTCTAAAATAATTCTTAGCCAAAAACGTCATCTGACAATTCCAGGATGTCCTACATGTAAAACCTCTAATACTGCAATGCACAGTTTGAGTGGAACAACAACCTGGTTCCCCACAGTAAATAGCCATTTACAACTGATAACTCTTTGCATTTGGCAAAATACATTTTGAAATCAGCCCCAACAGGCCCCTTGGACCACCCTCTCCACACCCAGTTCAAAATTTGCTTGATGGTGGAGTCCTTTGCAGAGTGATGGGCAAGGTCACTGGACAAGACAGGCCCAGTCTGAAGGCTGTACACCGCCCCGAGTCCCTTTTTGGGAGAGGGGGCGGTCTAGAAGCATGAATAATAAATAAATAAAATAAATAAAAGGCAGTCAATGAGGAGGACTCGGGGGTAGGGTCAGCGAGAAGTTCAGGCAGTGGGCAGTGGCTGAGAGCATCAGCGTGCCCAAAAGTGGAACCTGGTCGGTTGATGAGACGGTAGGAGAAGGCAGCTAGGAAAATGGTCCATCTGGTCATGCGGGGTGATAATGAAACTGGGGTAGGTCGGTCCCCAGACAGTAAGCCCAACAACAGCTTGTGGTCCATAACCAGTTCGAAGTCCCAGCCATAAAGATACTCATGGAACCTCTTCACTCCGGCCATTGCAGCCAAAGCCTCATGGTCCAGCTGGCTGTAGTTCCACTCTGTGACGGACAAGGTCCTGGAGTAAAATGCAATAGGGGCTTTGGTTCCATTGGGCATGCGGTGGCTGAGGATGGCACCGATGCTGAATGGGGAAGCATAGCAGGTCAGCACCAACAGCAGGTTCTGGCTGTACTGTACCAGGAAGGAATCTGCCAACAGGAATCGTTTTACCATGGCAAATGCGGCAGCCTCAGTTTTGCCCCAGGACCACTTCGCGTTCTTAGCCAAGAGGCAATGTAAGGGCTCAGCAACAGTGGCTTTCTGTTTAAGAAAGACGCTGTAGAAATTAAGGAGCCCGAGGAACGCCTGCAGCTCAGTTTGATTGCAAGGTGTGGGGGCATCCTGAATTGCTTTTATTTTTTGTGTGGTCAGGTGAATCCCAGAGCCATCGATTAGGTACCCTAGGAATTCAACCCTTGGCACATTAATTTGGCATTTCTCTTTTTTGAGATGGAGGCCTTTGTCTCTAATTCAAGCCAAAACTGTTCGTAGACATTTTAAAAGTTGTGCCTTGCTTGCAGCCGATACCAAGATGTCATCGAAATAGGGGACGACTCCTGGAATCCCCTGCAAAAGCCATTCCATGATGCTTTGGAACAGTCCAGAGATGATACTAACACCGAATTGCAGGCGGTGACATTTGAATGCACCCCTGTGTGTCACAATGGTTTTTGCCTCTGCCATAGCGCCATCTACAGGCAATTGTTGGTATGCCTGCACCATGTCCAATTTAGTGAAATTTTTTCCGGGGCCTAATGAATGAAGGAGGTGCTATACAATGGGTACAGGGTAGGCGCTCTGTTGTAGCGCTTTATTTATTGTGCACTTGTAGTCCGTGCAGATGCGGACCTGACAGATTTGACAGGTGTCACTATAGGGGTCTCCCAGCGTGCGTGATCAATTGACAGCTAAAGCATTATAAGAAAAATTAGAAAAGCCTGAGTTATTTTTAAAATACATGGAATTTTTTTTAAAGAATGAAAAGAATGACAAATTTTGAAAGATAAAAGTAAAGAAACTTTAAAAAGAGTAATAAATGAAAAAACAAAAAAAGAAATAGAAAGGAAAAAAATCATGAAGGAACAACTTATGATTTTCTTAACAGCAGTTACACCTATATTTTAATCGCTCTCTCTCTAAATTACAACAAAATGTCCTTTTTTCCCATAGTCTGCTGTTTTCTAATCATCGAATCTATAACTTACAAGTTCACTTTTTTTCCAACAAAAAAATCCATAAAGGATTTCCAGTCACAAATTTAATTTAGTTATTGACCTTTCTCTAATTAAACAAGTCAAATTTCTAATTCTGTCATCTTTCCCAGCGATTCCTTCATTGTGGATATTTCAGATTTATTTCCAATTTTGTGTATATAATAGTCTTGCAGCACTTATCATATATGTAAAAGCAGTCTTCCATAACCCTTTTCTAATTACCTAGTTTCAACTGAATATTATATTTTGTATCGTTGTATATGTGTGTGTGTGTGTGTGTGTGTGTGTCTGTGTGTTTGTGTGTGTGGAAAACATACCTATTTCCCTGGCCTTGCTGATAAGGAAGAGAGCCTGTGGCTTAGTGGCAATTACATCGGCCTGGTATGCAATACAGCCCTGGTTCGAATCCCAGTAAGGGTATGGCTAGCTGATGAGAGCTAAATAGCTTGAAATGGATCCATACTAGTCTCCCTTTATTTATACATACATACATACATACATACATACATACATACATACATACCCATATTTAGGCATTGAGCCGAAGGACAGAAAGAGGGAGTAGTGACCTTCCTCCCATATTTAGGCATACCAGGGGTTGTAACACAAATACATACCTATTTCCCTGGCTCAACTGATAAGGAGGCGAGCCTGTGGCTTAGTGGCTAAGACTCCTGCCTAAGATATAATACAGCCCAGGTTCAAATCCCAGTAAGGGTATGGCTAGCTGATGAGAGCTAATTAGCTCGAAATAGATCTATACTAGTCTCCCTTTATTTATTTATCAGTACAAATACAACACAAATATAAAAAGGCAACATTAAAAATAAAAATATGGTTTTCTGCCTGCATGGTTTTCTGTGATGAGCCGAAGGACAGAAAGAGGGAGTAGTGACCTTCCTCCCATATTTAGGCATACCAAGGGTTGTAACACAAATACATACATACATACATACATACATACATACATACATACATACATATATCTTTGGTTGCAAGTCCAATAGGCATGATAAATTAATTCTTCATATGTTGCACATTTCCAAAATAAATTGGAAATAACTTTGTACATTCTTTATAATTTTTCTGGAGTCATACAAAAAACTCATTTTATAAAAAATATCTTTTAAATTATAACATAATGTAAATTTTAATCATTTCAGCCACATATTTTCCCATTACAGGTAGTCCTCAACTTAAACAGTTCCTTTAGTGAAATTATAATGGCATTGAAAAAGTGCCTTATGACCCTTTTTCACACTTATGACCATTGGAGCATCCCCGTGGTGACATGATCAAAATTCAGATGCTGAATTTATGACTGTGCAGTG
Source organism: Natrix helvetica (assembly GCF_964273705.1). Taxonomy (NCBI): domain Eukaryota; kingdom Metazoa; phylum Chordata; class Lepidosauria; order Squamata; family Natricidae; genus Natrix; species Natrix helvetica. The sequence continues at coordinate 74,452,435 of NC_138549.1, read as the reverse complement.
TTCTAGAGTCATGTGATCGCCTTTGTGACCTCTGACAAGCAAAATTGACTAAAATTCATTTAACATTTTTTTAACATTTAACAACTGCAGTGATTCACTTAACAACTTTGGCAAGAAAAGTTGTAAAATGCAACCTTTACTTAACACATGTCAACAAAAAGTTGGGTTCAATTGTGATCCTAAGTTGAGGATTACCTGTATTCCAGCAGTATATTATACTGACATGCTTAGCCTCTTTTATCATGCACTCTTTCACTTGTTCTTATTCCCTTTCAAACTTCAAAAAAGTCTACACATTTCAACAATTACATATTCAACATTCATACATAGTTCAGTTTCCAATTCTGTCTTGTGCTATTCAATTCCAATGTCCTGTTATCCACCTTACATCTTTCTTTTAACTGTGCATACGAAAATCACTGAAAAGTAAATCTCCCTGCAGTCAATAGGCATCTTGATTTCATCTTATATTCTCCATACTCATATTGTAATAACTCTCAATAGATTATTCATCTCACTTTGCCTGCTGTTTCCTTTCCATAAAATGCTTCTTGTGCTGAGACTCATAAAGATATTTTCGGGCACAATCTAGCTGTATATCTTTTCCATATGCTAAACATGACACTTTTAATGTAATTATTTTAAAAGCTACATTAATCTTAACTTTATTGTATTATAGAAAGCCATGCCATCCAAACTTCAAGACATGTTCTAAAAATTCTTTTGTTTCTCAGCACATCCACTTCTTTAGCCAAACCAAGCAACAGGCTGAAAAATACAATTTCCAATCAGGCAGTTTCAATTCTTCTTGTTCCTTCACATCTTTGCCTCTAAGATATTTTTTGTCAGGTGATAAACAACTACCCAATCAAAAATTCCACCCTGGTTCAAAGCCTCAATTCAGATTTTTTTTTTTTTTGAGTAATTCAGACCAGATATGATCAACAAAATATTTCTTTCTAGGGATTCAGGCTCTTGATTTTGTCTATTTTTTTTAATTTTAAAAAACTTTATTAAATATAGTTTAACAATAAAAAACAACATATAGTTCCAATCATTACAGCGTTTCCATATTGATGTCACCCACATTAACATAGTTACTGATTATATAGATTACTATACTATGTATTATATATTCATATAAATTATAACCATATTTACAAATTCATAATTTCTCTTTCTTTTATATTACAGAATATTACATATTCTTTATATAGAAGCTTTATGTCTATCTTCCAACCAAATGTACCATATATTCCAGATTTTATAGAATTCTGATTCTTCTCTCTCCTTTAATTCCATGGTTAACCTATCCATCTCTGCGCATTCAAGTGCCTTTCTTATTATCATTTGCTCAGAGGGGTTGTTGTTCTGTTTCCAATTTTGAGTAGAAATTATTCTGGCTGCGGTTAATATATGCAGTATTATATATTGACATTTTTACAGATGCTTTTACAGATGTTTACAGATCTGTCCAATAAAAATGCTTCAGGTTTCAGCTCTATCTTTTGTCCTGTAATCTCTTCTAACCATTTCTTTACTCTGAGCCAGTATTCCCTAGCTTTAGGTCATGAGCGCCAAATATGATAGAACATCCCTTATTTATAACTGTATCTCCAACATTCAGGCAAACAGTTTGGATACATATTGGCTAATGTCGCCAGAGATAAATCCCATCGATAAAATATTGATAATTTTTCCCAATGTTCCAAATCAATACTATAACCAAAATTTTGGGCCCAGCTTATCATTGTGTCTTTCACTGTTTCTTCCTCCATTTTAAATCTTAAGAAATAATTGTATGCTTTGGTAATCATTTCCCCCCCATCCCTGTAGTATTTTGCCTAATTCCTGTTGTTCTCTGTAGAAGCCAAATTGTTCTAAGTCTTTTTTATATCTTGTCCTAATTTATAGATATGGCCGCCAATTTATCTCTATTCCTTGTCTCTTTAATTCTTGATCAAATTTTAATATCTCTAGTTCATCCAATAAATCTTTGTATCTCACTGCCTTATCTAATACATTATGGTATACCATTGCCTCCATAGTTGATACCCAGAGTGAGATTTTCTTGATTTCCTCCCAGACATATAATAGGGCATCTCTTACTAAGTGTGTCTGGAAATATGAGTGTGTTTTCCTCCTCCCAAATGAATGCATGTCAGCCAGCCAAGTTGGACGTCATGACCCTCTATTGTTAATATCCTTTTATTATTTAGGTTTACCCAATCTTTAAGCCAAGTCACGGCTGCTGCAAAGTAGTAAATTTTCCAATCTGGGAGGCCAAAACCTCCCTTATTTCTAATATCTTGCAAAAATGTTTTAATTTTATACTGGATTTCTTCCCAGACCAAATAAACTTTAATGCTATTTTAATTAGTTCTTTAAAAAATCCCTAATTTTATCGGTATGGTTTGAAGCAGAAACAGAATTTTAGGTAGTATGTTCATTTTAATCGTAGCAATTCTTCCAATTAATATTTGTAATTTTGCCCAATTATCCAAATCTTTTTGTATTTGTTGTACTAGCCTATTATAATTATTCTCTCTTATAGAGGAACATTTCACCATCAACCAAATTCCAAGATATTTCACTTTCTTAACTATCTGAATCCCCAATTTCTCCTCCAATTCCTCTTTCTAACTAATAGTAACGTTCATAGTTAGCATCTTTGTCTTTTCCCTATTTATCTTAAGCCTCACTACTTTGCCAAATTCTTCTACTTCTTGTAATAGTGCATTTCCTGTCTCTAGGGGATCCTCTGTAATGAAAACCAAATAATCTGCGAAGGCTTGTATCTTATATTCTTCCTTTTTAATTCTCAATCCTTTTATTTGCTGCTTTTGCCTAATGTGTATCAATAGTAACTCACTTAATATTATTTTTGCTGTTTGGGTAGAGTGTATTGCCCTAATCATTCCAATAAATTTATCCCCAAAATTCATAATATTTAATTGATTAGTGAGAGATTTCCAATTTAAGTTATCAAATGCTTTATGTGCATCAACAAATATCAGTGCTGCTTGCTTTTTCTAGATGGGCCTCATAGTATTCCAATACATTCATATCATCCTTGTATTGTTTCTTAAATGCCCATTTGGTAAAAATTTTGATCGGGATGAATGATTTCATTTAGTATCTTTTAAACTCTTTCTGCAATTATTGCAACAAAGATTTTATAGTCGGCATTTAATAATGAGATTGGCCTATAGTTTTTAATTTGCTGATTATCTGTATTCTCTTTTGGTATGAGTGTAATAAATGCCACTGACCATGAATTTGGTAACTTTGCTTCAGACCAGATATGATCAACAAAAGATTTTTTTCTAGAAACTCAAGCTCTTGATTTTGTCTATTTCTTTTCAAGCTAGCTGACATTAAATGATAACGTAAAGATGTCTTGGGGATTTCCCAAGACAAAATTTATATTATATAGGACATGACAACAAACAATTAAATCAATTTAAATGCAACCTAGTCACACTGTCATATTTTGAGCAAAGAATGATTGTACAATTCTACTTCTGAATAAATGATGCCAAGAATCTGAAAAAAATATATACTTCTTTACTATATGTGTTTGCATGGACTTTCTGGAACAGCAAAGGTTTAATGGATGTGCTCGAGAACATGAAGATTTTCTTCTTTGGTAATTAATGTCATACAGCCAATTCTTCATGAATCAATTAAATCCATCTCTTATCGAGCAATTAATTCATTCACTTTCATCCTGTTTCTCAATGTTTCATACTATTTATTAAGTTTGTCCTGGCCTTTTTTCAAGAAGGTCGATATGACACAGAGAAATATGCATCCTAGCTTTGGTTGTTTCTGTTATGGTCCTGTTTTTGTGGGCCACTAGAATGTCTGGTGAGTGTTGAAGAAGAAGGAAGATAGAAAGATGTTACTGCAATCTTATGGCTTGTTCTCTATTATTTCCATGCTTTCAGGGTGTGTAATTTAGGGTGTGTAATAAAACACACAATGGACTTTTACAGTTGTGTGAAAATTTAGAAGATCTGAAGTTAGTCTGGCACTCCAATGATTGATGTTTGCTGAGGGAACAAGGGATAAAGCATGTATTGTCATGTAACAATGCAAACTCCAAAATGTATGGACTTGCATTCAGTGTTGGAATACATAAGAATAAACTTTGCTTTGTGATATTATTGTATGAGTGCTGTCATTTTTCTATCATAGAAGATAGCTGTGAATGCATATCATTCCCTCCAGTTCTTTCCACTGGCTACTTAAGTGAGTGAACTGCATAAAATATGAAGCCATTGCTGCTTTATGATGCCAAAGGATATAGTCCGACATCCATAATGGAATTAAATAGGTCAGATCTACTAAACTACTGCCAGAAGAAGAGAGATACTGAATGGATATAAATAATTATTATCCCAATTCTGAGCTTAGACCATGAAGACTATTTGTACCCATTATAGTATCTGTATATATGGTGCCCTATTAATTTTATTTCCATAACTGGACAGCCAAGAGCTATAAAATAGCAGGCTGTGAGATTGTTTCCTTTGCTATTCAGTGTTATTGCATAAATCAACATGTTTTCTTCAGATATTTGTTCAGGCACATTAAGCAGCTTCTAGAAGCTCCATGGAGATCAGAGTACATTTGATACTTTCTAGTTAATCAGCACGTGAGCATGTATATTCAAAGTCACAAAGAATGTAAATTCATATTCATTCATGGATATGAAGGACACTATGTCTATCTCATAAGCAAAAAAAAAAAATTCCTTACTATGCAGCCAAGCATTCCCTAAATTTATCCCTTTCAATTACTCAATAATTTGGGCAAGCTTTGGCTTTCCGGTCCTATCATCAGCAACATTTTATTTTATTTTATTTTTTCTTCATAGTCGTACTTCATGTCCTGAAGTAAATTGTTTTTATCTGTTTAAAACTATCTTAAAGCATATTTAAAGCAAACTGAAAGCATCATAACACATGAATGCATAAGAATGCCATAATCTAACACAAACATACATTGATTCAACTTTTTATGACAAGCATTTTTAATCAATATGCTAATATTGTAATCCATATAGTAATGATACATGTTAATCAAGAATAAACTTTTATGATTAGGTACTTTTTCTAATGTTATTCTCGAGCCATTTAGTTTGTTGAGCAAGTTTTTAATTAGGTCAAAACTGCCAGTAACCCATAGGCAAGCAGAAAACAATCTAATTCAAACCAGATAATGAAAAGTAACTGAGGAATCAGATAGTCTGCAATCCAGAGGGATGGTAAAGGAATGCAAAGATTATTTATTTATTTGCTTGTATTTTTATAAATAACTCAAGGCAGTGAATACCTTCCTCCTCCTTTTTTCCCCACCACAACAACCCTGTAAAGTGGGTTGTGCTGAGAGGGAGTCACTGGTCCAAGATCCCGCAGCTGGTTTATATGACTATAGCAGGGTTTGAACTCTACCTGTAACCTGGTTCCTAGCCTGATGCTTTAACTACTAGATCAGGCATGTCCAAAGTCCGGTCCGGGGGCCATTTGGGGCCCGGGGGGCGGTTTAATACGGCCCTCTAACAGCCCTCCCTGCTCTGTGTAAATGCGGCCCTCCCACGGCCCTCCCTTCTGATTGGCAAGCAGAAGACTGTCTCGCTGCTGCTCCACGCCTTGGAAAACAGGCGCGCGTGCACAGCTCAGAAAATTACAGCCTCCGAGATTTCGTAACTGCGGGAACTTGTTGTCACTCGCCCGGGCTTCTGCAGAAGCTTCCCTCCGAAGCCTTCCGAGGGAGGAAGGGCCAGTTGGGAAAGGGGCTTTGCTCCTGCTCTGGGCTGTAATTGCGCCTATGTTTTCCACGGCGTGGAGAACCTACGACCACAATTGAGCCCAAAATTTTGGTTGCTAAGCAAGAGCATCATTAAGTGAGTTTCATTTCATAATTCATTTGCATTTAATTGTAATTGTTCAAAGAATGTTCGGAAAAATGTTCGGCCCTCCAGCATGTTCACTTCTTCCAATCTGACCCTCTTTGAAAAAAGTTTGGACACCCCTGTACTAGATCAAACTGGCTCTTCTTAGATTAGCTTCAGAAACTGAATTCAAAAGTGTTTCCACCTGCATCAACTTTCTGCACCAAATCCAAAGTGCTTTAAATCTTCTAATTAAAGCAGATGCTTCTGTAGAAATTGATGATTTGGAAGGTTTTGTGCAAAACCTTTGTGAATTGCTTTTCCAAACCAGCTCAGGAAATCAAGTAAAATCAGACTATCAAACCAAGCTGTCAAATAAAATCAAATTAATTTTTCGAGTTGAATCAAACTGCTATGTTAGATCCAACTTGATACTCAAACTGAGCAACAATTCAAATCAGATTAGTATTAGTGCACAAGGCTAGTTAGCCACAGACCTCTGAAGGCTTATAGAAATTCAGAAGCACAGCACACTTAGAGATTGATATAAAGGACAAATTTTCCAGGGTGGTTGCTATGAAATGATGGTGTTAAAAGCCAGAAACCTGACACCCATACAGAACCAAGTTGTGAGTCATTAGACTAGGCTCGGCCAGCATTCATCCTACAATCACATGCAATTCATAGCTTAATTTCAAACCCAAGGCAAGCATTTTTTTAAAAAAAAATATTTATCAAATTTAGAAAACAGCCATAAAGTCTACCTCACAAAGACTTAGTATGTACGTGTAGTGATCCTTTTGATCCTTTTCTGGATATGATCTGTCTTCTGTCTTTTAGAAGACAGAGAAGACAATATGACTGTATTACAGAAATAATGGATATACTCATACTTCTGGCACTGGTTCAAATCATTGCTTGCTTCAGTTCTCCCCATATGTGCATGTTAATATATTATCCTTTAGCAGTCCTTGGCTGAAAAAAAAATTAACCGTTATCCAGAAGTATAATTTGATTTTTGTTGCATGCATCATCTTTAAACCTGGATACATTAGCAAAGATGTAGCTTTTGACACTTTTTTTTTCAATTCCAGAAAGAGATCCTCCTTTTCATGGCAGTCAGCTTGTGTTTCCTAAATTCTCAGCCAGTAATTTAGAGATCTGTGAAACTTGAATCATGTCTGGTGTTTCAAGTTTTTTCACATCTTGTGCCTTTTCCCAATCTGCTTCTTTTGAATAAAAAAAGAAAAAGGAGGAAAAAATGAAGTAATTCCTCTGGGTTAATGTTTAGGAATCACAGCAGCAGGAAGATCCAAGGCAAAAGTTCCTCGTCAATTTCTATCCATAGCATGTGGGATAGGAGATTCTATTTTCTTGTGTGGACAGCTAATTCATATGTTCCTTTTCATGCCTTAGAAATAGACCATGTTTTCTGTTGGCTTAAGTCCGGTATTTAAAAACTTGTAGTTCAGTACTGTCACCTTTGAATGGAGATAGATAACAGAAATAAAAAACCTGTCTCTTCTTCAGAGCATGAATAGAATGGTGTGAAAGCATACAGATATAATAAACATTTGTTTTAATTGTACATGCTGATATTATCTAAAAGCTAGAACTCTACTAGTGTGAAAAGTAATGGAAAGGTGTTTCCAATAGTTTATCAGCAGCATACTGTTGTATGGTCATATTGTAATTTGCCATATTCCATTCATTTTTATTTTTCTAGTTTAGCAAACTAAAGAAACCATATCCATATGAGCTATTGTCTTGCTTTGCTCACGACTCGTATGCAATTCTTTAGCAAGGAGCTGAGCAATTGCTGTAGTTATTGCAAGCCAGTGAAACTATATTTAGTTGTGTATCTCTCTCCAAACAATTTGGTTTCTAATTTAAGCTGAGTATTTTTTTCCTCTCAACACCTGAAAGTGAGCACTTAAAATTATCAGAATAAAGATGCCCTATACCTTCTTCAGTCTGGCATGTCTAAGCAGATATAAATGTAGTCCACAGACTCTCTTCTTTCCATATCCTAGAGTAGCTTAGGAGGCACAAGATAAATCATCTGGCATTTTCTCCAACAGTCTGCTGCCATCTCCCAGCATTTTGCCTTATGCTGGGGTTAGCCTTGCCACTTTTTAAGTTCATGGCAGAACTGAAATGAAGAACATCCTAATTTATGGCTAAGCCCATTAGCCACTTCACTGTAGCTGCTCTCCATATGACTATAAATTAAAAGCCTAAAAAAACCTGACAACTTCCATAATACTTGTACAGCAGCTGTCAGAACTGCACACATCACAACAAGAACAAGCCAACTGTTCTTTTTCTGCAGAAATACAGTGCCATGTTTATAAACCATTCTGCCTTTTGAAAATGGCTTGACAGCCAGTTATGTGAATCACAAACCTTGATGTTTATTATGTCTAACTTTCCTAATGTCTAGATTGAGAAGCTTCTGAACATGGATAGAGAAACCAAAGTGATGACAGACAGAAGGAAAGGATGATAAGGTAACTTTTGTGGTGACGGGGAGAAGGGTACATCTCCTGCTGCTGCCTTTCAAATGATCTTTTTCAAAGTTCTCTTTCAGAGAAAGAAAGAGAAAGAGAGTGCTTAGACTTTGGTAAAGCTTGGTAAAGGTGAATTGGTTCGAACTGAGCTGCATCTTTATAAAGTGTCATTTTCCATTTTTACAGCAGCCTTTGGTAAAACATGACAACAAGGTCTCTCTTAGTTATTTATTCATGAACACATGAAGTTCCCTCAATCATACCACATCCATGGAACTAGTTCATCTAGACAAATCCACTGTTCTGACTGGCAGGAGTTCTGCAGAGACTTTAATATTCCATTTGGATCCCTACCCCACCCCCTGCTACCCAAGAACACAAAGTATAAAAGCGAAGTCGATCATCCCTCCTAGCCTTTATAATTTGTAGTTTTCTGCACTGTACATAGTTCACCAAGAAGTACATCACCAAACAGTGGGGATGTAAAAGAATTCTGACACATATTCCTTGGGGAACATGTTTATGGATTTTGCTTGTACTGAAGCCCATGGTAGGGTGAATGAAGGATGGCTGCAAATATAGTTCAGCTTGTTTTTAACCTTTTTTTAAAAAGTAATTAAAATTAAAGGGATGCAGAAATTACACTCGGTTTTACAAGCAGCAGGCATTTACATTGAAAGAATGTGACTGTCAATGCTTTAAGTAAGAAATAAATATCTCTGTGTAGCATGTTACTTTTAAAAGGCTAATTTTATATTGTTTTTTTTTTTTAGAAATATATTGTCAGTTGTCTTCAGGAGCAGAAACATATTTCAAATAATGTGGCATAACTCTGAGACAGAAGAAATGTTGAAGTTCCAAGTTCAGGATCTCAGAAGATCTGGCTGTATCATCTGAGGGAAATGATCTGGGAAATATGAGTCTCTGGAGAAAAATTGACATTCAGAATAGTGGATGATTGTTTAGATTCCATGGAACTGGTGAAGGGAGCTTCATATACAAGAAAGAAAGAAAGAAAGAAAGAAAGAAAGAAAGAAAGAAAGAAAGAAAGAAAGAAAGAAAGAAAGACAGAAAGACAGACAGAAAGAAAGACAGACAGACAGACAGGAAGGAAGAAAGGAAGGAAGGAAGGAAGGAAGGAAGGAAGGAAGGAAGGAAGGAAGGAAGGAAAATATTTTACTGCCCCAGTTTGTCTTTGTTTAGTAACAGTTATAGGTAGACCTCAATTTATGAACACAATTGAGCCCAACATTTCTGTTGCTAAGTGAAACATCTGCTAAATTTGCCTCATTTTGTGACTCCTGTCACAGTTGTTGTAACTTTGAACCATCACTAAATGAACTGTTGTAAGTTGAGGACTACCTGTACTGCTGCATGGGATACAGTGGAATGGATGGCATTATATGGAGATTGCCTGTGACATCATCATGAATAAATCATCATCATCATGGTTTTACTCACAAAGTAAAGAAATGGATCAAAGGATCAATGTCATGCCTTTTATTGCACAACCCATTGAATGTTTTCTTCTCCATAAAAAAAACAACAACCAAAAAACCAATCTCCTTGTTGCTAAGAGCATTTCCTGAGCATAACACATTTATATAATGCCAAACCAAGCAATAATAATCTTTCTTCTTTCTGCATAGTAGTCATATTGCAACAAAAGCAGCAAAGAGTTCTATGGTGCTTAAAGACTAGTAAAGTCTTAGGTTGAAAGTTTTGTAGATTAGAATTCAATTAATCTAATGAATCCAGCCTGGTACAGCTTATGCCATAATATATTTCTAAGTCTTTAAATGCCACAAGATTTTTGTGGCTCATCACTTCCTCATTTATCACTCCAGAGCAGCTCATATGCATTGATACCGTATATTTTTCCCCCTTAGCATTACATTTAACATATACTTGCTGAAAAAGAGACCACCATTTATTTATACTACCATGACTTCAAAATACCTGCAAGGCAAGCTCCTCTTCCTTGAAGCCAAATGACTGCTAAATGTGGTGTAAAACTCTGTTTTGAAAGTGTTCATTCTCATGCAAATGAATAAATTAATCCCCTCATGACATTTAGTTGTAAAAAGCAGATAAGAAAATGATGGCTTCAGATAAGAGATGAAGGATAAAATTTTACTCACTCAATTCATATCTGCCTGCAACAACAAATATCATGAAAGAATGTTGGCTGAACTCATATCTAGGTGATACCATATGGAAAAATAAGCATGATCTGATCATTCACTAGCCATGTTGCTAACTTCTGCAGAAGAGATCTGCAATCAAACCTGGCAACAGATGCCTTTAAATGCTGTCTATGTTCAATGGAGCAGAATGCTAATAATAATAAGTTACCATCCTCTATATCAGTGGTGGCTAACCTTTTTGTCATCACGTGCCAAAATAATGCAATGTCTCTGTGACTCATGCAGCGCATCCATGCACACACCGGACCATGCACACACAGGACCATGCACAAGCGACCCCCACATGAGTGCATGATCCTCCCGCATGCATGTGCATCTGCCCCCCCCAAGTGTGATGTCAGCATGTTCCCCCCACCCCTGTGCATGTGCTCGTGTCTCCCACATGCTTCCCGCCCCCCATGCAAGCGTGGTAGACACAAAAATCAGCTGGCCTGCAGGAAGCACGCCCACATGTGTGGTGGAGGATGAGCTGGGACGACAGCTCAGGTGCCCACAGAGAGGGCTCTGCCATAGGTTTGCCATCACGGCTCTATATGGCACTTGATAGTCTTCCTCCCTATTTTAATTATTTTAATGTCCGTTATTGACTGTTGCCTAAAACAATTCTGTGGAAATGTCTACCATGCCAGACTAATGGTGTTCTGCAGGTCATGGCCTTATGACAGGTGTTCAGGTAAGGCTGATTTAGATCTTGCATTGCTTTCATGTTCTTCACTTCCGCATTCTGAAAGAGCAAAAAAGAGAACCCAGTGCTTCTCAGACAAGACAGAACTGTCATGTAAAGGTTGAACTGGTGCTTCCCAATCCCAGGGATAGCCAAATCTGTTGATTGAAATGGATGGGAAGCAAAGGCTTAAGATTTAAATCTTAGGATTCATTTAAATATAAGGCTTAATTTCTGTGGTTGGCAGATCCTCCAGGTGTATACAATTTCTTTCTTGTTTGAAATAAAGCATTTTACTTTGTAGGATCAAGTTTCTGAACCTTCTGCTATTCAGTATACCAACAATGTTACCCAGTCAGGTAATGAAATGTCTGTAAGAAAACTACCAAGCTCAGAGCAACAAGGACCCCACAGTTCAACCCTCAGCTACAGATATTATCTTCTATTGATATTTAAAGCAGTTCCTAGCTTGGAATCTAACATAGGGGCAGGGGGTTGGACTAGAAGACCTCCAAGGTCCCTTTCAACTCTACTATTGTATCATTATTGTATAGTCCATGGATGGCTCTAAAAACCTCAATCCAGACAATTTGACATTTCTTTGGTTCTTAGATTTGGAAGTTTATAGAACAATGGTTATTGAAACTCATCCAGTATTCCAAATTTTGGTTTATAATTTTATCCAATTTTTCAATTCTTTATACTGTCAGAGATACCTGATATGTATGGAAGTTTGCTTGATCCTTCCTTGGGTTTGTAATTCTTCTTTTGTCATTCTGATGTTTTCCTTATTCTAACTATATATCCTTAGAAAGGCATTATATAGTATGGACTTGTACAGTGTACACATTGTACATTGTCAGCTTTCCAGGTTTTGATATTATAGCCATGTCCATAAAACAGAATTTTGGTATTTCTTGTGATGCCTGCTTTCTGATCTTCCTCTGGCCTATGTTGACAGCAAATAGGAATTATGAGCAGGTACTACTAATCAATGGTCATAGGTCCTTGACATCTCTTATGTGGGATGCTACAGGGCCCAGTCTTCTCTTCCATGCTATTCATCATCTACTTGAAACCATTAGAGAAAGCTAATGTTTGAGTAAATTATTATCAATATCAATAATCTAGTTATGCATTTTTTATCTGGAGCCAAAAAGGAGACACTGTGGAGGTTCCAATTCACTTCTGGAATCTATAAGGATCAACATGAAAAAAAACCAAGTTGCAGTTGAATAAAATCAAGATTGGAGAAATGTTTGTCCAACAAGTATGTGGTGGCTCAGTGTGAGTGGCTTCACTGCTGCTCTGGATAGGATCATACTCTCCCCAAAAGGGCAGGCATGCACCTTGAAGGTACTCTTGAATTCACAATTCTATATACTGTAGAATTTATGGAATTCATGGCAAGAAGTGACTTTGCTATTTGCTGCCCCTTTTGGAGCAGGAAGCACTGGCCAGTCCCACATGCCCCCACTACTCCAGATTGCAATACTGCAACGAGGTCTATTTGGTGCTGCCTTGAGGATTACTTGGAAATGGGATGTTATGCCACATGCAACATTCTGAACATTGATAGATACAAACTGTTTAAGCAACATAACATTCCGGAGATGCTTCACTAGCTTCGAGTAGGTTTTCAAGCATAATCCAAAGTGCTGCTGCTGCTGTGTGTGTGTGTGGCAGTTAAAGCTCATCACATCACAAATAACCCAAAGCATTTGATCGTCTCCTAAATCAATGAAAAGGGCTCAGGGATGAAATACTTCTATGGATCCACACAGCTGGAAGACTCTGCTGCCAAAATGATAGCCCCAATTCCAGTTTAGTTTCAATAGCTGGCAAATTTGTTTCTGGACAATAATAACAAGGAAGCATTGCTTTAAAATAACTCGGAATGCTACCACTGCTGTGCTGAATTATTTGCAGGGCAGAGAGAATATGAATCTGATTTTCTTGACAGAGAAATCGTCCTGCCGCAAACAAATTGTGGAGCACTAGGAGGGTTGAAAGCAGAATTGGAAGACACATATCTCTTCTCACAGTATACAAGATTGCTATTCTAAAACCATCTTTTTTTCCCCTGTTTTTGCGTCCCCTTGGGTCAATTGTTTTTAAATATTTTTAAAGTCATTTTGCTACCTTTCTTTCAACAACTAGCTGTGTTACGATGCTTCAGGGACAAATTCATCATTTTGCAAGTAAATGGGACAGTTGAACAATTGGGGTGCTGGAGGTCATGTAGGGAACTATTTCTATCAAGCTTCCTTTCTGAATGAAGATAAACACCTTTACCTCATAATGATGCTCTTAGGGGGCATGCAGGTTTTTACAAAACAGACAGAGGCATGGCAACGAGCAGAGATAAATCTGACTCTCCCTTAGTCCCATCTGCAGTGACCCTGTCATCTACCCTATCAATTCTTTCAAGTACCAGCAGCTACTGCTTATCTTTCAATAGATTAAAATAAATATTGATACCTCCAGAGGGGCATAAGTTCATTTTAAACGCTCCAAGGTCTTCAACAATATGGTCACTGTGTCTTCAGCTTTGCAAGTCCTGCAACTTTTAAAAAGAGAAATTTTCTATAGTACAGAATAACAGAGTTGAAAGGGACTTTGGAAATCTTCTAGTCCAAAGCCCTGCTTAGGCAGGAAACCCTAAACCACTTCATAGAAAGGGTTATCTAATCTCTTCTTAAAACCTTCCAGTGTTGGAGCATTCACAACTTCTGGAGGCAAGTTGTTCCACAGATTAATTGTTCTAACTGTCAGAAAATTTCTCCTTAATTCTAGGTTGCTTCTCTCCTTGATTAGTTTCCACCCAATGCTTCTTGTCCTACCCTCAGGTGCTTTGGAGAATAGCTTGACTCCCTCTTCTTTGTGGCATCCCCTGAGATATTGGAATACTGCTATAATGACTGACTGGCATATGAAAAGAAGGGTGTATCACTGCAGAATTTTGCAAATGCTTTTGAAACAGACTTCTGCTTACAGAAGCACGTGTTATATTCTCCTCAGATCTGTTTCTTCATATCTATATCAAGTCTGTTCATAGGTGTCGTAAAGGGTAATTCCAAATCCACACATACTTGCTGATTATTATATGGATAGTTGCATGATATTGAGACTGGAACTGACTTTCCTGATTTGTCTTCTTGTTGCCATTTCTTATCCTTCCATTAGACAGACAGACAGAAGGAACTGTATCTTTTGCCAGTATAATAAATCAGCAGCAGTCGCTTGATAGATGATGCAGCCCTTAAGCAAGCAGAAGCTGGTAATAAAAAACACATTAATGAATGTGGGGATTGTTTCTTGAAATACAATTGCATCCACTATCTAACAATACTAGCAAAGAAAAGCAATGCATGCTGGACAAGTGAATGGCACCAGATAAGTGCTTGTCCCGTGTCTGTTAAGCACAGCTTCCACATTTGTCTTGAATCCTGTAGGACAAAAGGAACTTTATCTGGAAGTCACATCCAGGCAATATTAGGAACACAGGGGCTCTGTGGTTATTAGTGCTGGAAAGAAGCATTGGATTTCCAAAGTCTTTGGAATTCGAGCAGACACTGGATCTAGTTGTCAAAGTTCAAGTCCTTCCCATTTCTAGAGGCTTATCATAGACAAGATTAAATTTGTCAGCCACAGAACCTTCTCTCACTGGGCTTTAAAAGTTAATATCCTAATAATGAACAAACTGTTTTTGCAATGCAAATATTGGTTTGCTGGTATATAATTAAGCTAACAAAATCAACAAAGGGGTTTAAAACAGATTCAGAATGTAAAAGATATTTAAAAGGGAGGGAGGGACGGAGGGAGAAACAGAGGAAGGAAGGGAAGAAGGATCTGTATGGTATTTTTTCAAAAGAAAACTGTTTTTCCTATCTAACATTCTATATCAGAAGCCCACCAAATATGTACTGTACATCCAGAGTTTTATTAAAACCTTCACACATTTAACTGAATACATGGGGGCATTTACATTGGTTAGAGAATAAGGCTGCCAGTGTAGCTCCATCTCCTATCTCCCAAACTTCCATATCCTCTTCCAGAAACCTGTTGAGTAGCTATGATTATATATACTTTAAGGCAAATACAGCTCTCTGTACATTCAAGACAGAGGATATTTAAGAAAACAGAATTCTCATTTCAGCAACTTGCTAAATATTTCATTCATGCAATCAAGGATGTATCTCTCCTTGAAGCCTCTAGTTGAATGCATGATATCCAGGATGAAAGTCCCTTCTCTACCTATTCTGAAGCCCTCTGTGTTTTCATATGGCAACTCCTAAGTACAACAAATCCATTTAAACTTGTATCTCTGTGAAGCTGCCACAAGACAGAAAAAAATGCCCCTCCTAGAGTTGTATCCCAACAATTATTGTTGTCCTGACGCTGGAGACAATATATATATAAAGGCATATGGCAGCAAGATACCGTATTCCCCATTTTTTACTCTTGTTCTTATCTCTCCTCCCAAACCCTGGGATTCTGAAGTAGAGATGAGAAGGGTTACCCACTACTCTGAGGTCCTGCCTTCAAATATCATTGGAATTAATATTCTTGTGAAGAAGTAACAAATAGTGAGGAGGGACAATCTTTTCTTCCAGCTGCTGCTGTAAGTCGCTAGCCTTTTTCCATTGCAAGTCTGATTGCCTGGAAGCTGCTATGAGAACCATCCAGGCTGAAGAGCAAAGTCTAAATACCAAAATAAATAAATAAATATCAGTATAACAGTAATTCAAGTTTACTCTTGCTTGCTTAAAGCCAGCTATTTTTCAAGCATTTTGCCCTGCATGATTCGGTGATGGACTCATGCAGGTGAGTGTGGTGTTTTGAGCAGCCAGCTATATGGTTAAAAAGCAGAACAATCCAATTTATTGTGGTTTAGTACTATAGGTAGTTCTCGGCCAGGGGTGGGTTGCAGACGGTATGCCCCAGTACAGGCATACCGGAGTCTGCCCGGAGCACTGGATATCGTTCTGGTAAGGTGCTCCAGAGGGCCCACCCACCTGCCCGAGTTCCTTACCAGTCTTTTAAGTCTTTGGTGCTTCTGTGCATGGCACATACAGCACCTGCGCTCTGCTCCGTTGAGCAGCTGGAGCATTGCGGAGGTTCACGAAGGCACTAAGATGCATGTGTGCGCTGCGCACATCCATGTGGATGATGCCAGGCCTGTTCTAACTGTACCAGTTGGAATGGGATCCGGAACCCACCACTGTTCTTGACTTACAACAGTAAGTTGTTTAGTGGCCATTCAAAGTTACAACAGCACTGAAAAGTGATTTCACACTTATGACCATTGCAGCATCCCCATAGTCATGTGATCAAAATTCAGATGCTTGGCAACTGACTGATATCTATGACAATTGCAGTGTCCTGGGATTGTGTGATCCCCTTTTGTGACTTTCTGACAAGCAAAGTCAATGGGGAAGCTTAACAATCATGTTACTAACATAACATTTTCAGTGATTCACTTAGCAGGCATAGCAAAAAAGTCATAAAATGGGGGGGATTTAACATATGTCTTGCTTAGGAATGGAAATTTGGGACTCAGCTGTGGTTGTAAGTCGAAGAGTAACTGTATGTTCAAATCATTTCATAATATCTTATCTATCTACCTGAAAAAAATATGACTTTGAATCTAACACTGTGATTCAAACAGTGAAAATTATGAAACAAATAATAACAATTTGCATATTACTTTACTTCCTGTTGATATACTACTTATATATAATTGAATGGAAATGGTAAAACAAGTTATATGAAAAGTAAACCCATTCAGTGTGGCATTCCAGTTGTATAAAACTTTTAATGTTATGCTAAGCAGTAGAGTCAGTGTAGAGATTTAAGAGATTTTGCAGGGGATGGGAGTAGGGATTAAAGTGGTTATTATTAAATCCATTTTGTTTAATTATTTAAAAAAAGGGATGACATGGATCAGCTACAAACAAGTTATGACAACATTACATGGTCTTCTTTCAGCTTGGATCTCAAGTGATGAAAGTTTGCAGTGCTGCAAACTTTATTTATTTTAATTCATATATAGCCTCCCATTTTTTATTTTCTTCTCTTTGGGCAAGGTTCTAAAAGTTCATCTTCCATATTTTAACCTTCAGTGTATCTTCTATTTCATCAAATTGCACCTATTCTGGTGATATTCTGATTTCTCTGCCACCAAAAACACACACCAAAACCAGTGTGACTTCAAATGCTGTGGTTTATGCATGTTGAGAGGGGAACATCCGTTCTTTGGAAATATTGAGCAAAGTGCATATTCAGGTGTGGTTGTTGTTTTTGACATGCATGGTACTCCATTTTTTCAAACATTTTGCAAATGCAAGACTATTCAGGTGGAAGAAATCTAGGTACCCGACCAAACTTGCCTATGGAGATGTTTGTGTATCAAAACAAATAATATATCTTTTTATTTCTTTTCTATATTTTAAACTTTGTTTTCTTTTATTGCAATTTTTGCTTTTCATTTCTTTCTTTTCATTTCTTTTATGTTAGTTTGTATTAATCTTTACACACACACAGTGGAAAAAAGAAAGAAAGAAAGAAAGAAAGAAAGAAAGAAAGAAAGAAAGAAAGAAAGAAAGAAAGAAAGAAAAAAGATGGAGGTTGAAGTGTTGCAATTGAACCCTTGTCCCTTTTATATATGTGTGTCAACTGCCTTTTTGCCTATTTGATTTCTTCTGCCTGATGCTAGTGCAGTGGTCATTTTAACAGACCTATTCAGTTCTGAAATTATCCTATTTTTAGTGCAATATTTATTTAAAATTAGAACAACCATATTTAATTAAAGAAGGTTGATATTTGGTTTCTTCAACGAAATGTTAACTTCATAGGATTTGGACCTTTTATGTATGTGTGTACTACATGTAATTACTTATATGTGTATTAATGGTGTGCTGTATTTTTAAATTATGTGATAGTCTTAGAGCAATAATAAATAAATAAGCAAACAAAAGATCAGGTAGCTGGATCAGTTTAAGTAGCACAAGCCTGATTTCTCACTGTGTAGAAAAGTAAAGTTCAAATGAAACTTCTCTTATTAAGAAACAAGGGATTTTGAGAATAAAATAAGCAGTAAATGTAATCCTCTGCAGTCTTGAAATGCTACAATGAGGTCAGAGAGTATAGATACAAATGAATGTCAAACCACTGCATGTACTTTTACTTTTTTTAATGTCATATGAATTTTTAAGGAGAATTTTAAAAAAAGAGTTCTTGGAGGAAAGACATGGAGCAAAAAGGAATGACCCGATATAATTATTCTTGAAGAGAATGTCTGGTATAAGGGTGCTCCCAAGAGATTAGGTGGAGTTCTTTAATTATGACATTATATTACACAGTTGTGTTGTAAAAACTTTTGTTCATAAAACTTTGATTCACAGCATCACACAAAACACAATCTCAATCAGAAGCTTTGGATCTGGATGAGTCACATAGTTGCAAACTGGGAAAATTTGTCCAGTGATGGACTGCTGCAGGGATAGACTGAAAAAATCTCAATAAAGGACAAGCCAACATACTTCAAAGAAAGCAGGAGTATGTTGACTACAACTTTCTTGGTTTCAGCAAACATAAAACTTTTTACAAAAGCTATAAGTTGTACAAAGAGCCATGGAAAGATACATGCTTGGCATCAAAGGACAAGGGAGAAAGGCCTGCACATGGATTAGACAACAAATGAAAATATACAATACCATCAATAATTGAAATAATTAAATAATAATTAAAATAATTGAAATGGAAATGGGTTGGTCACATATCCAGAAGAACCGATGGCTGGTGGACCAAGGTAGTCATAGAATGTATTCCACTTAATAAAAAGCATCCACAAAAGAGACCTAAAACAAGATGGATCCATGACATCAGCAAGTATTGCAGGCCCAACTGGCAAAGGAAAGTTCAAGACCTTATTTGTTGGAAACATGCAGAAGATATCTTCATTCTGCAGTGGATAGACAATGGATAGGATGATGATGATGATTGATGATGATGATGAAAGTTTAATCTACCTTTGAGTATGGGACCCAAACTCTGTGCCTAGAATCTTACTGAAAATCCTAGATTCTGCTCACCAGTCGCAAATTAATAGGATTGTAGGCAGATGGAATCTTCTACACAGTATTAGACTAACAAAAATGGTTTGCAAATAATCTACACAAGACAGAAAATGTGATAGAAAAATACACGGATAAACAATTATTTGCAAACCTTTTTAAAATGCTAAAGGATCCTGGAAAATGTAATAAAGTTTGAGGGGAAACAGAGAATCTACATAAAGTGAAATTAACAGAACTGACAATCTGCCACCAATTCTTTAATCCGAGTTGGTTATATTATTTCTATTTATATATTTTTCATGTGAGAAAAAAATCACCCTAAAATAATTCTTAATAAAGGTCATCCTATCAATATATCTGAAGTTTGCAATATTTGGATTCTTTTTCTTCTTCTTCTTCCATATAAAGATATAATCATCCTATTGAATTTATGTGTTAATCTCCCAGCTAGCAATTCAGGTACCAAAAAAATCAATTCTGACCTCCAGGGCCTGTGAACTGCAAATAAACAGCCTATAGAGATTTGTCTCTACTTCTCTCTCAGATCAAGAAATACTTTGATCTTTGTCATAAATATCAGAGTCACCTGATGCAATCAGCCTAAGCGGGGGTAGGTGAGTGGAGAACAGGAAAAATCTTGATTAATGTAAGGGTTCAAAAAACATAGATCCTGATCCACGTTTCATCCCAGATTTAAAAACAAATTATTTTAGCAATACAATACAATACAATACAATACAATACAATACAATAATACAATACAATAGTAGAGTTGGAAGGGACCTTGGAGGTCTTCTAGTCCAACCCCCTGCCTAGGCAGGAAACCCTATACCGTTTCAGACAAATAGCTATCCAACATCTTCTTAAAGACTTCCAGTGTTGGGGCATTCACAACTTCTGGAGGCAAGCTGTTCCACTGATTAATTGTTCTCACTGTCAGGAAATTTCTCCTCAGTTCTAAGTTGCTTCTCTCCTTGATTAGTTTCCACCCATTGCTTCTTGTTCTACCCTCAGGTGCTTTGGAGAATAGTTTGACTCCCTCTTCTTTGTGGCAACCTCTGAGATATTGGAATAATGCTATCATGTCTCCCCTAGTCCTTCTTTCTCTTAAGCTAAACATACCCAGTTCCTGCAACCGTTCTTCATATGTTTTAGTCTCCAGTCCCCTAATCATCTTTGTTGCTCTTCTCTGCACTCTTTCTAGAGTCTCCACATCTTTTTTACATTGTGGCGACCAGAACTGAATGCAGTATTCCAAGTGTGGCCTTACCAAGGCATTATAAAGTGGTATTAACACTTCAAGTGATCAATAAGTTGCAATCAGCAATCAATAAGTTGTGGAGAAATCAATAGTGTAGCTGTATAGAAAAACACCATCTGAACTAGAATCCCTCCTCAATCCTGTCCATGAATGCGGCCAAACTATGGCAATAGAATTTAGACAGGACAAATGTTCTACCCTTACTAAATAGTGAAAACTGAAATAATCAAGGAAATAACATCAAGATAAATGAAAATGATCACTGCATATTTGGCTATCCTTCAAGCAGACAACATCAAATACACTAAAGTCAAGAAGAAGTTTAGAAGTAATTATATCATGAGTTTAAAGAAGAACTTAAAGTCCAAGTTTCATGGAGGAAATGACATCAAGGTGATTAACAAATGGGAAGTTCCGATCATTAGTTACATCATTGAAATTGTGGACTGCATTCAAGCAATCCTCAATAGGAAGACATGAAAAATAATGACAAGAATCATGTCCTTCTTTTACGCACTGATATTGACAGACTTCATTTACCAAGGAAAATAGGTGGGCACAAGCCTCCTGTTTGGGATAGTTGCTTTGGGACAAGCTGTAAACTTTTATTTAAGATCTTACGTTACAATTGTCATAATTTTTTTACATCAAGATACTGGGAGCTTCAGCCACAGATTTTCTGCAGCTTTACATTTTTACACTTAGCTCCAGAATTCATTTGTAAACATTAATTCTTGGAGTTGTAGATTCACTGTTGCAGGAAGGTATCATATTAGGTAAAACACTTGTAAATACATCAAAAAATTTCCCTACAGTTTCATGTTACAAAGGAAGGGTAACATTTTAAATTAAATGTTATTCATTCTTTTAAAATTATTTATTTATGCCTTTTCCCTGGGAACTCAAAGTGGCACATACAATGTGCAGAAGTTATCCTTTAATTATTCCATGACAGTAACAAACCTATGAAGTATGAGGGACCACCCTGTGTGCTGTTGGTTTGTTCAACATTCAAATGTTGAATGCCTGGAGCATGGTTTAATGACTTCCATGCATAAAGCTGCATCGCTGTCAGAACTCACTTCCACTCTGCCTAGACAAACTGGTAGTACAGGAGGGGGGGATTCTGGCTTTACATGATCAAGCATTATAGTTTCAGCAATCAAAGATGCATCACTTTTAGAACTTGCTCCCACTCTGTCTGGATAAGCTACCAGTTTGGTGCTATACTATAAGCTTCTACTTTTGGTGCTACAGTATATTATTGATCCAAAATACATGAAGAATGACAAATTGAGATGGGTCTGCAGAACTAAGAATATTTATTTTCTAAAAATGGTTTTACTCATACAATGAGAAGGCTTTGCAAAATTCTATCATTCTTTGATGTGCTATCTACATTGTTTCATATAAAATCTACATTGAGAAGTAGTTTGGTATGATGGTTAAAATATTAGGCTATAAACCAATAAAGTGTGAATGTTAGTTTTGCTTTGGGCTAGCTGGGTGACTCTGAGTGAGTCACATACTCTCAGACCTAGGAAAAAGGCAACAGCAATGTTGAAAATGTTGCCAAGAAAAATACATACACTTGTCCAGCAGGAATCAAGATTGACTTGACATAAAACGATGTGGTATATTATTTCTTGCTCAATCCTACTTTAATGACATTATTAGTTTTATTGATGGGGATCAAGGCACTGCAGCATTGAACATTCCTGTACTATATAGAATATGCTTCTAGGTTTCACAAGTTTTTCAAATGAAGATCAATGGTTACAATGCTAATGCTGCTTGTAAGGGAAGCTACTCCTTCATGGGATGAGGTACCATGATATTACCTTTTCAAAAGCTAGCCCAAATTAAACACTTCTAAAGTCTCATTGTTTTTGAAAGAGATAAAAATCCTCAGGGCATTTCCTTTGACCAGCCTTTCAAGCAACCAAAGCTGATTTCACAAAAAGGAGCAGGATGGAGAGAAAGAAAGATTGACCCCTTATCAAGGTAGCAAGCCAGCAAGCCTACCATCTTGTTAACTGTGGTCCTTTTAACTAGTCTTAATAATAATAAATAATAAATTTTTATTTGTTAGCCGCACCCTCTCCTAAAAGGACTCGGGGCGGCGTACAGTAAAAACACATAAAATATACAAATGAACAATACATATACAATAAAAATAAACACATACACATACGTACACATATACATATACAAGGAGGAGGTAGCAAATATATAAAATAGAATTTAAAATTGACAATTTAAAACCCTCAGTTAAATTACAAGATTTAAAAACCCGTCAGGAGCGGTAAGGTAAAACTATGGTTAAGCCAGGCCAGCTAATTGGAAGAGGTGGGTCTTGAGCTTTGCACGGAAGGAGCGGAGGTCAGAGGTAGTCCTGATATCAGGGGGGAGGTCATTCCACAGGGCTGGGCCCGTCACAGAGAAGGCTCTGCTCCTAGGCGTCGCCCCCCGACACTGTTTGGTGGACGGCACCTGGAGAAGTCCCTCTCTGTGCGAGCGAATTGGTCGTAGGGATGTATGGGGCAGGATGCGATCCCGCAGGATCTTGACTTGCTACTTCTAAAGTTAGATGATGGGCCAAGCCAAACGTGTCATCATAGCTATGTTGTGACCACCAGATACAACATTATGGGTTTAAAATCCTATCCCTTTTTCTTCCACCTTTTGGAACCAATGGGCTCTTTTCCCAGCTTTGAGTTCCTGCCTTGCCAATTTCACTTCAGTCCATTCAATACCCCACTCTAGGAAACATTCAAGTATACTGATGAAAACATTAGTATTAAGCTGCTCATTCTGCTATGCCCCACCTCCACCCTCCCACTAGCTGTAGTCAGAAGCTACCATTTGTAGTTTCTGAGATGTCTTCAAAGGTAGCCCCATATAAGATACGTTATAATAGTTAACTGCAGAGTGAACTATCAAAGGTTCCCAGGTTTTGTTTTGTTTTGTTTTTCAAAACCTTGCATCACAACTGCCAGAATTCACTCATGGTTCAAATGCATGTACTTATATGTTGAATAGCAATTACATACTGTACAAGCTTATAGATTCACAAGGTTTTATATTGCTATGGTAAGTGAACTCACTAATCTCAGTCAGAACATAATACACATCTTTACGCTTTTGTTCCACTGACAACATTTAACTTGGGGTATCAGTATTGGTTTGGTGTGTGTGTGTGTGTGTGTGTGTGTGTGTTTTGGTCTATTTTAAATCGATGCATGTAATTTTTTGAGAACACTTTGCTAGCTACAAATTTCTATGTGCATATTTACTTTTTAAGATTCTTATTAACACTGCTATTGTTTTCCAAACTATCTAAACTTACTTAATCGCAGCTTGCATCATATGGCAAGAATTCCCATTGGACATACACAAGGAAAATCCTTGACAGACCTTCACCTTGTAAAGAAAAATAAACAGTGAGTACAATATTCTCATTATTTACGAACTGGCAGGTGCTCAAGTTCATTGGTTTTGGCTCACTATTCAATTCTTTAGTGTATAATGAAGTCAGTTCAATTTCCCATAGCTCCACCTTCCATATAATGAAGAAAATTAATTGCACTCCATTAAAAAAAGAAAGAGAGATTACAATCTGCTGTACTAATTACTGTCTATGTAGCATTAGCTGGTATTTTGCATCTCTTCTCTACTTGAGACTAATGATCTTTCCCCAGAGACAAGGTTGAAGCACTAGCTTAATATGTCTGCCTTATTTTGTTGCAGTTCCAGTGAGTCCACTTCTCAAATTATGAACAAGACCAAATGGAAAATACTTAGACATTCATCTTGTGTTTATTTGCTTCCCTCTTGCTCTCAGTATCATATTTAAAACAGAAGTAGCCAACATAATCCTCATTAATCAGGCATCACTCAATCTTCAAAAATGAATAAATCCTGTGTATTGGTAGTATAATCCTATCTTGGGACATGCAATAAAATAATAATAATGACTTCATATAAATCAGTGGTTCCCAAAGTGGGCGGTACCACCCACTAGAGGGCGGTGGGATGACTTACGGAGGCGCTAAGAAGCAAGGGGGGCAGGGGGGCGCTAAGAGGCAAGGGGTGGCAGGTGGCAGAGAAGGAGCTGCACTGAGCCTACAGCTTCAGCTGGCCAGCCTGCCATAAATGCTCTGATCTACTCGATACTACCACTGCTGCTTCTCGCTGCTGTGCTGTTCGCCGTGGCAACTTAAGCAACAGAAGAATCAATCCTAACTATCAGCAGCCTCAACCACCACCCAGCAAAAGAGAGAGAGGGGGGGGAGACAGGGAGAGAGAGAGAGAGAGAGAGAGAGAGAGAGAGAGAGAGAGAGAACATATAGAGAGCGTGCAACCAAGCAGAGGAGGGGAGGGAGTCGAAACAACTAAATCGGAAGACACCGAGCCATTCCCATGCAGTGGCTCTGCACACACCGCTCAGGCTTTTTTCCTCTCCAGACCAAGCACCACGGCTCAGAATGTGCATTCTCCCTGAGCCCACCACAGACATGGGACACTCCCATCATCCCCCCTCCCCGTCCCGTTGAATGGTTGCTTCTGGTCTCTTGCATACTGCACATTTCTCGGGGAAGCCAGTCAGTCAGCGCACACTTTGCCGATCCGCGCACTGTGCACCAATGATGGCAGTATCACGTTCCGCAGGCAGGGAGCCCTCTTTTCTGCAGGACATGCGAAGGGCAATCTCAATACCGGGGATCCCCATATGTGCGTGTGGCAACTAAAATCTTCTGGTGACACAAAAAAGGGGATGGTGGGTGGTGTTCCTTAGGTGGGAAGGGGGCAGCAGGGCAATGGTCAAAGGGAAGTTCGATGTGGGCGACAATGAAGCAAGTTTTGCATGAACTCCAGGGGCAAACTGGTAGGAAACAGGCCGCTCTTTTTAAGTGTCTTTTTTAGACAAACCATCACCCAAAACTACTGGAAACTAGAGCCAGGAGTTAATGCCACTGAAAAGGCTCCTCTGATACCGTAATAGGAGAGGAGAGGAAAACAGCTCTGATGCTTTTAGAGCAGTGTCTCTCAACCTTGACAACTTGAAGATGTCTGGACTTCAACACCCAGAATTCCCCAGCCAGTATTCCCTGGCTGGGGAATTCTGGGAGTTGAAGTCCAGACATCTTCAAATTGCCAAAGTTGGGAAACATTGCACTCTGCTAAGTGACTTAAAACCAGACATTGGGAAACTGGTATCACTTCATCAAGTCCAGCCATCACATTAAGAATTTGCTGAACAGTGAAGTAGTCACTAAATTTTACTGAGTTTACTAAGTTACTAGTTACTAGGGTTCTTGATAAATGACTATCAGACTTTGAAAACCTGGTATCACTGGATCATGTTCAACAATTTTGTTGAATTAACATAAACTAAAAAGGTTTTTAAATTGGATTTTGTTATAGTTAGAAATTGTTATAGTTTTGAATTTTCCTGTTACAAATGGCCCAGTCACATGACCCCCCCAGCCACGCCCACCAAGCCACACCCACAGAGCCAGTAGTAAAAAAAATTGAATTCCACCACTGGGTGGGGGGCACTGAGGATTAGTTTGTCGCACCAAAGGGGCGGTGGACTGAAAAAGTTTGGGAACCACTGATATAAATCATGACTGATAGTATAATTTCATTTCCATTTAGGTCAGCAATTTTCAAACAAAACAATGAAAACAATTTAAAACTATGATCAATTTAGTCTGTCCCCCCCCCCCATGAAGTGATTTGTGTTTCTTCTTTATTTTTATTTATCAAATTTCCATGCCACCCATCACATTTCCATAACTCTTTATATAATTTTATAGAGTTTTAAATGCAGAAAGACTTCTCATTTTTTCCTGCTTCTTTTCTTAACTTAGTATCTTGATTACTTTTTCCTAAAATATAACAAATGGCTTATAACATGTTTTAAAGTATACTTTGCAGTCCTACTGAAGGATTCTTTTTTTCCTCTGGTCTTCCGACTGCCAGAAAGTTGCATATTTTTACCTTATATGTTGTGACAACTCCACTTTCACGGCCTCTTTATGGACAAGCCAAGGAATGCTAACTTCAAAAAAAAAGGGAGTTAAACTTACACAGTGACACAAGGAAGATCTTTTATATCAACTTCTGTAAACATCAGCCAGTGCCAAGTTAAAAGTTTGGTTGTTCCTCTCTTTGAGTTGTGTAAAAAAAGGGTAGTAGACAGGAATCCACACAATGAAAAAATGTATTAATTTTATATAATAAATAAATTTATATAGCCACCCAACATGCACATGATGGCTTATTATTAAATATTCACAGTCTAAAATACTTAGTACATACATACAAAAAGTGGTGACAAACACAATCCAATATGGTATTATATAAGAATATTGATGCTTTGGAATTTTGGTATTGGAGAATATTTTTGATAACCAAGAAAACAATTGGAACCTAGAAAAGGTTAAAATTATTATATTTGGACATATGTAAGATCTAACTCTTCTGAGAAGTCTATAGGAATGATCTTTCCCAGCATTATAGAGAAGGCAACAGAAGAAGGCAATTAGATGGATGGACTTAGTTACAGCAGTTTGGGTGCACTGGTCCTATCCTTGTGGGGGACATCATTCTGGAGAAAATCTATGTGCTCACTCAGAGTTAGTACTGACTTGATAGTACATAATCACCATAAATCAATGCCAAATAATTATTTGTGAATAAACTGGAAGTCTAACACTTTTCCTCTAATTGGATGGATGAAGTACTGTAATTCACCTGAATTGTTAGTTATGCAAAAGATAAAGTGATGCAAACTATATTGTCTCTATGCTCCATCCTTTTTGAGATCCATCAGCACTTATTGAAGGCCTGTTGTGTTTCACATTGTCTAAATATAGATGTTTGTTCAACATTTTTCTTTCTTGATTATTATTTATTTATTTATTTATTTTATTTTACTGTGCTTCTAGACCGCCCCCTCTCCCAAAAGGGACTCGAGGCGGTGTACAGTCCATGCAAAGAATACATCAAAATACAATAAATAGAAAAATTAAATATGTACAGTTAAATATGGAGGAGGTTAAAAATAGAATTAAAAAGAACTGTACAGTTAGCCAGTATATATAAATATAATTTTAAAACCCCTAAGAAGCACACAAATTAAATTAAAAACAATACCCCTAAAATAACCAGTTAATAGTACGTCTACCAGGAGGTAACAGTTGTAATTATGCCAGGCCCGCTAGTCGGAACAGGTGAGTCTTCAATTTTTGCCGGAAGGAGCGGAGGTCAGTGGTGATTCTGATGTCGGGGGGGGAGGTCATTCCAGAGGGTTGGGCCCATCACAGAGAAGGCCCTACTCCTTGGTGTCGCCCGCTGGCATTGCCTAGTGGACGGCACCAGGAGAAGCCCCTCCCTGTGTGAGCGAATTGGCCGCAGGGATGTGTGTGGGAGGATGCGATCCCGCAAGTAACTAGGTCCTGTGCCATGGAGCGCTTTAAAGATGGTAATCAAGACCTTGAAACGCACCCGAAAAACCACAGGCAGCCAGTGCAGCTCGCGCAGGAGAGGTGTTACGTGGGAGTACCTAGTACTCCCCATCACAGCCTGCGCGGCTGCGTTCTGAACTAACTGCAGTCTCCGGGCGCGTCCCAAGGGCAGCCCCATGTAGAGAGTGTTGCAGTAGTCCAGGCGGGACGTCACCAGCGCATGAGTGACCGTGCGCAGGGCATCCCGGTCCAGTAGGGGGCGCAATTGGCGCACCAGGCGAACCTGGTGGAACGCCCCCCTTGCCACGGCTGCCACATGGTCATCCATTGACAGCCGGGCATCAAGGAGGACGCCCAAATTGCGCGCCCGTTCCACAGGAGGGAGGGAAGATGGCAATCAAATCACTTCTCTCACTGTAGGCTCCCAATTAAAGGCCATCTTAAAATCTTCCTAGGCCTGACCTTGTTACTCAATTATAAGACCCACAAACACACAATGACTTGGAGGTGGTCAAATGTGCAGACAAGGCTAGGAAACAAATGCTTAGCAAATTTCTTATTCCATATTATTAGTGCCATAGAAAACTATGAGTGCAATATTAATAGAGAACAGATTTATGATTTGGGATACAGAAATTCCCTCTTATCTCCTCAAGAAATTCTGCCTCAAATGCCATCTTTTAAAACCACTTCTACACATAAAATGATCCAGATACCTCTCTGAGACTGAGCATTAGTGGAGCTAAATTCTATAGACAATCTACCACTCAATATCTCACCAATGACTGCTTATTTCTGTAGAAACCTTGAGCCATTTAAATAGTACACCCCAAAAGATTAATGAACTTAGACTGGCATTTGACCAATTAATGTGTTGGGACCAGCAAATAAATAATTCCATAGTCATTTCCTTTGTTGATAATCCTCAATCTACAGTAGACTGTAATCCTAACCCTAATCCTAACCCTAATCCCCATTTCCTCCCGATCAGCTGGGACTCTGGAGGCAGAGAATAGATAGAGGCAGGATAAGAGATGGTATTTACCGGTTCTCCGAACTACTCAAAATTTCCGCTACCAGTTCTCCAGAAGTGGTCAGAACCTGACCCTTCAATTACAGATCCCTCAGTCTGCTTAAACACTATCAACAATCTACTCAAAACATCTTTATTAGGGACTGGCTTGATGAAGGAAATCTGTCTGAGGAGCCAAGCTGGCCTTAGACAAGGCAAGTGCACAATGGGCCATTTTTGTGCTTTAATAACATATTGAAAAATACTTTTCCAACAAGCTAATCTCCTTGTAGTGACATTAAAGCTGCTTTTGATTCTGTATCTCAAGCCAAGCTTTGGAAGAAATTCAAAGCCTCTTCAAGTAACCAACAGCTGCTCTATCTGATCAAATCTCTTTATAGAATACATCTCTCAAAGCTAGGTGCAATCTATTGAATGCCGTTCCAACTCAGAAAGGGATCAAGCAAGGATGTATACTTGCTCCCCTTCTCTTTAACCATCACATTAGTGACATGGTTTGCCATGAAGAACATTTCTTTCTACCATCCTAAGATGGCCAACAGATGTATCTCTATCCTGCTTTATTAAGATGGTGACATTATCCTCTCAGGGATGCAAATAGGCCTCAAAAGAGCATTGACTGCCTTTGATAATTACAGCAAGACCTACCAGCCAGATAACTGTCAGAAAATTAATATTATTATCTTTGCCAAGAGGCCTGACCCTTCCTTTTGGAGAAGTGAGGGCCATAGTATCAGTAAGTTCTATGCTTTAAATAATTTGTGGTAGTTCTCCATACTTCTGACTTCTGAAAGATCCACATTTGTGAAGCAATTCAGTCTGCACAGAGAGATCCTTACAAATCTATTCTCAAGTTCTTGAGATCCATAGGTTGTCAGTACATCCCTGCAGCCTTCAAACAGTTCAGATCCAATTCTTTAATGCACCTGTTTCCAATGTACAATTATAGCACCTTTTCCAAGCTTTGTCCCACTAAAATTTCTCTGCACAGTCCTCCGAGTATTAACTTATATCTTTTATGCCATTCTATACATTTACAAAGGACGGTTGAAGGTGAAGGCCGGAGTTTAAATGGCCATTGTCAACTATTGACTTAAACTAGCTTTGATTTAAGACTTAAACCAACTTTAGGCTTGGTCCCTCTGTCATGGCAGACAATTATCAGACTTCATGAAAAAGACGTCTATGATACAAGGGTTCAGTCCTAGTTTTTTCTTCTATGGGACGTAATCAGACAAAATTCATAATCAAATGATAATGAACATAGAGCAACAGAATATGCACTGCTCAAAACGTCTTTAGTTCAGAAAGTACATTGATACATTATCCCTTCTCTTCCCTATCTGCAACAACTAGACATCCATGGGAGGGTTTTTGCTGGGTGCTGTGTTTTTTTCCTTGACTGTTCTTGAAGGTAGATATCAGAAAATTCATTGGAAAAAAGAGAATGTTGACATGCCACCGGCATCAGGTCAAATCTAGAATTCATGTCTTGCTTTACTGCCCATCTGTCAGAGAAGCTCATGGTGATTTCATTATTCCATTCCCGCAGAAGTAGGTTGGCTACAAAAGCCATTTCTATATTCTTGCTAAATCTCAAATGAGAACTCAGCCATTGTATTCAGTGTTGCAAAATTCTGGACAATGGCAATAGAATATGGAGGACCTTGATAGAGTCTAAGTTTGGGCAGAGCAAACCATTATTTCTATTTGTGCAGCCTGTCACTAATTCTGTGCCAATTTCAGGATGCCGATAACATCCTAAATTTCACAGACCTAGATACTTATCCAGGCACTGGAATGATATTATTATTATTCCTTTTAGTTTGTTAACTGCTGTAAGAGGTCAAATGGAGCTCATTAGCCTTCACATTATCATAATAATACCTTTTTAAAGTTTGGTTTAATACATAGAATCAGATTCACACTTTAAATTGCCTGCTACCCTTTTTTCCTGTAGCAGAGCTTAAATTGTTAATATCACATGTCTTTTAGATATAACTGACCAGTCTTTTATTTTGCTTAAATTTTGATATTATGTAAACTATGGGGAATACAGAAAAGAATGTAATGGTGAGCTATAAAAATATGCCAAAAATAAAGTCCACCTTTTTATCATTTTATCTTCATTCAGGAAACTATTCTGGCAATAAAAGAAATCACAATTGTTTTTTTAGGTTAAAGGATAATTTAATATTATGACTCAGAAACAAGCCTAAAGGAGAAGAAGGCCTCATTTTCATTCTCTCTGTTTCTCCTTCTTTTATACTAAAAGCAGCCAGTGAATTTTTTTTATCAAAGATCACAGATCACATATAACAAAGAACTGATATTCCTCTTGTTTCTGTTTTAAAAGGCTCATTAACTCAACACAAAGTCAGATCCATTGTTTTTTGTTCTTGTTCATACTGTTTATTTCTACACTTTTAATGGTAGAAATTAGCTCTGCAAACCACATATGCAATAAAAGAAGTAACTGCACAACAAAATAGTAAAACTCAACATTAACAAACTAAAGTACAAAATACTTATCTCCTCACCATTTGGATAGTTTAAAAAAGCTCAGATGTTGGATAAAATCTTATTTATGAATGAGTGTATTGGGTCAAGTAAATTTACTTTAGCAATTAAAAGAAGTATTCGCAATTGAGCTTAAAAACATAATTCTTTACACCTAGTAAAGTTGGCACAGTATCGGTGCTTCATCAGACAATGGCCTTAGACAGCTGTATTATTAGATAGAGTAGGACATCTGCCTCAGGCACAATTGCTTGAAGGTAATAACAGGATGTTGACTTTGTGTAATGTCATCCACTGCACTTGTGTGTCATGGAAGACACTGCTCCATCAAAAGTGTTTTTCAACTGCTAATTAAATTGGCTTATACACATCAAATGAGCAAGATAAGAGACACTTATCTTAGAAGATATGATATCATAAACTCAAATGTAGTGAATTATTAAGATTTCCTAGGCTTGCTTAATGTTGTGGAAATAATTTACTTTCAATTATATTTCCTTTGCCTAAAGATGTGTGTTCATTCTCCATCAGATTTATTAAAACAACAAGGAGTTTTTGAAGTTCTCTACTTTTTGTTTGTTTGAATTGCATGAATATTTGACATCTCAACATTCAGCAGTCTCTTGAAGTTTCTCTTGATGTATTGCAAATCTTGTAAGACTTAAGAAATAAACAACAATTAAACACTACTTCAAATGAACAACACATTTCATAAAAGAACTATTTTGGGAATGCTGGTGTATTTCCACTGTTTTCCTTGATTTGCATAGAAAATTATTGTGGCATTATTAAGAAGGTAGTCTTTCACTCTAAATTGCAAATAGGGCACTTTAGATTTTAGACTCTGATTGGCAGAAGAAAAATAATTGCCCCCCTCAATAAGCCACACTCTATCTGTCAGACACAACTGAAGACTATTTAATAAAGTTATAGTGAGAAACAAAGATGGCTGGCATGACATAAGTCATCAAAAGTAAGGAGAAGTTAAACTGGAACAATGTGTCCCCTTTTGCTTCAGAGGGCAGGATTAGAATCAGTGTGATAATTTTATCCAAACTTTGGAGAGAGAAAAATCACCCCATGGTTAGTGAATGGTTGGAGAAAAGTAGATTTTCCTTCCCTTACAATATTTAGGGATTTTAGTTTCATTCAGTATTACAAATCCTGCTTTGAGAAATTATATGACCTCGAAAGGCTATTCCTATTCTGTGATTATTTATTCAAGAGTGATCATTAGCAAGGTTTTTAAAGGTCATAATTAAATGCAAACGCTTTGTGACAAGCGAAGGCTTTCCTGTAATGAAAAAACATGGGCAAAATTCTGACAACTGAAGTTTTATATTTATATTGATGAAGAAGAGGAGTTGTGAGACCCCTAGTAGATATATTGTTCTAACCATTAAAATGGCAACACAAAAACTACCCATCAATTGGCTACTGGAGGAATCATGCCTGTCTGTTTCAAAAGGTTTTGTTTTCATGGTTGTCTATATGTGCCTTTAAATCAGTTTTGACACTTGGTGATTTCCCATGGAAGTCCCTGCAGTTTTCTTCATAAATTTTTTAGAAGTGGTTTCTCCTTGCCTTCTCCCTAGGAGAGATAGACAGTGGCTCAACACTATTTAGCTGATTTTGTGCCTAACTTGCAACTAGAATTCACAGATTCAGTTTCTAGCCAGGTGTCTTAACCAGAGGTATTCAACAGGTTCTGACCAGTTCTGGAGAACTGGTAGTGGAAATTTTGAGTAGTTCAGAGAACCGGTAAATACCACATCTGACTGGCCCCGCCCCCATCTATTCTCTGTCTCCCGAGTCCCAGCTGATCGGGAGGAACCTTCCCCTGGAGTGGGGAAGGAATGGAGATTTTACAGTATCCTTCCTCTGCCACGTCCACCAAGCCATGCCCACCAAGCCATGCCACACCCACTAAGCCATACCCACAGAATCGGTAGTAAAAAAAATTGAATCCCAACATTGGTCTTAACCACTAAATTTATTTTGTAATTTTTAACCTAACAAGGTAGTTTGTTCAATTTAATTTTGAATCTAAACCCTGTTTATCTTAGTCATGTTGTAACTAACCCTGGATCTTTTTTTTTCAAGAAAAAATTGTCATTTGCTCTTCTATTACTGTTTCAAAAGGGGCATACATACAGTATATGTTTTGAAAATATTTGATTATTTGCTTAATGTTCACATTTGCTCTAGTTGCGCAATCGTTTTGGTGTAACACAGCTATGTCTCAGGATCTAATATAGCATACAGAAATTAAGTATCAGTAATAGCTCTCTGTGAAGCATTTTAATTTTGAAGTAAAGTTCTCATTACACCATTATATTACTCATTTGCTTGGTGTGGTGATCTAATATTTCAAATGCAACAAATAAAGTTTGATGGCTTGTTGCGTTATACCTACAGTTTAATTATCTATTTGTCCTACTTAGCAAGATTTTGGTGACTGCTCAGAAAAAAAGCCCACTGTGAACATTATTTTTTTAAATAAAATAATCATGGGAAACTAAATAAATGAGATCAATGCTTGCTTGTTATTGCAATAAAAAATTGTGAGTTAAATTAGCCATAAGGACTTTTACTATTACTTCATTTTGAACACAATATCAGCAGGTGTGTGGCACTTTACAGATATGAAAACTTTAAGGGGTAATTTGATTGGGGGAAAAAATCACTTTAATAATCCTTTCAAATGATACATTTGAATTAGTTTTGTAATGTCCTATTGAATTATGTACCCTCAAACTGTTTTGGATACTCAAAGGGCTCTAAGGCATTGTTACTGCAAATGTTGTGTCTCCATTCCTTCCATCTATGCAAAAATGGGAGAAGAAGAAGTGTTGTTGTTGCTGTTGTTGTTGTTGGTGGTGATGATGAATAATACAGTGGGATCTCTGATATTGACAGGAGTAGCTGGCCAATGAATTGCATAATTGTAATAGAAAGGAATATCCATAGCTTAGAGTTGAATTGTGGAGTTCTTGATGTTCTCTGAACTTGGTTATTGACTTGTAGACATTTCATTACACAACAAGACAACATCATCTAGCAAGCCAACAATCAGACTCAGAGGACACCAAGAACCCCATAATTGTATATAAAACCTGTCAGACAGGTGGGAGCATTGTTCTCTTGTTGGTTCTTACTTTTCAACTATAACTGATTTAGCTAGATTTACTTGGACGGACACTGAGAGAAACAGAACATCATTCTGCTGTCATTTTCTGATATTCTTCCTTCTTTCCTCTGAGTTATTTTATTGTTTTTCAACTCCTTACCCACTTATCTATATTTTCACTGAACTCTCAACTTCTTTGACCTGTAGTATACATAGTCTTTTTGTTCCTGTATCTACTTGATCTGCATTGGTTCCCCCCACCTTTCTTCTTCTCACTTCTTCTATTTTTTGAAAAAATAAAGTCTTGTCTGAATATTAAATATTAAACCTTGTTTGTTTTCTGATATTCAGAGTTTTTCCATCATGCTACTATATCTGAAACAGTGTAGCTTTGAATCAATGTGGATCCCTGGCATCTGCCTAGAAAAGTGTGTGTGTGTGTGTGTGTGTGTGTGTGTGTGTGTGTGCACGCGCGCGCGCGCGTGCATGGGGGAGTGAGGTGGGAGATCAGATTTCCATTTGTCTGTTTGCCAATGTCTCTTTCCTAGGGCTCAGAAAGAGTAACTGGCCCAAATTTACCCAGCTGTTTCTGTACCTAAAATGACTCTAGAACTCACAGCTTTTCAGTTTCTAGCCTGGTGCCTTAACAGCTAAATCAAAGTGGTACTCATTGCGTATAATTCAAACTATTTATATCATATTGTATTCAATAACCATATATAATGCTCTTGTTCTGGGGTGGTGGTGGTTGTTTCAGTTCAACTGGTCAGGAGAACATATCCAACAAAACTTCCTCCTATTTTCCCCATAACAACAATCCTGAAGGTGGGTTGAGCTGAGAGAGAGTGACTGGCTGAAAGTCACCCAGATGCCTTTTATGGCTAAGGCTGGATCTGAATTCGCAGTCCTCCCTTCCCGGCTGGTGCAGGGGTGGGATTCTCTTACCTTTGCTACCGATTTGCAAATGTGAGCACATTGCGATGGGGCAGGTGGGCAGAGCCTCCAGCAGCCGCTACTACCGGTTCACCCAAACTGGTAAGAACCAGCAGAATACCAACTCTGGGCTGCTGCCTTAACCACTAGGCCAAGCTGAGTATCTAGTCAATATTCTACATTGGTTCGCATAATTACTCTATAAGCTCTTCATCATCTCTGTAAAGGCTTATTCATCCTCTCTTTCTATTTTTAACAGGTAAAGTGGGGAACATTTCCCCAAAATGTATCCCAGTGACCCCTTGAATCTTTGAGTCCTTAAATATGACTGAAGTTTTAAGGCATAAATGTGTTTTACAGCGGAAAATAATTTCATCATCCCTGTTATTTTGGCTTTCCATTCTGGTAGAAAATGAAGGAACTGTGAATATTCTAATGCTTCTCCATTATAGCCTGTAGTTAAATCTTTTACTGAATAACATTTTTGAATCTGAACTCAACATTCAAAATGCCAGGCTTGATGAAAAGGACAATGAATTTAATCAAGCGAAACTAATTCAGTCAACCTTTCCAGACAGGGCGCAACAAGATCTTGTAAAAAGAAATTATTACATATCCTTCTAAAATTGTAGATGAAATAGTAGGGAGTCTAGCCTAGCTTCCCCATGTCAGAAGTTAGTAAAGTAGTTGGCTCCCAATTATTTAAAATCCTTGACTTGTTCTGTAAAGATACCATT
This sequence comes from Natrix helvetica, assembly GCF_964273705.1. Taxonomy (NCBI): domain Eukaryota; kingdom Metazoa; phylum Chordata; class Lepidosauria; order Squamata; family Natricidae; genus Natrix; species Natrix helvetica. Next base: position 74,415,985 of record NC_138549.1, on the reverse strand, counting down.
TATCTTTCTGATTGTGATTTACATATATTTTGATAAACAATGTGGTTCTTGTTTTGAAGTAGTTGATGACCATTTTTCTTTGCTAAAGTAAAGAGCAAAACTTGAAGATGGAATTTGTTTTTGGATAAGTTTTGAGTTACAGCAGTTATAGAAATTGGTATACCCTGGGGTGGATTCTGGATTCTTTTACTGCCGGTTTGCTCAGGGATGTGTTTCGGGCACAGATATGCATTCCATAGTGAAAAAATTGCTTCTGCTCATGTGCAGAAGCAAAAAAGAAGATGGCAACACCTATGGTGCTGCCAATAGAACCAGTTTGGAGGGATGGATAGTTGAGTTACTACCTATTCAGGTGAACCAGTCTGAACCGGTAGGAACTCACCTTTGGTATACCCTTGCTTAGCCCCATCTTGGATGAATAAGCAAGGATGTAGAGCTGAGGTGGCACTGTGGTTAGAATGCAGTACTGCAGGCTACTTCAGCTGACTATTAGCTGCAATTCAGCAATTCAAATCTCACCGGCTCAAGGTTGACTCACCCTTCCATCCTTCTGAGGTGGATAAAACGAGGACCCAGATTGTTTGGGGCAACATGCTGACTCTGTAAAACCACTTAGAGAGGGCTGTAAAAGCACTATGAAGCGATATATAAGTCTGAGTGCTATTGCTATTGCTATGTATCAAGCTCTCTTTTTCAATTTCTACGTTAAATTGAAATTAAGTGGAAAGACTTCCAAGGGGGGCACATCTGAACTACATGATGATATAACCATGTAACATCCTTAAGGAAACATTTGATTTTTTTTTAAAAAGCCTCCTTTAAATCATAAAGGTAGCATAGCGAGTGCTTCCAGGATAATGAGAATATTTTTCTTACAAGTGATGGAGCAAATATAACAATCAAATACTACTTGATCCCACCCTGAACCTGGCTTACTCCTTTGGTTTGAAAGAGCCAAAGAACTAGTTGTCAACAACAATGCCTAGCATACAATGTTCTAATGACTCTTAGGAGGGTGAATAATAATTTGTTGGGGTTGGGGTTTTTTTTTTTTTTGCATTGGTTTTGTCTTCCTTCTTGTAAATAGAACTAGACTGGATTAATTTGGGTTTTTTTTAATCATTTTGTCAATTGTATAATTCTTCCATTGTAAAATAAGTTTAGAATTTTTAAAATGAACACAGGAAACCAATCAGGAAAATGTTCCATTTAAAGCTATATTTGCGTCAGGGTCAGCCCAAGAATGACATAGAACAATCCAGCCAAAGTTCAGTTCTTTATTTGCTTACATATAATAGACAGAATCTTGCCAGACTAAATCCTTACTACTCTCACCCTAATAGATATAACCAGGGAAATTCTGGGTAGTGGCTATCCTAACTCTCTTCGTCCAATCCACCTCTGGGTTATGTTGCCTCTTGTCTTACCCCACTCCTTGAAGTATGAGTTGCCCCTTCCTGGGAAGCATCGTAGCATATACTGCTGCAACTCCTTTGTGTATAAGGCAATCCTTTGTAAACACAGACTGAATTCTCATGTTGCAAGAATCAGATCAGAATCAGATCAGCATGATTGCTGAAGTAATTTTGAAAGTGGGTGGGTGATTGTAATCAATGTGCAGTGTTGAATTTTATGCCCATTTTTCTCTTTGCATTTAATTGCCAGCTTTCCTTGACCCTACTTCTGATGGAAAAGTGAATTATAAATGTCACATTCCTCTCCCTCCCTCCCTCCCTCTCCCTCTCTCTCATCCATCCATCAATCCACACATCCATCCTCCATATCGATAGATATGTGGACACACACACAAACAGACAGACACACACACACCTGCTTACTGCTATTAAGCGTAATACTACTTGTACACTATCAGAATAATTAAATGAATTTCATTGCAACTCCATAACAACACTCCTCTGCTGATTCTGAAGGGTCAATAGTTTCCTGACAAGTGCAGTTCCCAGAAGCTTTCAGAGTGGGAGGGAGTAAACATATATTCAACAATTAAGTATTGTAGAGCAGAATGGAATTAATGCACCACAACACCCTTCTGATGCTTCAGTGGATAATCTTATTATGACAAGTTTCAATATGCCATCTTTTGAAGCCTTTAATGTGGAAAACCCTGTTAGTCACTGTCACTTATAGAAGAGTGGAAATACATTATCATGTGAGAATTACAAATAATTGTATGCAGCTCCTCCTAATTCATGCTGTTGGGAAGGGAAAAATTGAATTTATATCTGATTTTAGAACATTTAGTTCTTTCAGAAAACTGCTGTCTGAAGTTGGCTGGTGTATATGTGTCTGCCTATGAATGAAAGAAAAAGATTTTTTATCTCCTGAGTGTATGAGAGATAAAATGAAATATCAGGATTTGGTGCATATGTGAGAAAAAAGAAAACAAAAAGAAAGCATATAAATTTGACAGAAAGCCCAGAGTTTAGACTGTTTTTAAATATGGTAATGTTATAGAGCTGCCTGAAATAATTTATCTTTGTATGTTATTCTGTCTCAGTAACAGAAAGTCCCCATATAAAACATGAAAATTAGTATAGGTTATTTTTTTTAAAAAAAGAAGATTGCTAAGTTATATCATTATTAGCTTCATAAAATTATATGGTGATCAAGAATATGCAGATATTCATATATTAATTTCTTATTGTAAGCTCGGCTCCTTCCCATACACTATAGTCATTCTCACATCATTCTTCATTTTGATCTCTTTATGAGTCCTTAATTATGGCACCAAGCAAACAAATGAACAAATTAACATTTTGTTAATTAAACAAAAACAATCAATAATATGATCAGTCATATATTACAATATTACAGATATTACTAAAGCTCTCATGATCATTCATGACCTTTAATTGGTTGAAACAGTGCAACAGGGAAACAATTTTGAACGAAGATACCTCAAGTAAACTAACTTGCCGAATGTGTCCAAAATCTGGGACCTATGACTCCTGGGGTAATGAAATTTGGGGAAGTTATGTCTGTTTCATTGCTATTGATGATTGCTGTGCTGCTGTGGCCATGTGATTTTCAATGTTCTATTACAGTTTCCTGATCAGTCTTGCAATCTCTCACTGCATCCCCCACCCAGGAGAAGCCATTTACCTGCCTGCTGGGAAGGGAAGGGAATTTCCTATGTTTCCTGCCAGATTCCCACAGGAAAAATCAATGGAGAAGCCATCAGGAAGTCAGAAGTCACTCCAGCAATGGGGTACCCACAACTTCTGAAGGCAACCATCAGCCAGTGGGATCATTTGCTTTCCGAAGTTGTAGGTGCCCCATTGCTGGAGGCTTTTAAGAAGACACAGCCATTTGTCTGAAATGGTATAGGGTCTCCTGCTTGAGCAGGGAGTTGGACTAGTAGATCTCAAAGAGCCCTTCCAACTCTGTTATTCTATGTTATCCTGTTTCATTGTCTATGGAGATTCCCAATCATCAACGTTGTAGTTATCCCATGGTTTTTTTTCCCCAAAAGGCAGCTGGACATTCCTGGTTTTTTTTCTTTGAAAACAATTTGCTTCTCACCCAAGAAACTTATTCAGTTCTGAACTGAACTGAAAAAGCTGCTTGGATGAGAAGCAAAATGTTTTCAAAGGGAAACCAAAACAAACTAACAACAATATTGAGACCAGTTGCGTTTTTGGGAGAAAAAGCTTCTGTTCCACTGCTTTTTTCCCTACCAATGACCATTCTATTTTTTGTTTAGATAAAGCAATCTCTCTGTAACAATGATCCAACAGGCCATAAATTGTCTAGTTTCACATTAATTTCAAACAGTAGACCACATTTAGAGATGTACTAAAAGTATCCAAAGTATAGGAGGCTACCATCAATTAAAACTAAATGGATCTTTTAAAATGCATTTATTGTTTGCAGAGGTATTGTTGAAAATATCATTTCTTTTCAGCTTAATTTCAAGTTCATTTTAATTTCTTAAAATGCATTTCAGTAGTTTGGCAATATCCACTTTCTTTCAATCAAGGGCAACATTTCTTCAATGCTGTGAAGGACTAAAACTCAGCTGAAAGAACTGCCCTTCTTACTTCCTTCAACTCAGTTTTGGAGCAAAAATATTGCACTAATAGTGAAAGAAGGGGAGTACCCGTGGTGGGTTTCTGCTGGTTTGCACCGGATTGGGCGAACCGGTTGGTCAATGGACACAGAAGTAAGTTCCTGCCCCAGCCCTGTTGCTCATTCGCTCGCTCACCTGCTCCTGCCCGTCCAGAAGCTGCTTCATTGCTCGCTCCCCCCTGTCTGCACTATCCTAGCCCTGCCCACCACTCACTGATTGACTACCTCACCAATCAACCCACCCGCCTCTAAGAACCCTATCTAAACCCACTTACCTTTTTTCCTGTTTGGCTCTCTATTGCTGCCTGCCGACTCCGAGGAGGTATGTAAGCTGCAACTAAGCATGGGGTGGGGGGGCTGCCATGGCCATGCACTATAAGCATGTCTGGTGACCTTTTGCATCCTTGAAAGGATCCTGGGATTGCTTATAGCAGGGCCACATGGCTGCCAGAAAGTGCGGGGGTGGGGATGGTGGCGGGAGCTTATGTGGACGGCTCAAGTTTGGGGACCTTGCAAGGCCTCGGCGTTTTTTGCATCGGGGCATGCTGCAAGAGAGAGAGAGTAAAGACCTTTTCCGGATTGTTGGTGGTGGAGGTGCAGGCCCATGATCACTAAAGCAAGTCCGGGAAAATCCTTTGTGCCAGCTGGAAAAGGTCTTCACTCACCCCCCTCTTGCAGCATGTCCCGATGCAAAAAATGGCGAGATTTGGGGGTGCTGCTGCGATGTCCAGGGAGGCTAAACCAAGATGCACGCTTTTCACAGCAACTTTTGTGGCTTCCTGGAGCGCCAAGAACCTTTGCGCTCTTTTCCGCACTCTCCTCGGCTCCTCACGATGGCAATAGATGTCCAGAAGCAGTGGGGGCTGGAAACCCTAGCCCCAAAAGCCGATTCTGGACATCTATTGCTCACCCCTCTTGCAGCCAAAAGCGGGTGGGCAGCGGGCAGCCTGGCATTCGCGAGGGAAGGCCTTCAGGCCTTCCCTAGCGAAAGCCGTGGGCTGGTGTACGGCGCCACGCAGCCGAAAGCCCCCCGCCCCCCATCTCCAGACTCGACTGGCTGGTTAAGCCTGCCAGGCAGCGGGCTTAGTGACAACCCTTGTCCCTCCAGTTCAGTCTTACCTGTCCTGCTGCCTTGCTGCCTGCCTGCTCCCTGCTGCAAACATCCATCACATCGGAATCAGATCCATCGCATCGGAGAGCTGCTGATTCTGCCTGCTGGTAAGTGACCAGGTTTTTTTTTCTTTTATTTTTTTAATGTATTTTAAAATAATATTTTATTTATTGTGCATAGAATTTTTAAAAATAGTTTTACTTAAAAGTATTGAGTATAGAATATTTTAAAATGGTTTACTTCAATTTATTGTGTGTGGAAATTGTCTTAGACTATTTAAAAAAAAGATTCTATCCAAAATAAATTAAAATAAACCATTTAAAAAAATTCTATACTCAATACTTTAAAATGTATTGTGCTTGGAGTTGTTTTAAATCATTTTATTGTAATTTATTGTGTATGGAATATTTTAATGGTTTCATTTTAAATTATTGTGTGTGGAATAGTTTGAAATGGTTACAGTATAAATTATTGCAGGTGGAATAATGGTTACAGTATACTATTGCTGGTACAATATCTAAAAATGGTTACAGTATAAATTGTGTATGGAATAATGGTTACAGTATACTGTTGCTGGTACAAAACATTAAAATTGTGTACAGTATAAATTATTGTTGGTGGAATACTTTATAATGGTTTTTAAGAATTTTTTTTATTTATAGAATATCTTTTTTTTAATTATTTTTAGGGAATTTTTATTTTTTAATTGTTTATAAAATATATTTACTACAAGAAATGTTATTCCTTTTTGCAAATGTTTTCTTTGTGATGCAATATGTTGCTTTTCAGTGTTCAGACAGGTTTATGTGCTTCAAAGTGGCTGCTTTTCTATGGGCAGGCCAGGTTGGTGCAAGGCAGCTTTGCCAGATTTAGTGTGTTTCACCCTTGTTGTTTAGATAATTGTGAGGTGGTTGCTGGTTCTGTGAGCTTCCTGGCACTGTCCTTTATAATTTCCCACAATGCCTTGATGGTTTTTATTCCAGTGGCTTTGTATTTCCTGTCCTTAGGTTTAGGGGAAAAAAACTGGTTTCATTTGCAGTCTTTGGGGTGCAGATTCTTATTTTTTGGTGTTTAGTTTGTGTGGGTGTGGGTGTGTAATGTCCCACAGTTATGTACACATTAATAATGATCTAGTAATATTTCCTTATACATTTTAGTGATCTTTCCTTATATAATTGGTTTTTTCTTTCATACTTTTGGATTTCTAATTTCCGTTTCTTTTAGTTAGCAATTGCTAAAACAAATCCCATGTGAAAAAAGTATTCAAAGCCTTCTTGATTTTAATTGTCAATTTATTTATTCCTGCAGATTGTAATGTTTATTCATTTTCATATCTCTGTTTTTCCATTGTGCAAACACAATTCCAGCAGCTGCTAACATGTGTAAAATTAAATATATATTGTATTCCCTTTCAAATAGCCAACAAAATATTTGTGGTTTTAATTTCATATCTTGCTTTACCATTGCTTCTAACCGCTAACTTCTGAATAGCTACTTGGACCGACCTAACAACCAGGAAAGCAATAACACAAGTAAGTACTTGAGTGTATCTCTTTCATTATGTTATTCTTATGTAAGGTGTAAGTGCAAGCGATTAAAGTCTTGCTTTCTGTGTCTCTCCTTTGTGCAGGTTGTTGAAGCAAAGTGATAAGGTGGTGTGCAGAAGACCGGCAAGCCAGTGGTCCTTCCTCTGTAAGTAGCTGTCTTTATTGCTGGGTGTGCTCTGTGCTGGGTTCATCCTTGGGATAGTGAAGTACAAGCGATTAAAGTCTTGCTTTCTGTGTCTCTCTTTTGTGCATGTTATTGGAGCAAAGTGGTGAGGTGGTGGTGCAGAAGATGCAAAAAAGGACAGTAATTTTCCTTTTCTATTATTTTGTGTGCTTGTTTCATCCTAATGCAGTGCATGCAGTTAAAGTCTTGCTTTCTGTGTCTCTCTTTTGTGCAGGTTATTGGAGCAAGGTGGTGGTGAGGTGGTGGTGTAGAAGACCAGCAAGGCAGTAATCTTCCCTCTGTAAGTAGCTGTCTTTATTGTTTTGTGTGCTGGTTTCATACCAATGCAGTGCATGCAATGAAAGAGTTCATTTCTGTGTCTCTTCTTTGTGCAGGCCATTCACTGGAGTCAGTGATACTGAAGACTGGCAAGAACAGTCATCTACCTTCTGTAAGTAGTTCTTTTATTGTTTTTGTACTTATTTTAATCTTATTGTAGTTCAACCATTGAGGCAAAGAATTCAGTGACATCGTCTTGGCCACTCCCACCCAGTCACATGGCTGGCAAACCACTCCCACCCGGTCACATGGCTGGAAAGCCACTCCCACCCAGTCACATGGCCGACAAGCCACACCCACCTGGTCACATGGCTGACAAGCCACTCCCACCCAGTCACATGGCCGGCAAGCCACTCCCACAAAGCAGGCCACACACATAGAGTAGGTTCCAAAAAAAATTGAAACCCATAACTGGGGAGTACACTAATTTTGTACTAAATTAACATTGCTTGTGGAAAGCTGGCAGGGAGCATCAGAAATCCCTCCTCTTTCTCCTCTTTTTTTCCCTTATAGTCAATCTTAATTGGATCAAGTTATGAAAAGTAAAAGAGAGAATAAAATCAGGAAGATGAGTAGAAAGACAACACCAGTGGGCTCTGCAACAATGACCCCTGCGTCCTCTCCGGCAAGAGGACAAAGATCAATACAGACAATGATTCAACAGGAAAAAGAGAAGGCTACATCATTAGAGGCAATTATGCAAGCAATACAAAAACTACAAACAGTCACCGACAAAAAACTAGATACACTTGGAAAGAGGTCTGAAAGTATGGAAAAAAGGATGGAGACATTAGAACAGTGAATTGAGAATATAGAACAAAAAACAGGCAAGACAGAGGGAAAAATAGAAAATATTCAACAATGGATGATGAAACAAGAAGACAGAATGCAAAAAATTGATGAAAGAATGGAACAAAGAGAGAAGGGGGATGAAGAACTCGACAGTAGATTGAGCAAAATGGAAAAAGAAAGCAGTGCAATAATTGGATGGGAGATGGAATGCTCTGAATATTTCTTAAGATTTCAAAATATAATAGAAGAAAAGGGAGAGAATCTGCCACAAATAATATCTGAAATGCTGACAGATGTGTTAGAGATACCCCAAGAGAAGATGATGGATAACATAGATGAGGTATTTCGGGAAAATACAAGATATGCAATGAGAAATGCTCTTCCAAGGGAAGTCCATGTAAAATTTATTGGAAGTTTTAATATTTCTATGGAAAGGACAAAGGTACAGAATTGATACAATTGAAAAAGCAGAAGTCTTCTATACAGAACATCTGAGAGGAAAGACTGAGAAGATTGGAGAATAAGAACTACTGGTGCAACTGTTAGATACACCCATGACTGAAACTGAGAAGATGGAGGGTGCCGTAGGTGCGACTGATATTGAAGAAGGTGCCATAGGAGGTGTAGATATCAGAGAACAATGGGAACCAAGATCTACTAGATCCATAAATCCTACACATAAAACATAACTATGGACGAAAAAAATGCTTACAATTAATATAAATGGACTTAACTCGGCAATTAAAAGAAGGAAAATATTTCACAAATTAGAAAAGTTAAAATTAGACATAATTTGCTTACAAGAAGTATATATTCAACAAAGATATAGTCACTTATTAGTACAACCAAAACTTGGGGAAAAAATTACCTCTTTGGTGGACTGCAAGAAAAGAGGAGTGATCTTTTATATTAAAGATAAAATTCCAGCAAAACAAATTTATACAGATGAAGATGGAAGAATCTTGATGGTGGAAATTATGGATAATACTAGGAAAATACTTTTAATTGCAATCTATGCACCTAATGAAAAACAAGATGAATTTTATAAAAAAACTCCACAAGAAAATCTGTGACTTAGACTATGTTGATATTTGTATGATGGGAGATTTTAATGGCATTACAAATCAGAACATGGATTATAAAACACATAAAACAATAAAACCAAATAGAAAAACATTCACAAAGTCCTTCTTCAGGATGATGGATGAAATAAACTTAAAAGATGTTTGGAGAGAAAGAAATCCTACAAAAAAACAATATACTTTCTATTCAAATAGACACTTATCATTCTCTAGAATCGATATGATTTGGGTCTCAATGGATTTAATTGGTAATGTACAAGGAATGGAAATTGAAATAAGTATTTGGGCAGATCATAACCAAATTATAATTAAATGGAGAGGCCAAAGAACAAGATCTAGATGGACATTAAATAATATGATATTGAAAGAGAAAGACTTTGTACAGAAAATGGAAAAAGAATTGGCTTTCTTTTTTAAAGAAAATAAAAAAGAAGACACATCCATGCAGAATCTTTGGGACACAATGAAGGCCTTTTCTAGAATCTGATAATAGACTATACAAGAATGAGAAACTTAAAGAAAAGACAAACATGTAAAGATTTAGAAAAAGACTATATGACATTGGAAAAAGAGCTACAGAAATCTCCACAAAAGAAAGATATGAAAATAAAAATGGGTACAATTAAACACAAAATGGATTTACTGGAAAAGGAGGAATTGGCACAAAAAATTAGTGGTGCTAAACAGAATTATTTTGAAAATGCGAATAAGCCAGGCAGATGGTTGGCATATAAACTGACAAAGGAGGGAGAGGCAAAGAAAATACAGCAACTAAAAGATGAACAAGAACAAATGCACTATGGAAATGCTGAAAAGAAAAAAAATTATACAAGACTATTATGCCAAGTTGCATGAACAAGAGAATATAGAAGAGGGAGGAGTCAAGCAATACTTACAGGATGTCAATCTCTCCCGGATACTAAATGACATTAGAACTATACTAGAAGATAAAATAACAATGATGGAGCTAACTGAAGCTCTTAAAAGACAAAATAATGGGAAGGCTCCGGGACTGGATGATCTACCAGTGGAGTTTTACAAAACACTAGAGGAATCTTTGTCTCTTCCCCTTTTAGAAGTTATGACTGAAGCAATGGTTGATAGTAAAATACCTAACTCATGGTTAAAAGCATATATCACATTGCTACCTAAAGAGGAGGCAGACCTTACGCAAATTAAGAACTATAGACCAATATCCTTGCTAAACTCAGACTATAAGTTATTTGCATTTATACTGTCAGAGAGACTTAAAAATTATCTAAATGGGTTTATCCATCTGGATCAAAATGGTTTCTTACCAAAGAGACAAATTAAGGATAATATAAGAATAATCTTGGATACCTTGGAATACTATGAGGCTCATTCTGAAAAGCAAATGGCCTTGATGTTTCTTAATGTGCAGAAGGCTTTTGATAGTGTGAACTGGCAAGTCATGTTACAACAAATGGAACAAATGAACTTTGGTAAGAATTTTATTCAAGCTATACAAACGGTATACCACAAACAAGCAGCTAAGATAATGATAAATGGAGAATTGACAGATCCTATTGAAATAAAGAGAGGTACGAGATAAGGCTGCCAATTATCACTGCTACTTTTTCTCTTAACACTAGAAGTTTTAAATAGAAGGATCAGAGAAGAGGAAGAAATAAAGGGAATGACAATTAAAAAAGAAGAATATAAATTGCAAGCGTTTGCAGATGATTTAGTTTTCATTCTTGAGGAGCCACTTGAATCTGCACCTAAATTGATAGAAAGAATTGAGGAGTATGGAAAAGTAGCAGGCTTGAAAATAAATAAAGATAAAACAAAGATCTTGACAAAGAACATACAATCAAAACAAAAAGAAGAATTGGTTGAAATTTTGGAGATGCAAGTTATGAACAAGGTCAAATACTTGGGGATTTTTTTAACAGCTAGATGTAGTACTCTCAAAGAGGATAACTATCTTAGATTGAAGCAACAAATTGCAATGGACTTGATGAAATGGGAAAACCTACAATTATCAATGATTGGGAGAATTTCAACAATTAAAATGAACATTTTACCTAGAATCTTATACTTGTTCCAGACAATCGCAATTAGGTTGGGGAAGGAATATATTGAAGATCTAAATAGTGCTGAAATTCATACGGCAGGGGAAAAAAGCAAGAATAAAACTTAAAGTGTTGCAAGATGCTAAAAAAAAGGAGGGCTGGGCTTACCCAACTGGGAGCTATATTATCAGGCAACAAGTCTGATGTGGATTAAGGAATGGATAACATTAAGAAACGTTAGGCTTTTGAATTTAGAGGGTCACGACATGCTGTTGGGATGGCATGCATTTTTATGGTATAAGGGAACCAAAGCACATGGTTATTTTAGAAGACATTACATAAGAGAGCCTTTGTTATTAAAGTGGGAGAAGGTTAAGAGGTTACATTATTTAAAAATTCCAGTCTGGGTATCAACCATTGAAGCCTTTTCATATTCAATAATATACAAAAAGGAACAAACAGTTAGATATGCTGAACTATTAAATACAGAGGGTGAACTTAAATCCATTCAAGACTTGAAACAGGGAGGAATTGAAATTAATTGGTATTCATTTGTGCAAATACATTCTAGATACAATGAAGATCGAAAAATGGAGGGTTTTTTATGATAAAATGACTGAATTAGATAAAATATTAACAGGTACTGATGAAAAAGTAATTAAAAAACTGTATGGCTACCTATTAGAGGTAAAGCTACAAGTTAAAGAAACTTTGTTAGCTTTGTGGGAAAACTTTGGGCATGGGATTGACCTAGAGAAATGGCAAAAAATGTGGTCTCAAAACTATAAAATGATAATGTCAACTGCCTATAAAGAGAATTTGTATAAGATGTTTTACAGGTGGCACTTATCCCCAACGAGAATAGCAAGAATGTCTAAGAACAAATCAGAAAAATGCTGGAAATGTCATCAGACGCTGGGCTCATATTACCACATGTGGTGGACTTGTACTGAAGCTAAAAGATATTGGACTAAAATCCACAGGTGGTTGGCGAAAATGATACATAAACACATAGACTTTAAACCAGTCCCCTAATCATCTTTGTTGCTCTTCTCTGCACTCTTTCTAGAGTCTCCACATCTTTTCTACATCGTGGCGACCAAAACTGAATTCCAAGTGTGGCCTTATCAAGGCATTACTTAGAATACCTCATTCAGTTTTGGTAGCCATGAACCGCAAATAAAACTATTTCCCTTCTCCCCATCCCAGCATGTCTCCTCTCCAGTTAGGAAAAGAGCTTACACTTTGGCTGCCTGTCACCCCACTCCCCAGCGAACACTACTTCACTAGCAGGCATCTGAGTTGCTTACTTCTCTTTCCCTTGCAGCTCACCACTGTTAAGTGATTTCAAATTTCAGCCTATTGGGTAATGGGCCAGAGGGATGCAGGAAAAGTGATGACAAATCCCATCTTCCCTTGTGTCATGTAACCTATGTATTTCTGGGAAGTGTAACCATAAGTCATGGTGGCCCTGAAATTGTCACAACTTTCTCAAATTTTATTCCCATGGATATCATTGGTCCTGGAAATCTGTAGCTAGCCCATTTGAATTACCTTGATTCAATAGTTGTTGCCATATACCTTCCAATTTCACCCAACTGAAGACTACGAATAAACAGATACAGATTCCAAAACTCTGGGGGGCTTCAAGACAAGACATTTTTGTATGTATAATTGCTTTGCTTTAGACATGGAATTCTTTAATTGGTACAGATATTTTTTTCCCATTTCTACATTTTCTATGTTGTCTCCTAGTTAGTTCATCATTTGTTCTTTTGTGTCTCTCAATAACTGTTTAGGGAGGAAAAATGAAGAATGCCAAATTATGCCTTTTGTTTAGTGGGTCAGTGGAACCTATCAGGGGTTAAAAAAATATCTGAGGCTTCGGGGGGGGGGGATACCATAGATGTCCATAAGGTCCTTTTCAACACAATAAGGTTGCTTACTTCAAGGGCAATAAAAGCATTTTATCTCATCAAGCAAGGTGCTCCATTAAAATCAGGCTGAGCAAGAAGACAAAGAGAAGCAGCTGCTAGCTATTTCTTTTTTAGACTGAGATGTGATGCTTACAGAATGTTATCATTTAACATAAAATTATGTGATTCTTGAAAGATTTTCTTGATGCAATGAAAAGAAATTACAAAATAAGTTCTTGGTGTCAATTTTAAAGCATGTTATAGTAATTTAACTTTTAACTGAGATGACAGTAATTAGGGTAGTGATGGTAATATTTGAGCCACTGTTTATACTGTTGAGTGTCACAAAATTTAGTACTGTCTCTGATATTATTTAATATATTTATTAAATCACTTGGAGGGATTATCTTCCTATTTGGAGTCAAATGGCATCAATATACTAATAACCCTCAGTTGTACAATATCTTTATTATACCAAAAGTCCCAACATGATTTGAATATCCTGACCTCCTGCAAAATGTTTGGTTCGTATTATTTTCCCTAACAAAAAGCTATTCCCTGGAAAAATAATGATAATTTGGCTAACCAAAAAAGTACATATTTTCCCTTATAGTAGGTTTTTTTCCTCTTTGTTTCCCACCTTCTCGGTTGTTATATTTCTTGCGGTTCTACTCACACATCAGAAAGAATCAAAGATACTCAAGGAATACTAACTCTGAGATTTCTAAGAAGTTGGGGAGAAACACATTCAGATTAAATGTTACGAAGTTATTTTTCACATTGATCTTAGTAGTTACTCTGGATGAGAGTTGTATTCCTCCCAAAAGAGGTGGCTCAAGCAGGATATGGAGTTTGACAAGGTAATTCTTTGTTATTGGGATGAGAACTGTCAGTTTTACAGTAGCTCTCGGCTTATAACAGTTTGTTTAACGACTATTCAAAATTACAACTGCAATGGAAAAAAGTGCCGTTTTTCACACTTATGAATGTTGCAGCATCTCCTTGGTCATGTGATCAAAATTCAGATGCTTGGCAACTATTTGATAATTGCAGTGTCCCAGGATCATGTGATTACCTTTTGCGACTTTCTCATGAGCAAAGTCAGTGGGGAAGCCAGATTCACTTTACAACCATGTTACTAATTTAACAACTGCACTGATTCACTTAACACCTATGGCAAGAAAAGTCATGAAATAGAGCAAAACACAGTTAGCAAATTTCTCACTTAGCAGCATAAATTTTGGGCTCAGTTGTGGCTGTAAGTCAAGGATTACCTGTATTCAGTTCACCCTATCCAACACAGAAAGCCATGAAGATGGTAACTCACAGTCCAATCATTACTTGTAGAGAGGAAAGAAGATGACCTTGACAAAGATATATAGGATTTTTACAGGGATGGGCTACTGGGGATTCACACAGGTTCGGGAGAACCTCTAGTTAAGATTCTGGGAAGTTTGGCGAATCCCCAAATCCCATTCCTGGCTGCCCCCCTCCTCCCAGGAGTCCTCACATAGCCCATTTTGGATGCAGGTAAATACAGGGCATGCACGGAGGCTCAGGGAAGCCAAAAAATGGGCCTACCAGAAGTTTGGGTCCATTTCTGGCCTCCAGAAGGCCTCCGAAGCCTGGGGAGGCCGTTTACACCCACTCGGAGGCTCTAGAAAAGCTTCCGGAGCCCAGAGAGGACAAAAATGTCTGCCCCCGCTGTGGTGCAGGAGGCTGACTAGGCCATGCCCATCCAGCAACTGGACAGAGAACCCCTTGCTTAAAATTTGTGAAGCCCACCCTTGTATATGAACCATTATGTAGGCAAAATTGGCTGAAAGGTTTTTGAAGTCCAAACAGACACAACATCCAGAAAAGATGCAGAGAGCTGAGGCTCTAATTCACTGAATTTTAAGAAGGAGGAAGAGGTACAGAACATTCAGACTTGCAAGGTTTTCTTATTATGGTCATTTAAAAAAAAAGAAGTATCAAGTTTTCTTTGCGATTTATTTTTTGGTCTAATCTAATTAGTGAGGCTGATGCTGGATTGCTGCAATGCATTCCATTGGACTTGCTGAGAAGATATGTCAGATGTTGTGGACCACATTGAATATGATATCCAAAATGCAAAATCCAAATATTGCAGACCAGCACCTATTGTGAGGTCATTCAATGGCTGACAGTAGGATCCCAATCTCAGTTCGAATTGCTAGTTTAGCACTTGGATATAGCAGGAACTACCTTGCCATAGGTAACTGAGGTTCACCTTATCCAAACCTCAAGAAGGTAGAAGTCCTATTCTCAGAATAATGTTCATAGCCTTATGAAATATAAGGAGGAAATGCCAGGC
Organism: Natrix helvetica; assembly: GCF_964273705.1. NCBI lineage: Eukaryota > Metazoa > Chordata > Lepidosauria > Squamata > Natricidae > Natrix > Natrix helvetica. The sequence goes on along the minus strand of NC_138549.1, from coordinate 74,400,575 downwards.
CAAATGAATGTTTGAAAATGTTCTAAAACATGGGGGCTTTTACTAAAAAGGCAAATCATCTAGACCATGCCTTTTAATCCCCCTTTTTATATTTAAAAATAATATTTGGGGCTTGCTGTAATCTTCACAGGCTATGGGTAAGATATAAGAAAATTAAAGTAAAAGCAACACAATAAAAATCTGCTGCAGATAGTTTTTGTTTAACAGTGCTAACTGAAACCAAAAGCTCCATTGTTAAATGATGTGACTGTCAGTCAAAAAATTGTTGACAGTTTGGCTGTCTAACCAAAAATAAATATAAAAAATCTTTTCAAAAAAAATTGTTGACCATTCCAGAAACTCCAGTTGCCATAATTACACAAGGGTCATAAGAGTTATTAAGTCAGGAGCTCATATGATCCCGACTTATTATTTCCTGCCAGCTATTTGACTTTGCTTTGACCATACATTACTTATCAGGAAGGTAACAAATCACAATTACATGACAGCAGGATGCTGAAACAGCTCTAAATACAAGGTCTAGTTGTATTTATCATTTGTTTAGTGCTGTAAGTTTGAATGGTTGTTGATGAATGGTTGTTAAACAAGGACCACCTGTACAGATAATAAAAATCTGACCTATCATTGATGTCATTCAGTTAAATTAACCTAAAGGATAAATGCTTTTTGCTGTATGGGCTCAAAATGCAGTTTATGGCTTAACAAACATTCTTTTTTTTTTTTTACTTATATTCAAGGGTTTTCTCTTTGGCTGTGTTTTTTTTTTTTTCAAAAAGTTTTATTGGTTTTTTAAAACATTTATAAGGAAAAGGGTAAGTGGAATGGTTACAAATTTTGGCAGTTGCAAGTGTGGCAGACGCCTCCTCCCTCCAAACTCATAGGTTACATCTAAATATCAAACATTAATACATAATGATAAAAAATCAGCATATTAATTCTAGAAAAAATAATTTTCAATCAATTTATATAGTTATGATATATAGTCTAGATATAATTTCATTATTACTTTCGGTCTGTTTATAACATTGTGGTTTTCTTATTCATTTTTGTGATCTGAGCTTTCTTAGTGTTTCCCCTTCACCCCCCGCTGGCAGAGCTCCGGCCCCTCCCGTGTCCTGTGTGACCGTTGTGGTATCTTCTGTTTTTTCTAGGTTTGCTTTATTTTTTTCCATAAAGGCCTGTGCCTCTATGGGTGTGTTGATTCTGATTCTTGTCTCCTCCCAGAATATCAGCATACCTTCAGGCATCAACCATCTAAACCACACCCCCTTCTGGTATAGTTTATTTGCCAATTGCGAATAGCTTTTCCTTTTTTCCCTAATTTTTTTGGGAATCTGCTTCAGAATGGTTATCTCCCTGTCGTGGTATGTCAGTGTTTGACCCCTTTGTACACCCAGAATTTCATCTCTTGTGGTTTTCCTAAGGAATTTAATATGAACCTCCCTGGGTACATTGTGTGTTCTGGCATATGCTGAATTCACTCTATAGACCAGATCTATTTCCCATTCCATCTGCTGTTTATCTTTGTGTATGTATTCAGCTAGAATATTAGTCATAATGTCCCTTATGTTTTCCCCATCTGCTTCTATTACATTTTGAAATCTAAGATAAAAGGACATTCTCTCAAACTCTGTTTTCATTTGTTGGATATCAAGTTCTTTGTTCCCCTTCTGTAAAGCCTCTACCCCCCCTTTCGCCTCCGCCACCCCACCCTCCACAAGGTCCAGTCTCTGTGAGTTCTTATAAATTTGAACTTGATTCTCTTTAATTTCATCTTTCATTTCCCTTAGCTGTTTCTTAATTTCCTCCTGGCCTTGTAAGATTTGTTGAAGCATTTGTTGAAGGTCTATCTCTGTAGTCTTAGGTTGCATCAGTTCTGTTATCTTTGACTGTGTGGCTGGGCTGGATGTTGCAGATGTTGGAGCAGAAGTGGCAAAGCCAGGTTTTCCAGGAGGTGGTCTTTTTGGAGACATGGTTTATAAAACAAAGAGATCAGTCAGTGTAGGAACTGGGCAGCTGGAGAAGTAGAGCAGGCAGGCGAGTCCAGAAGGCAGAGGATCCAAACAGGTGGGAGTTTCTTTAATCACTCTAGCAATAGATGAAAGTTTTTTCTCCAAAGAGTTCAGAAAATAGCAATCCACAAGAGATTCCTCTGGGCGACTCGGAGACAAAGACCGGAAGCCTGAATTTTAAAGGTGGAGTCAGGTTTCACAGTTCATGAAGACAACGGAAGTGTGCCATCTTGCCCTGCCAGCTTTGGGCTCAGAGGCATAGAAAATTTTAAAAGTTCAAAAAGTTCTCAGGTCATCAATAAGTTCTGGATCTAAGTCCCATGAAACGCACTTTTACTGGGGTGAGGCATCGTTAGTTGGCTCTCCCCCCTCCTCCTTCCCCAGGGGGCGAGAGCAGAATTTTAACAAGCCGCTTGTCCAAGGGGGGGGGAAATCCCCCTCCCCTCTAGCCGCTCCTCAAAGAGTAACTCCGAAAGATTAACTTTTAAAAGTACTGAAAAGCCTTTCAATTCAAAAGTAAGGGGATGAAGAGAGGAAGCATCTCACCACACCGCCGCTGCTTCCTTCAGTTTTGCATTCTCCGATCGGCATGGGGCGAGACGCAGGCGCATCCTCCAAAACTGCTCCCCGGTGCCTGGAGCAAAGCGGAAAAGCCCCCACCAGCCACCGCCGGTGCCAGAGCCTTCCGCGAGCCGCTCCTTCGGCAGGGCGCCTCTTTGGGGCGTCCTGTGCCCCCCCGAAGACGGGGGAAGCCCACCGAAGAGCGGGAGCGGGCAAAGTCCTTGCCCGTCGCCGTAGCCGCCGGAACCGGAAGTCTCATGGCTTAACAAACATTCTGAACTTCTGATATTGTGTGTGTAAGTGTGCATGTGCATAGGTTTGTGTATGTGTGTGTGTGTGTATTAGAGGTGGGTTCCTACCAGTTCAGACAGATTCAGCCGAACCTTTAGTAGCTTGGTGACCTGGGTCGCTGGAACCAGCAGCGACGAAGGCCTGCCACGCCCACGAACCGGTTCTCCTGGAGGGATTGGAGGCACCGCTATCTTGTTTTTTACTTCTATGCATGCACAGAGCAATTTTTGTTATAATGTGCAGGTGCACACAGTGTGTATATCTTTCTTTCTTTCTTTCTTTCTTTCTTTCTTTCTTTCTTTCTTTCTTTCTTTCTTTCTTTCTTTCTTTTGCCTAAAAATCTGTTGTCCCTTATAACCATCACCTATCAGCATGTCAATTAGGTAGAAAGGAACCAGCTGAACTACTTGTAATCAGTTGAATATATTATTCGTATATGGGTCTTTGGATTGAGGGAGTTTATTCTAAGTACACATATGTGAATAGCCTGAGTTCAACTTTTCCACCTTTTCCACACAGCACACTGATATATGAAAGCTCTCTTGTATGTACAATGACTTGATCTTTTCCTTTAATTTTCTCATCTAACCCCCCCCCCCTTTTTTTTTTTTTTCATTTCACATTCTCTGTATCTACTAAACTCTTTCAATGCTTTTGACTTTAAATTACTGGGAGACACAAGTCCCTTAACAGTATAATTAAGCAATGATTCATTGATTTTATCTTCAAAAGTAAATTTGAAGTGCACTGTATTTTTCTTAATTGTCTCTTATACTCTGTGTCCTTTTTTTCTAATTATATCCTTTCCGTGTTTAACAAGCTACTACTATTAATTCTGCTTAAAATTTACTAGGCTGTTATAGTGTTACTAATTTCTGTTCAGCTTCTCTCTGAATACTTTTCATTATTTACTTTCTTGGCTAAAATAAAAATGTCTAATAAATTCATTTAAAAAACATATCTTTTATTGAGAGGAATATATACTTAGTATGAACATTAGTCTCTGAAATCACTTTGCACATTCAAGAAAAATTAGAGAGAGTGTGTGAGGCGCTTTAGAAGTGTCTTCTTAGGAGGAAGGGAAATCATATTTTCACAATACATGGTTGAAAGTCAATTCCTTTAGGTACATTGTATGTATAATAACTTCCTTTCTACAATGCACAGTCCTGTAATCACCTCCTTTCCTTCATTGGATGATATGATAGTTTCTCACATATCCTCTGGCAACTTCTCTGGATCATTCAAAATGGCTCCTAAAGATGTAGAGGACAATTTGAAATGAACGCTTTGGAAGGATTGCTTAGGAGAGGTAAAGGTAAAACACTAAGCCCATAAATTCCAAAGACATTATTTATATCCAAGACAAGATATCTTTAATCTCACTTTTATCTTTGCCTCAGTTGCTGTTCCTTAAATCACTATGAAGGATTTCTTCCTTCTTTACAAAAAAGATAACAGCATGGTTGTGGTTACAGCAATGGAGTTTACGTCTGTGTTGAATTCCACTACCATTAGCTGTGCTTCCACATTATTTCTGCTTCTGATACGCAATTTAGATGACACATAACCTATTCAAAACCACTGAGACTTTGGAGAAAACCTGCATCTTCTGCTTATTTATTTTTCAGTTTAATTATTTTTAAGCAAGACAGACAAGGGAATCTACTCCTATATCTTTCCATTACATATGTCTGGTTTCCTGATTTCAATTTTAAATTTAGTAGTGAATATAATGTTCTTATCAGACATTCCCTATCTATGAAAAATAGCTGGGAAAAATGATTTGGAAACAAAGCGGGGACGGGAGAAATAAATCACATGTACAACTGTACCTGCTTGTTCTTTAAACTCTAGATATGGAAACATCTGTCAATTTTTATTTTAAGCAATTTACTATTTTTTTATACTCTGCAGTTATTTCCATCATTTTTCTGTGTAAATTATTATTTTTAAATAAAAGCCACACAATTTTACAGGCAATTTTGTAATATATATGCATTCTCCAATAAATCGAATGCTTTATATCTTATTTTCACTGTAGTATACTGTTTACTTTCTGCTTAATTCACCTAATCTATCCAGTTTGGAGTGTTCACTTCTCTCTCACTTCTCAATCTTATATGGAAGGGACAGTTCCATATAACAGGAATATGTTATAATCCTTGTTAACCTTTTGACAAATTTTAGAGATCTTTGGCAAAGATACCACCTTCTCCCTGACCTTCCCTAAAAAAGGAAGTTTGATATTGGATTAAAATTGTCCAGTTTGGTAAAACACAGCAATGGTTTCTGGAGGAGGGGACAAATCATCACCTCTGTAAGAGTGAGGTGGGGAGAACAATACCATCCCTCAAAAAAGAATTAATCAGTGCTATAATCCAATTACCTGACACTTCCTGAACAGACAGGAGGAGAATGGATCCAAGGAGTCAGTGGCTGACATCACAGTCATAAAGACACTACCTACTTCCTAAGGCCCAACAGGATCACACTACTTCTAGATAACCCGGCAAGACTGTGCCTTAATCAACTATCCTGGGCCTTGATGGATTAAACCTGGTAAAAATTTGAAGGACTAGCTTGTTAAATGAGAAATACAAACATGATAATATTTCATTTCTGCTCAATCCATTGCTATGGTTCCATTATATGGTTTATACAATGATGGCGAACCTTTTCGGCCACAAGTGACGAAAAAAGGAGCATGCATGCATGCACAACCCAAAAGAGGAGCTGTCCAGGGGGCATGCGTGCACCAGAAAATGAACTTCCACTTTCTGGCATTCACATGCGCACCAGCCAGCCACTTTTCCGGTTACTGGCATGCATGTGTGCACCACGATCACCTGGCCCATATGTATGCTGTGCTGGAAAATGGAAGACCTGCTCTTCCAGTTTCTAGCACTGCGGCATGAACGAAAGCCAGCTGATCATTGTGCAACCATGCACACCAAAAACCTGAAAGAGGAACAGGCAACGCCATGTGTGCCAGGCTCCATGGCTCCATGTGCCACTTTGGGAACATGTGCCCTAGGTTCACCATCATGGGTTTATACTCATGATTTCATGGGTGTCATGTGAGTTCTTCACTATATACAAACAAATATGCATACACATTCACACACACACACACACACACACACCTAGCAATAGCATTTAGACTTATATATTGCTTCATAGGGCTTTACAGCACTCTCTAAAAGCTTTACAGAGTTAGCATATTGCCCTCAACAATCTGGATCCTCATTTTATCAACCTCAGAAGGATGGAAGGCTGAGTCAACCTTGAGCCATCATGAGCAAACTCCTGGCTGTGGGAGAGTCAGTGTGCAATACTGTATTTTAACCAATGTGCCACCCCTTACATCTGTATATTGTGAAATAATGTCTCACATGTATCATATCAAGGACATTTTTTTTCAAAGTCCAAATGTTCCAGAAGGTCAGGTCAGCTTATAAAAAGAACTGAACTTAAGTTATAATTTCTTTCTGAAGGATCAGTGGTGGGGTCTGGATCCCTTTGCAACCGGTAGGGTGCAATGGGGCCCGGCGTCCACCACATGAATGTGTGCAGCAAGCGCGCAGACATGCGCAGCATGCGAATGCATCCTTACCTCCTGCGATGCTTCGCAATGACCTGCAATGCTCCAGCTGCTCTGCGTTGCATTGTGCAGGTGCCGTATGCTCCGTGCACGTGCGTGGAAGTGCCGAAGAGCTGAAATACAGGTAAGGAGGGCGGGCGGGCTCTCCGGAGCACTGTACCGGAATGGTACCCGGTGCTTCCGGCAGGCACCGGTACACCCGTACTGGGGCATACTGCCTGCAACCCACCACTGTGAAGTATGAATATTCATCATCCACCCACCCCAATAATTCTCACCAGGAACATTATAAACACTTACCAGTTGGTAGTGACAGAGAAAACAATGTTTGCCCCTTGGAAGTAGCTTATACAGTATCTGCATTTTATACTCATGGTTTCATAGGTATCTAGCTACTCCCTTGATTTACGTTATGCTTCATTTCTCTTTATGCTGTAGCTGCAGAAACTAATATTATTGTGAGTCACTCCAGGGAGATCAATTGATTGCATTGGTAGGACAAGAAATGAAAATAAACTCTATAAAATAAAATGTAAATAATGCAATAAAATAAAGTAAACACTCACTTCTTCAGACTAGCAGTGTATTATGATTTTAAATCTATATGTTTTCGCATAGAAGCAATCCCTAATATTACCTACTGTTAGGACTGAAATTGGATGAGAGTTTATTTCCAGGACACTTCTCTGTGATCTTGCAAACACGATAAGTACCAAGTTCAGTTCCTCACTTTACATAATGCTGTCAGGCTCAAAGGAACTATCCCTAAACAAATCCACCCTTCCTAATGCTTCTCTGGCTGAGAAGGAGTAAATATTGATCCCCATTAACAAAAGGCAGAATGAAATTGACTCGAAACAAAGGAGAGCCAGCTCAATGAAATTGACTAAGGCAGGCCTAGTAAGGAAATTCCAACAGTAACTAGGCAATATGCACCCACTTCCATCACTGCTGGCTAACAAGACACTGGCTATTTGCAGTCCACTCCAAGCTCATCCCAGCCTCCTCAAAAAAGCATACTTTATTAACAATAAAACAGCTCCCCTTATCCAGTTTCTCTTGTATGGTCTTATGATCCTGATAGAAAATCCAAGCCATATAATTTTTCACTCCACAATTCCAAAACCTTATAAAATATCCTCCTTTCTATTATTCTCTTTCTTCTGTAACAACAAAGGAAGAACTTGGTAACAATACCTGACAAAAATAAATGGCGTAAAATGCAGCAGCAATGAATGCAGAGTGTTAGGCATCTCTGTCATATTCATGTTGAACAAGCTGTACTGCTCTCAGTTTCTTTCAGGGTGCAATTTAAGGTGGTCAAGGCGCTGCTTATTATCTTTCAAGCCCCAAATGGCATGGAACTAACTCTTCCTAAGGATGATTGGATGAGATGGGCAGTCTCCAGGTTCCTTCCTTTAAACATTGCCACCTTGTGGGTCCCTGAAAGTGACCTTTTCTGTTCCAGCCTTTGTCCTATAAAACATCCTCCCATTGAAATTTAATAGGTCTCCACCCTTTTAACCTTCAGGAGAGTCCTGAAGACTTGACTGTTCCTGCAAGCATTGGGGATGGGGGTGAGGTTACAGCAGGAGAAAAATGGGATGCATTGCATCAACAATATGTAGCTGTGGTACCAGATTTTATTGTTTCTGACTTTTAGTATGTAGGCTTTTATTATTACTGCTATTCATAAGTATTACTATTACTATTAGTCTTCTCATTGTTCCTATCACCCATCTCCTCCCACTTATGAATGCATGACTATAACTTTGTTGCTTGTATCCTTACGATTTATATTGATATTATTTCCTGATTGCTTATTTGCACCCTATGACTATCATTAAGTGTTGTACCTTATGATTCTTGACCAATGTGTCTTGTCTTATATGTACACTGAGAGCATATGCACCAAAGATAAATTCCTTGTGTGTCCAATCATACTTGGCCAATAAAGAATTCTATTCTATTTATTCTATTCTATTCTATTCTATTCTATTCTATTCTATTCTATTCTATTCTATTCTATTCTATTCTACTCTACTCTACTCTATTCTATTCTATTCTATTCTATTCTTCTTGGTTGTAAACCAATCAGATTTTGGTTTACAATGGAGAATAAACAAATGTAAAATAAATAAACCATCTTTGTTTCTGTAATCTGTCTCTCCAGAGTTGTGTTCCATTCTCACATCCGTGATACTACTACAGTACATTTAAAAAGCAAAGATCTCATTGTCTCCTTAATTTATCTTTTTCTATAACCAATCTGTGCTGATTAATTAATCTACTGTGTCAACATAGAAACTAATTTATTTATTGCATAGCTAGAAGCAAAATGAAAGGAAGGAAGGAAGGAAGGAAGGAAGGAAGGAAGGAAGGAAGGAAGGAAGGAAGGAAGGAAAGCCATCAACACACATTATCCCACAGACTTAACTGGTTTTTTTTTCCTTCCTTTTTCAGAGACGTGTAGATCAGGCATGCTTCTGAAAGTGGAGCAAATTCTTTTCTGCCAATATCCTTTGCTTTATTCTCTCTCGTAACGGAATTTACAGAGGAGGATTACTGCTTATCAGTTGACGCATCCGTCACCTCACTTGCTGTTTCATTTTCTTTCTTTGTTCTCTCTGTCACTGTAGTTCTTCTTTCCCAAAGCTTTCATTGATGGATGCTCATTATTTCTGTTTAGCTGCTTCCAGCACCAAAATAACAAGGAAGACATGGTTCTTTTTACAGCATGTTATTGACCCTTTCTCATCTAATGCTGGAAACTTTGGTGACCGCTGATTTTCAATGCACAGCTACAGATCTTGTATGGTGGGGGGGAGAGAAAATCTACATTATGGACTGTACAAATTCATCTACTGAGAGCTGGGATTTCCTTGATGAAGTCACCAGAGTTTAGGTGAACTCAAAATAGATTTTGTTTATCTCAGTTCATGGCATACTTTCGCTGGCCTTGAAAGCTAAGCATGGTTGGGCCTGGTTAGTACTTGGATGGAATACTTGAAAATATGTGTCATTAATTTATTGTTCAGTGCCAATTCCTTTTGCTACAAAAAGATAAGTTCATTTGACTACTAGAGCGTTTCTGAAGTTGGATGCTTTCTCACCTTTCCAGTTTGGCTTAGAATTCTGGTATTATTTGAAGGAAAATTATGCCATTTCTACTGTCCAAAACAGCAATGCAAGCAATAACTAAATTTCATAGGCAACAGGGGGCAAAATACATCCCAGCAGCATTTAAATTGCTTACAGCTAGAACAGTTGCACAACTAGTATATGGGATACAACTCGGCCCATACATAAATTCAATAACATTTTCTCAGGAATTTGTTGGGTCCTTCAAAGTGCATTTCCAATGCAGTATTGATTCTTGAAATTAACATGCCAAATATTAAGGCTGAGGCCTGGACTAGGATTCTAATCTTAGTGTTTAGAACTATGTTTGATCTTACAGGCCTGATGTCTTTGATGCTGTCAGACAATTACCAATCCCATTGGCACCATACCTGCATAGCATAATTTTACAATATTGGCTTCTCTCCTGAATATCTAGACCAATTAACCCTAGACAGGTTAAAGAGAGACTAGCAAAAGAGAGATTCAGGTACATTTATTGTCAAAATGATATCACTAATGCTCCTGAATGCTATTGCCAAATGTAAGACAGTCAACACCCTCCACTGCAGCGTAACTATACAATTAAACACTAAGCAAATACAAATGGGTCTTTTCCAAAGACCATTTTGATACCTTCTACTGATGGGAAGATTTCATGCAACTCCTTATTTATTAGAAAAAATGCCCTTGTAGGGAATTTAGGCAGAAACTCCCACCCATGATGTCCTCATATTGTGCTCTTTCCATGATATCTGAAAACATGCTCTGATGACCCCAATCATTTCTAAATATGAGAGCCATACACATAATATTGGAACATGATAGCAGTGTTCCAATATTTGACGGCCTGCCACAAAGAAGAGGGGATAGACCTATTTTCCAAAGCACCAGAAGGTAAGACAAGAAACAATGGGTAGAAACTAATAAAGGAGAGAAGCAACCTAGAAGTAAGGAGAAATTTCCTAACTGTGAGAACAATTAACTAGTGGAACTATTTTCCTTCAAAGGTTGTGGGTGATCGATCACAGGAGGCTTTTAAGAAGAGACTGGATAGCCATTTGCCTGAAATGGTATAGCTTGAGCAAGGAATTGGACTACAAGACCTTCAAGGTCCCTTCCAACTCTGTTATTCTGTTTATTATTTCTAAGAGACACAAACACTTACTTATCAGCAGGTGAACAACTATCTTCACCAAGTTATACAACTGTGCAAAGCTTTTAATTAGATATGTTGTTTTATTATCCTATTATTTTTTCTTCTTCCCCAATAACAACTTGCTGTATTAAACTATTACCCTTTTCCCTGCACTCTTTTATTGTAAAAGCTAGTCAAAGACCATGATAATAATATCTGATTTCATTTGAAGGAAGTTGCTGTTAAAACACATACTTGAGAAAATGCATACAAAATTGTATATATTAAAAGAAAATATACACTAATTTTTATACAAACTCTTGAAAAATACCATAGACTACTGGAGAAGCAGTACATGAGTAATACAAGATTGAAGAATGAATGAATGAAATTGAACTCATCCATCATTGATTTTTCATTTCAATCTTCCTGAGGCTGGTGATTGGAGCTGCTGGATACAATGAGGGAGTCAGAGAGACAAAGAGACTGAGGTAGGGGCCCTTTAACTCATTTCATTGGAACCTTCCTGAGGCTGGTGATTGGAGCTGCTGGATACAAGGGGGGAGTCAGAGAGACAAAGAGACTGAGGTAGGGACCCTTTAACTCCATTTCATTTGAACCTTCCTGAGGCTGGTGATTGGAGCTGCTGGATACAAGGGGGGAGTCAGAGAGACAAAGAGACTGAGGTAGGGACCCTTTAACTCCATTTCATTGGAACCTTCCTGAGGCTGGTGATTGGAGCTGCTGGATACAAGGGGGGAGTCAGAGAGACAAAAAAACTGAGGTAGGGGCCTCCGCGCCAAATGGCACGTGAATCTTATATCTACAAAGCAAAATGGCAATAATACATTCTGGATTAATGTGTTTGAGATTGTGATTTTATTTTATTTCAAAATGACCGACTTAGTTCAATGTAATAGCTCTTTTGCACCTGTCTTTTGCAGTACTCTTTTCAAATTTGGACACTGTCCCCTTTGTAAACAAATTACTAGTCTACATAGACAGATTACCTATTTAGAATCTCTAATCTGTGCTCTCCATGCAGAAATTAGGTGTCCAATTCGGCCATTTCACTCTATGGAGATGCCATGGTATCAGCCCCCTCTACCGCAAAGATCCTGCAGGAGAAGAGCAATCTGGACAACTGTTGGATCTGGCAGAGTGAGAGCTGTGTACCATAAACACAAAGCTTTTGCTGTGACCCAGCATAACAGATATAGTGCCCTTCCTGACCTTAATAGGGACACTAAAGAGACAGGTCAAGGTAGTTGTGATAATGATGACTCAAATAAGCAGGGGATCATGGTCCAAATATGAAGAACTTTCTTCAGAAATGCGAAATGGGGAACCAGGTATCACACATCAGTCACAGAAAAAGAGCAAGGTATGCAAAAAGAGAAGTCACCTTCTGGTGGGTGATTCAGTCGTAAGGAATGTAAATTTAGGAAAGGATATGGAGGTTTCAAAAGAGGTCAGGTGTCTGCCAGGTGCTACTGCCAGCAGAGACAAGAGGCGTATTCTTTAGATAGTCAAGAATGCAAGTAAGGACTGTGACGTTGATGCTATTATACATCTTAGCACAAATGATCTGTCCCAAAAAGATGTGAAGAGTGATTTCCAGAGCTTGGGGTATGAACCTAGTAGTATAGGTTGTAGGCTTATCTTTTCAGAGATTTTACTAGTATATAAGAAACAAAAAGGGAAGGGCCAGTATGTAGCAGAGTTTAATGTGTGGCTAAAGGAGTGGTATAAAAGGGAAGGCTTTGGTTTTATTAGTCAGGATGTCTGCAGCTGGTCCAATGAAAAACTGTACAAAAGAGATGGTTTGCACCCATCCAAGAAAGGGACGAGTTACTTGGCATTAAATTCACAGATTTTCTGGATAAACATATAAACTGAACAGCGGGGACAGAGAATTAATTGATACAGAACATTTCTGTCCCCAGCAATCTAAAATTCCTAGGGTTATCAGTACATGTAACATAGTTGTTTGTGCGGGTAAGATTATCACTCCTGCTGTCAAGCAAAACCAAGTATTTAATAGTGAGTGCCATACCATGTGCATGAATCATACAAGGGGCAAGAAAATAAGGGCAGTCAGGCATAACACAGGTTATGTAGACAGTAAACACAGGGTCAATCAAAATGTACTAAAATGTCTATACACCAATGCACAGAGTATGAGGAATAAACAGGGTGAATTAGAAATTCAAGTAAATGAGGGCAGATATGATATTGTTGCCATTACAGAAACTTGGTGGGATGAAACCGACAAATGGAACATACAGCTAGAAGGATTTAAATTATTTAAAAGAAATAGACCAAATAAAAGAGGAGGTGGAGTTGCACTATATATAAGGAATAACTACATCTCTACAGAAATAGAGCACAACAATGATGAGAACTACCTTGAATGCATTTGAGTCAATATTAAAGGTTGGTGGGAGGGGATGGCATTCATAGGTCTATACTACAGGCCACTCAAGCAAGCAGTGGAAGTAGATGAACTTTTTGCTAGTCAGCTAACTAAGGTATGTAGGAAGCACACCATAATAGTAATGGGGATTTTAACTACCCTGACATCAACTGGGAAACAAACTCTGCTCCACGTGGAAGATCCAACAGGTTCTTAACGAACCTAGCAGACAACTTTGTTTCCCAAAAAGTAGAGAAGGAACCAAGGGGATCAGCCATATTGGACTTAATTCTCACTAACAGAAAGGAAATAATAGAAGGTGTTGAAGAAACAGGAACCCTGGGGGCAAGTGACCATGCAATATTGGAATTTAACATTATGCAAACACAAGTAGTAGAACAAAGTCAAACTAGAGTCTTGGACTTTAAGAGAACTAATTTCAATAAACTTAGAGAGAGCTTGGGAAGAATTCCATGGATGAGAATCCTCAAGGGGAAAACAACTCAAGAAGCTTTGGAAATTTTGAAAAATGAGATTACAAAAGTCCAGTCTAGCACAATACCAATGAAGAAGAAAAATAACAGTTCCCAAAAGAAACCAGCATGGCTGCATAAAGAACTCTCTGACAAATTGAAAGAGAAAAAAGATAAGTATAAAAAGTAGAAAGAGGGGGACATAGCTAAGGCAGAATATCAGCAAATAGCCCTAGCCTGTAAAGATGAAGTAAGGAAAGCTAAGGTTCACAATGAAGAAAGGCTTGCCACAAAAGTAAAAAATAACAAAAAAAGCTTCTTCCAACATGTTAAAAACAAGAAAAAAGTCAAGGAAACAATTGGTCCATTGCTGGGAGAAAGTGGCAAGAAGGTGACAAGCAACAGGGAGAAAGCAGAACGATTTAACTCATTTTTTGCATATGTTTTTACACAAAGGAGAAATCAACCCAACCTATCAAAAACAGCACCACAAAAATCAGATTAGGAACACAAGTTGAAATAGGGAAGAAAATGGTAAGTGAGCACCTGTCTACCCTAGATGAGTTCAAATCACCAGGACCGGATGGATTACACCCCAGGGTTCTGAAGGGACTAGCAGACGAGATCTCAGAACCACTGAACTATATCTTTCAGAGATACTGGAACACCAGGGAACTACCAGAGGACTGGCAAAGAGCTGATGTGGTTCCCATCTTCAAAAAAGGGGAAAAAACAGACCAGGAAACTACAGACCTATCAGCTTGACCTCAATACCAGGAAAGATTCTGGAAAAGATAATCAAGCAACGAATTAGCGAACACCTAGAAGCAAACAAAGTAATAGCCAAAAGCTAACATGGGTTTGTCAAAAACAGATCATGCCAGACTAATCTTATTGCATTCTTTGACAAAGTGACAAAATTAGTGGACCAGAGGTATGCCGTCGATATGGTTTACTTGGACTTCAGTAAGGCATTTGATAAGGCAGACCATAACCTACTACTAGATAAAGTAGAAGAATGTGGGTTAGACAGCATCACCACCAGATGGATTCGTAACTGGCTGATCAACCCACTCAACATGTAGTCCTCAATGGAACTGCATCTACATGGAGGGAAGTATGAAGTGGAGTACCCCAAGGTTCTGTTTTAGGCCCAGTACTCTTCAACATCTTCATCAATGATTTGGATGAGGGAATAAATGGGGAACTCATCAAATTTGCAGATGACACCAAGCTGGCAGGAATAGCCAACACTCCCGAAGATAGGCTTAAGATACAAAAGGATCTTGACAAACTTGAACATTGGGCACTATCTAATAAAATGAAATTCAATGGTGAAAAGAATAAGGTTCTACATTTAGGCAACAAAAACGGAATGCACAGGTACAGTATAGATGATACCTTGCTCAGTAGTAGTAACTGTGAGAGGGATCTTGGAGTCCTAGTGGACAACCATTTAAATATGAGCCAGCAGTGTGCAGCAGCTGCCAAAAAAGCCAACACAGTTCTAGGCTGCATCAACAGAGGGATAGAATCAAGATCACGTGAAGTGTTAATACCACTTTATAATGCCTTGGTAAGGCCACACTTGGAATACTGCATTCAGTTTTGGTCGCCACAATGTAGAAAAGATGTGGAGACTCTTAAAAAGAGTGCAGAGAAGAGCAACAAAGATGTTTAGGGGACTGGAGACTAAAACATTTGAAGAACAGTTGCAGGAATTGGGTATGTCTAGTTTAATGAAAAGAAGGACTAGGGGAGACATGATAGCAGTGTTCCAATATCTCAGGAGTTGCCACAAAGAAAAGGGAGTCAAACTATTCTCCAAGTCACCTGAGGGTAGAACAAGAAGCAATGGGTGGAAACTAATCAAGGAGAGAAGCAACTTAGAACTGAGGAGAAATTACCTGACAGTTAGAACAATTAATCAGTGGAACAGCTTGCCTCCAGAAGTTGTGAATGCCCCAACACTAGAAGTCTTTTAGAAGATGTTGGATAGCCATTTGTCTCAAACGGTATAAGGTTTCCTGCCTAGGCAGGGGGTTGGACTAGAAGACCTCCAAGGTCCCTTTCAACTCTGCTATTGTATTGTATTATTGTATCTATTCCTGTATTCTGAGTCAAAATCAAAACTTTAATGAACAATATATTTACTCGCTTATTAAATTACTCTATAAACTACTTTTTCAGGTAGTTTATAGAGTAGTTTATAGAGTACCTTACACATTGTAGAATATCTTCAACATTATCATCACCACCATCATTTTATTTATTTCTTCTATTTTATATTAATATATATATTATTTATATTG
Source organism: Natrix helvetica (assembly GCF_964273705.1). Taxonomy (NCBI): domain Eukaryota; kingdom Metazoa; phylum Chordata; class Lepidosauria; order Squamata; family Natricidae; genus Natrix; species Natrix helvetica. The sequence continues at coordinate 74,384,648 of NC_138549.1, read as the reverse complement.
TAAATATTTCATTTATATTTGCTTATACATATATTTTCTTATAATATTTTTTCCTATTCAATAATCATTACAGTCAATGGATCTTATTGCTGTATAGAAAATTAATCCATTTGCATAGCTTATATTGATTGCATTAACACATGGGAAGTGGGATCTGGCATCCTTGATACCTTGCTTGAAATTTGGATGTAAGCAGTATGAATAGAACCACAGAGGAAAGATATTCTCTAAAGCATTTTGAAGTTTATTAAGCTTCAATAAAATTGCTTTGAAAAGGGGGCTTTCAAATTATGAATCAAAGCTTTTTGAATATTTTTCCCCTTTGGGAAAAATGTGCTCAGTTTTTAAATGGATTTTTTTAAAAAAAGTATATAATGCTGTATCTCCCACTGATAGTTGCCTGGTTGCTCTGAAAATAAGCTCTTAGATGTCATGGTATATCCGATCTGCAGTTTTTATTAGATCTTTATGCTCTCCTTCAGAAATTCCTTTCCTTTCCCCAATATATTAGATTTCCAGTCATAATTTCTCAGTATTCATCTATTTAGTGATTTAAAGTTTCAAACAGAAGACTCCCAATTTTTCAAAATATGACATTAGGACTAATCACTCATGAGAATTTCTCTAACCTTGGAGTTGGTCCTCTGATCCTCTCTTATGTATCACCTTCCAGTTTTTATGCTTCATGTTTCCAGGGTTTGGCTTTGTTTTATTTCTGTCCCGGAAAAGCACATCTCTTCTCTAAATGTAATAAGATTGCTTTGTTTGTAGTGGTAATGAGGACAAAAACATATTGTGTATTCAGCCTGAACAAGGAGAACAACACTGAGGAGAAGAACCACATTTATTGTAACCATTGTTGGATTCCTTCGTCAGAAGGACTATGAAAAGCCAAGATTTTTATAGACTTTGAGAGCTGCAAGGCTGGAAACCTTAGAGATCTGATTTGTTGGCCAGTTGGCCAGGGAACCTAGGGAGATCCAACCTAGGAAGGACATATATTGTAAAGTCAAATGGGCCTATCAAGAGGCAGCAAAGTTGGTGAAGCCCATTGTGAAGGAAGTCCTCAGCTTCATGTTGGGGTTTCACTAGCTTTGTGAAGACTGCATTTGGACTGTAATGCAAGCTGGTAGGTGGCTTTTATTCTTTGGTTTAGAAGGGATGGAAGAGGGATTTACCTAGCATAGGGCGAGTCAATTTGGATCTCATACAATTAGACCATGGGGGTCAAACTTGTGATGTCACATTGCCATCACATGATGTATTGCAACATTTTTCCTCTTTGCAGGGGTGGGCATGGCCTGTGTGTGACGCATCTGGCCTGCGGGCCACCAATTTGATACCATGTTTCCCCGAAAATTCGACCTGTCCTAAAACTAAAGCCTTGCCACATTTTTCGTGTGGGCAAAAATATAAGCCCACCCCTGAAAACAAACCCCCTGGACAACCCCCCCGCTCTGGCCAGGCAGAGCACCGCTCACTGACATAGCGGTATTCTGAGGGCGCCTAGCTGCAGGAGCCAGGGGGAGAAAGGCGCTCACATTGCTTGGCGCCTTCCGGATATCATTAGGTTGGGGACTGGCATTCTGCCTGGCTGGAGGGGGGACTTGCTGGGCGGCTGCTTCCTTACGAACTGGCTCCCGAAGAGCCGGGCACAGCCTCAGGGGCGAAGCAGCCATGAGGTGACCACGCTCATGAGCAACTGCCTGGCAAACCCCCTCTTCAGCTGGGCACAGCACCATTCACTGACCTAGGGGGTATCCCTAAGGCACCAAGCCACATGCGCTCTGCCTGCTCCCCAGCTCCCATGGCTTGGCACATTAGGAATACCCCCTAGGTCAGTGCATGAGCTCTGTCCGGCTGGAGAAGGGGGTTGCGCAAACTCCTGTTCTGCCCCCAGCAGGCATGCCTCCTAGCCTCAACATGTCCGGGTCCAGCTCTCCCTGCAGCAGCGCCGTCGCCACCGTGCTCCGAGCATAACATCTTCTCCAGTTCCAAACTCCAAAACTCGGCTGCCGAGTTTTCCAGCAGCAGCCGCTCTAGGAGTGCGCTCTATGTTTGTGGGCCAGCTGCTGGACAGAGAGTCTTCCAGCAGCCAGCACACAGCACACCTAGAGTGGCTGCTGCTGGAAGACTCAGCAGCCGAGTTTTGGAGTTTGGAACAGGAGAAGACGTTATGCTCGGAGTGCGGCAGTGGCGGCTGCTGCAGGGAGAGCTGGGCCCGGACATGTTGAGGCTAGGAGGCATGCCTGCTGGAGGCGGAACAGGCACTCACACAACCCCCTTCTCCAGCCGGGCAGAGCTCCTTGCACTGACCTAGGGGGTATCCCAAATGTGCTAAGCCGCGGGAGCTGGGTAAAAAGAAAATAAGACCCTGTCGTATTTTGGAGGAAACACCGTACTCTTGAATGAGACAAAGAGGTGAATTTGGTTTTGACCCTGGTCATATTTAAAAGACAGGGAAAAAAAGAGTGCAACCTTCACCTTAATGGCTAGGATTATTTTCTCTACTATACTAGCGTTATTAAAAAAAACAACTGCAAATATTCTTACAGCCAGAATACATTGCCTTGAACTGCCATGTTTTCCAAAGTGCAGTTGTGCAGAAAAATTATACCCTGAAAAACCCCAGATCCCAAACAATTGAAATTGATACATTTTATTCTTGAACTATTCTTTCAATTTTACTAGACCCTTCTATTTTCTCAGTGGAGGACACACTTCCCTTCTGTTGCCAGATGCATGATCTTTTCGCAGGCAATTAAGAGCCAAGGCAACCTGATAACGGTAAATTAACAACCTTAACTAATTGCTTTCCATCTGCAGTTTAGAGCCGGCTATTCCCTTTGCAACCAGGACTTGCTTGAACAATGGCTAGAAGCAGAACACATTTTTTTTTGCAGTGAGACTGGCTATGAACTTCTAATGCCTGCAACATGAGGCACAAATTAAAAGCGTATTTCTCCTGATGATATTGTCATATATGTTGCTGCCAGTGATCAGGAAGGAGAAAGTCAAAGCCAAACCAAAAAAAAAGGTCTTTATTTTATTCATAAGCTGCTGCAGAGCTGCAAATACAGATGTTGCTGCCGGATTCTCTTTGCGTTAATTCTCTTTATGAAGCTGCAGTCCAACTGTCATCCTCCCCATGAATAAGCTTCACTGAACTTAACTGGACCCACAGCTGATTATGCATTCATGGAAGGAGCCTGTATAACTAACAATTTATCCAAAGATTCTATAGCGAATAAATATTTCCTTAGAGGATTTTTGCATTGGCCAGAAAATAAAAATGTTGTATAGGAGGACACAGTCTTACATATGTTGTGACTCAGATACATTGAATCTATTCAGTGAAATTCGCTCCTGAAATCACATGCCATATTTTTGTAGTGATGCTCTTGTTTATGTCTGAGAACCACAGGGTAGCAATGCTTATTTCAGAAGCGGCTATGTTTCCATTTTAACTTTGAACCCATCACAGTTAGAATGTAGTCTTTAAAATATTTCCAGAAATGGGAGCTCACCTCTTCTTTACTTCTGGCATAAATATTATGAATTAAATATGAAGGACATGTTTTGTTTGGTTAAACTTGTACAAACCCTTTCCTTTTGGCCTTCAAATGACACATACCACGGAGCAAAAAAAGGAAGCAAAAGAATACACACACAGAGAGAGTATATATGCTGGCACACTGAAATGACCATGTCTCTAATTTTTTATTCTGAAGTGATGACAGACATGAAAAAGCTAAAAATCACCTCCTAGAATTAACTAAATGTAAAAGCAACATACTCCACGTATTGCGAGCCTGACAGTTCATTGGACACAAATTCAACATTAAAACTTCCTCAGGGATTTTTTTTAAACAGACCAAAGTCTTGGGTTTCAACACAATCAGTCGAAATGGGGTTAGAATAACAGAGTCTTGAAATCCTGGCAATGTTTCCTCTTCCATTCTTCCTATTCTAAGGTAAGTGGAGACAAAGCATTTTTCTTCTTCTTTTCACAGGTCTACTTCCTGTTTCACTAAAGATCTTTGCATTCTCTCCTGGTCATATCAGCAGTTCTTTGCAACTGGCATCAGATATTCCTAATAATGAAATACAATATAAATCACTTGTGTTCAAGCTATACTAATTTAAAATATTTGAATTAGTGTATTATTCTCTGCCCTTTGGTTCTAACAAAGGTATTCCTAAAAAAATCTAATTACATTCAGTCACCACGAAGGCCAGACAGACAAATCATTTGCATTATGAAATAAGCTTGTTTAGGTTAGGGAGAAAGGTGAAAATAGCAAAATATGCAGATAACTAGGTGACCCTGAAGAAATATCCCGAAATAAACTCTAGTTGGCCTGATGAACTGGCATGAGCATCATAGTTTCCGGCTGGTGAAAACCAGTTCTTACCTGCTCTCACAATAAACATGTTTAAGCAATATGCAAATATAAGGAAACTTCTCAAAGAATAAATATATGCATATATATTGTATGGCCTTTCTTTCCTATTTTTTATTAATCACATGAAAATTAGTTAAATAAATCTACATGCTGGAGACAAATATATTGCAATCTTATTTCTACCTAGTACCCTTCTCTTTTCTGATGGATGCCTGATGTATGTATGTATGTATGTATGTATGTATGTATGTATGTATGTATGTATGTATGTATAGGTTTCCCTTGCACATGTGCTAGTCATTCCTGACTCTAGCATGCAGTGCTCATCTCTGTTTCAAAGCTGAAGAGCTCCCTCCCTCCCTCTATTCAATTATCCATATCTCATTCCCTTTCCTTCCCTTTTTCTCCCTCCCTCCCTCCCTCCTTCCTTCCTTCCTTCCCCCCTGTAGCGGTCATGTTTAAAAGTTGCTAGCTGCATCACATTTCTGCTAAGCCGGCACAAAGCTTGCTCAAGGTTTTGTTTTGCAACATTTCTATGCAACATTCTTCGCTTTGCAACATTTCTATGCAACATTCTTCGCTTTGCAACATTTCTATGCAACAGTCTTCTGTAACATCTTTTTGTAACATGTGAACAAGCTTGCCCGGTAACACGTATACGTGACAAGTGAACAAAGCCTGCCCAGTAACAAGTGTTTTAACCAATCATGTAATAACACGCTGTAAGACAGAAACCTTTTGTATGATTTTAATAAATACCGTCTCAATCGGGCAGCCGGGGTCTTTGGATCTTGCTGAGCTGGTTGATGCGTTGCAACACATCATGGAGTCCGTTCTTCCTTGGCAGTATCAGGCCCGCCTAACCTAGGCGCACCCCAGCTGGGGTCCCATAGCCGAGCTCAGTCAGGCTCACCTCTGCAGAGGTTTCGATGCCTAGCTCCGGCTCACCTTTGCAAGGGTCCACACTCAAAGCAGACGAGGTCACCGTGTGGCAGCCAGCCACACATTCACTCACAACTGGTGACCCCGACGTGCCGAATTGCCTTTCGGACGTCTCACGCTGAGTCCCGTGTCTACGTGTTCGGCGCCTTGATTCTCATCTTACGCACCTGGCGGGCAAGCGCTTCGTAAGTATGAGCTCCTCACATTCAAAGTCTCATTCAGGTTAGGAATGAACTTTCACTTTTAATCGAGAAGGCCTATAATTTGCAAAAAATTAATGGCACTGTCTATCCTCTTTCTAAATCTGATAATTCACTTCCTTCTCCCACACCCCCCCTTCTGTTTCCTCCTCTGATAAACACTCTTTGTATGCTCCTGTCACTGTTGATTCTCCCCCTCCCTATCCTTCACCTACGGCTCCTGATTATCCTCCTCCTCCCCCTTCTCCTTCTTCTGCCCCTTGCCTCCCCTCTCCTTCCCAGGGTGGTCACATTCCTCCCTTCTCCGTTCCAATTCCTTTTCCCTTGACTCCTCCAATCTCCCTGCCGCCTATCCTCTCACCTTTGTGCCGGGCACCCCCGGCCCCCCTGTCCATACCAACATTGAACTGCGTGTTTTAAAAGAATCTACGAACATGTGCATTTCGTCCTGCCTGAAACACGGTTGGATAATCGTGAGTATAGGTGGAAAACTCTCTCAGTATCTGGTCTCGCACCTAAAGGCAATGAGAGAGTTAACTGCCTCCTGCCTTAAAATCTCTTCTAATGGGGAAAAACACTTCCCCATTTGAAAAACAAAGAATTAATTGACCTTCTGTCTTAATCATGGCAAACTCACCAATAAACAATAACAATTGGCTGATTTAAAAATAACAGGAAAGTCCTGCCAGTGATATCAAAAAAGAATTTGATTTACCTTTTAAAATATATTTGGTAGATATGATTAAAGTGTGTCAGGACATAAGAATATCTTTTTATAAAACTAATTTGTTAGTAGCTGCTTTATTACAAGGCAGCAAACCTCAAGGAAAGTGTTATTTTAAAAGGGAGTGTAAAAATCCAAGGAGGGGCATGTCTGTAACATCTTGCCCTCTCTTTCATCAGGGATCAAAACCCTAGTATGGATTGTAAATTGCCTTGGAAAAAAGATACAACTCTCGCTCCCCCTTTCCTGACTTTTGCTTTTGCAATCCTCCCCCGCTGTGCATTTAATTTCCTTTGACTTACCGTTCTTTGCATCTATAATGATAGTGTGTAAAATTAATGTGGCAAAAGAAATGTAACTATAGGTGTGAATGGGTGTGTATGTAGTCAGTATTGGATGCTTGAAATGTAAGGTTTATTGGCTGAAAAAGCAGAGCGTGTTGTGTTAAAAGAGCCTGTCGTTTTAACAAAACATTTTTTCCTTTCCTCTCACCCCCCCTCTTTGCCTCTGGTGAGAAGGCAGGAGGAAGGGGGGGCTGTGTTCTTTTCAGCATTTTTTTTTCCTCCTCTCCCTGCGAGCCTCAGAAAGGCGGGGTTGAGGGTGATATCTGATGCCTGCATATTTCAGAGTATACTCAAACTATCTTAATTGTTTGTTTTATTTTTGAAGCTGTGTTTTTTCTCTTTTATGTTTTTATGTTTGTGCGCACTCTGTATGCTTAACAGAAGTCACGTCTGTTTGTTCAATTGTTTGTTGGTCTGTTGTCCCTTTTAGAATTTTAACAGAGATGACCTAAAAAATACAAAATGCAGTCAGAAAGAATGAATAACATTTTTGCTAGAATCCAGATTAGTTTCACACGGACATTTAGATCAGATATTGGAGCCAGAATAAGGTTACTTTGTATATAGATGGGAAGAGAATGTTGTAAAAGGCATCTGACCTAAACGTGGGAAAAAGATGTGCTTTGTTGAATGGACTGGAGATGTTGCAGAAACAAAAGAGAGGAAATAGGCAAGTTGATAAGGACAGTTGAAGCTTGGCAGTTGGTGAGGTCATTTTGAGACCGAATCAATGTGCATTTTGTACAAGCAACTGGTCATTGCAAGACAGGATTTCAGAAAGTGAAAGAAAGTTAGAGAAATGTTTTTTCAGACAGTCAGAGATATATTTTTGTAAGGATTTCAGTAAGTGAAAGAAAGTTAGAGATATGTTTTTTCAGAGATATGTTTTTGAAGAAGATGAATATGTGAGGACTTGTGTATGTGAGGACTTGTGAACTCTGGCATATGGATGATTCAATACCTTTTCTTTGCCCCATGGAAATATTTCCATGGATATTTATTCAGGATTTATTATAGCACCCCGCAAAGGGGTGTGATCAACCGCTGCATTTGTACCTTTCAATCAATTGAATTTTTTCACTTTCTAATTTGACCACTTATCAGAGGCATTTTCAACAAAAAACAAGTTTGCCTCTCCCTCTGGTATATTTTTACTGTTTTACCAGACAAAACACCGATTCCTTTAATTACTTGGGGATATATATGGAAAATTTGCTTTTTACATGTTTAATCCCAAAACCTAAACTTTATATTTTAGAATGGTTACATCTAGCACACACACCTCGCAATTCACTCACACCCAGAGCAGCTCAAATGGCTTTGCTCATTGAAAAAGCACGAAGAAGAACCCGTGCCTTAATGGGAATGGATTTTGTCACGCTTTACCTCCCTTTCAAGTTATCTCAATGGGAGCCTCTTTTTCAAAATTCTATCCTTCTCCAAGATGCACTCACGGAATGGCCTGGTCAAATTTCATGTCATTTGCCAGCTGACCCAAGGCTACAAGTTATTAAGACCATTCCGATACAATTTTTTACACCAATAACATCACAACCCATCAAAGATGCGTTAACCGTATTCACAGATGGGTCCAAAAATCATGGTGCATGTACTTGGAATACACAACAGATATGGCATAAGAAATTGACTAATACACAAACATCTGCACAACAGGCTGAATTGGCAGCTTTTATTCTGGCTTTGGAATTATTTTCTTCCGAACCTCTAAATATCATCACAGACAGTCTGTATGTTGCTCAATTAACTTTACACATTTTTGATGCCTATATCTCACCCTCTTTAACACCTTTCCTTTTGATGTTGTTTACACAATTGCAAACAGCACTACATGCAAGGACTAAACCTTTGTTTGTAGCACACATTCGTAGTCATCAGCATCTGCCTGGGTTCCTATCTGAAGGAAATCACATGGCAGACGAGGCCTGCAAAATGATGCCTCTAACTATTGTTTCACCTCAGCCTGCCCCATTAACAGCAGGTGAAAGTCACACCTTTTTTCATCAAAACAAAAAAGCCTTGATGAAGCAATTTGGCATATCAATGGCAGAAGCAACTGCCATTATTCAACAATGCCCCACGTGTAGTCTCCAAGCTAATAATATCCCGCAAGGAGTAAATCCAAGGGGTACTGAGGCTTGTGAAACTTGGCAAATGGATGTCACTCAATATTCTCCCTTTGCCCCATGGAAATACCTTCACGTTTCTGTGGACACTTTTTCGGGTTTTATTATGGTAACCCCGCAAAGGGGTGAGAATACCAAGCAAACAATTAATCACTGCATTCGATCTTTCGCAACATTGGGGTGTCCAAAAATTTTAAAAACTGATAATGGTCCTGCTTATACCTCCTCTGCTTTTGCTGAATTTTGTTATAGGTGGTCCATTATTCACAAATTTGGAATTCCTTTTAATTCAAAAGGACAAGCAATTGTAGAACGAGCAAATAAAACCTTGAAAATAGCTCTTGATCGGCATATGGGGTCAAAAGGGTTACACCCCCCCAATCTCCCAATGTTGCAAAACATTCTAAATACTTGCCTTTATACTATCAACTTTCTTAACCTTACTGGCACACCTGCTTCCTCTGCAGCCTCTCGTCACTTTTCTAAACCTCCTCTCCCTGCCTCCCGACCTCTTGTTTACTACAGGCAATTGCCGGATCCTCAGTGGAAAGGTCCGGCACAATTGATCACTTGGGGAAAAGGCTACGCAGCGGTACAAATTGATGACAAGACTCTCTGGGTTCCTGCTCGTTGTGTTCGTCCATATCACCGCATACCGGAAGAAGATCAAGATGACCCTGCCTTTTCTTCTCCCCCTAACATATCACTCATTTTTCTTTAAACTCTTTCTCTCATTGTTATCTTATGCCTCTGCTCGATTTGTTGCTCACCCTCAGGTGATTTTTGCACCTCTTGACACTCATGTGACTTTTGTGTTCAAAGACACTCTTCTCACTGCTTGCCCCTATGCCTTGCAGCATCAGGGCAAATTTCTTTTCCCTTCTTTAAAACCTTTGATATTAATTCAATACTTATATCATGACTCTTGTCAAGTTCGTCTTTCCTTACACGTAACTCCTCAAACTATTGGCTCCTACTCGTGCATCGGATTTTTGTCCAATAACACCTATTTTAACCAAACTGTTTATCTCTACTCAACACCCTCTGTGGTTTATCCTCCATTATCTTCAATTTTTCTTTCTTGGATGACTCTTGTCCGCACCTCTCCTTACCCCTCTTCAAGAACTTTGCTTCGCCATTTTTCATGCTGTTTTCCAGAGCCATGCGATGTGAATACTTGTTTGTGGAAAGCCAAAGAAATTCCAGACTATGCACCAGGAGTAAGCGAGCCTCTCCCAGGAGCAAGGATTCGCCGAAACGCACCGGACTTTCCAAAATACAATTCCCTCATACGAACACACCAGGTACGCTACACCTTCATACAAGGAGTGCCATATGCTCCCACCATGTCCTGTCGACAACGATCTCCTATCAAGAAACAAGGTACTTTTTGGCGATGGTTTTTTAACAACACATGGCTTCCTGAAGATTCAGAACATTATTTACAAACATTTCATTACCGTACTACTCAATTGACTGTCAAAAACCCTAAGGCAGTAGATTTGGGACTATATCAGTGTGAAATTACCAAGATAGTTAAAGGACTTGCCACTTCTGCCAGACTGACTTTATTGTTGTTCCAGAAACAATCCACTCATTTCTCACGAATTCGGCGTGCTGCACCACTTACGTCTAACAATCAAAGTTGTAGCGATTGCATCACCACCACAATACACAATGGCAAGGTCTCTAAGACATTGATATATCATACCATCAAACCTGAACATTGTCAAATTACTAATCCATCAACTTGTAGAGTCAATAATACTGTATATCACATGTGTACCCTTAACAACAAGATTCAATGTTACAACCCAAAAGAAGCAAAAAACGTTATTACATATGTGATGTCCATTTACACCATTTAATGCGGTAGACAAGAATTACTCAACAAAACTGAGTTTAAATCCCTCAACACGCAAGTTCGCCTCAGTTTTGACGCTTGTTTAGCAATCAATCGCAACTGTTGGAAATCAACTTGTGGGACATTACAATGGGAAAGGAGTCTCATGCTTGAACGAAAATACATGTGCTACAATAACAAAGGGACTTGCTCCGAACGGGACACTTACAGCTTTTGCCCATATTGGTCCTGTGTCAGCATGTGGTCTGGGGATCCACCTGGTGGAAACCATAAATGCAAGTTGGAAACGGGCATAGCCAACAGCAAATGTCCAAGAAATTCGTGCAACCCAATTACCATAACCTGCACACCTACCAAAACATGGGAAGTAGAATATGGCTTGGCCATAGAAGCAAGTGGTAGAGACCCACACATTGCGTTACGCTGGACAGTAACCAAGCAAACTAAGCAATTGCGAACAACTAAAGGACTTTTTTGGTCATTTTATCAGGAAATTGAGAAATTGAATATCCCCGAAATACCACAACATGTTACTAACACTTTTGTCCAACTAGCAGAGGACATTGCTAACACATTGAATGTTACTAATTGTTTTGTATGTGGGGGAACCAACATGGGGGAAAAAATGGCCCTGGGAAGCCCAAGAACTGAATTATTCTAAAATATTGGAGATGGACAAGCTAGGTAATTTGTCATACACAAAAGGGAAAGATGGGGACTGGACTCTTACAACAAATCTTGTGGGAAATGTTTGCTTCTCCAGACCTGTTGGTTCCAAATGTACTAAAGTAGGGAACTTAATTTGCACTGGGAAATGGGAAAATGGGATATGGTGGTCAGGAAAAAATAGCTCAGCTGGACAAGACAAAACTGCTTTGTTTAAAGTCACAAACATGAAAAAGTTCTTGACAAACCCAAATGGACACCTCCCAGCTAATTGGTGCGGAACATGTGTCTTGGGCATTATTAGACCTGGGTTTTTTCTCCTCCCACTAAACACACGACAAGTCTTAGGGGTCCCCGTTTACGACGAAATAGGGAACCACCGCAGAAAGCGCGAGGACGTTGTTTCCTCAATAGGTAAAGTTGTCGTGGGAGGGAACCAAGGCACATGGGGAAATGATGAATGGCCAGCTGAACGTATCATACAAGTATACGGCCCTGCCACATGGGCCGAAGATGGTATGTATGGATACCGCACACCCATCTACTTATTAAACCGACTTATTCGTTTACAAGCTGTAGTAGAAATAATAACAAATGAGACTGTCAAAGGCCTGGCACAATTAGCCAAAGAAAGTGTAAAATCTAGAACATACATAATGCAAAATAGACTTGCATTAGACTACCTGCTTGCCAAAGAAGGAGGAGTATGTGGAAAATTCAATTTAACTAATTGTTGTATTGAAATTGATGAAAGTGGTAAAGTAATTAAGGAAATTACTGACAAAATGATGAAAATTGCCCATGTTCCTGTGCAAACATGGAATGGATTTGATTTTGGAGGTATGTTCGATGGTATTTTACCCAAATTCCCAGGTTTAAAAGCCGTTTTTATATTTGTTGCAATGATTGCTATGGGATGTATACTATTACCTTGCTTATTACCTATTTTTGTATTCATGATTAAGCGTAGTTTGAATGCCATTGCTGAAGCAAAAACTACTGCACAAATTAATATGATGCTTGAGAATAATGCGTATATGTTGAGACCAACAGATGAAAGTAAGCAACCCTTGCTACATTTCTCCCCGGATAATGATTCAGAAGATGACGCTGAAAGAATGGTAGGTGCGGACACAGGAAGCCTGGGGTCGGAGGGCAACACGCGACCTGAAATAGCACTCACCTCCATGGACGTAAAAGCTCCATGTTTTCAGCCTTAATAAAAGTAAAAACAGAGGAGATGTAGCGGTCATGTTTAAAAGTTGCTAGCTGCATCACATTTCTGCTAAGCCGGCACAAAGCTTGCTCAAGGTTTTGTTTTGCAACATTTCTATGCAACATTCTTCGCTTTGCAACATTTCTATGCAACAGTCTTCTGTAACATCTTTTTGTAACATGTGAACAAGCTTGCCCGGTAACACGTATACGTGACAAGTGAACAAAGCCTGCCCAGTAACAAGTGTTTTAACCAATCATGTAATAACACGCTGTAAGACAGAAACCTTTTGTATGATTTTAATAAATACCGTCTCAATCGGGCAGCCGGGGTCTTTGGATCTTGCTGAGCTGGTTGATGCGTTGCAACACATCATGGAGTCCGTTCTTCCTTGGCAGTATCAGGCCCGCCTAACCTAGGCGCACCCCAGCTGGGGTCCCATAGCCGAGCTCAGTCAGGCTCACCTCTGCAGAGGTTTCGATGCCTAGCTCCGGCTCACCTTTGCAAGGGTCCACACTCAAAGCAGACGAGGTCACCGTGTGGCAGCCAGCCACACATTCACTCACACCCCCCTGTGACAACCCCAGGTGGTTTTTGGTAGGAGGAAGAAAAGCCAGACATTATGAAACTGAGAACATGCCCATTGATCATCTGGCATTCTTAGAGCTCCACTATTGATTAGCTTAGCCTGAGCAAGGATAGGTAGCCACACTTTCAATAAGCTCTCAACTCCATGCCAGAGGTCTTCAATCTTTAAGAATTGTGGCCTTCAACTCCCAGAATTCTCCAGAAAGCAGAACTGAATTCTGGGAGTTGAAGTCCACAAGCTTTAAAGTTCCCAGGTTTGAAGACATCTCTGCTCCATGCACTTGGGGATCCCCAAATGGTGAGAATTTCTTTCTCTCTCTCTCTCTTGAAGCCCTCCCTGCTTTTGCTCCTAGGAGGCTCTATTTTGGGCCTAGCAGGCCTCCCTAAAGCCTGCTGTGACCCAAAATGGGTGCTGGCCCCTACCACACTCTATTTTGGGTCTAGTAGGCCTCCCTGAACCCTGCTGAGAACCAAAATGAGTGTGCGCCCCCCCTGCTCTATTTTGGGCCTAGTAGGGCCTAAAGCCTGTTGTGAGCCAAAATGGGGCTCGTGGGGATCCTGGAAGGGGCGGGGGAAGGTAAGGTTGTGAGCCTGGTGGGGCGCAGCAAGCTCCGGGGGGGGGGGGGGGTAGCGAGATTACCTGTAGGCAGGAGGAGGAGGCAGCTCAGTTGTGGCACAGGGCAGGCACCACGTAACAGCTTAGGCCGGGAAGCCACCTGGAAGGTAAGGAGTGACTGGGGGGTGGGTGGGTGGGGCATTTGCACTTAAAATGGTCTGTGCATGTGCACAACATTAAAAAGGGGGGAAAATACATTTTTTCAAGGAAGATTGTTCTTCGCATGTGCAGAACAGAAAATTAAGATGGTGTCACCGTGGATAGAACCGATATGGTCATGTGTCTGGCGGAGTTATCACGTATTCGGCCAAACCTGACTGTACCAGTAGGAACCCACCTCTGCCTGGGAGGCATATAACAAAAATGACTATAATGATCTAAATTATCCTCTGCATTTCCCCCTTAGGATTTACCATATTTTTCGGAGTATAAGACGCACTGGAGTATAAGACGCACCAAGATTTTGAAGAGGCAAATTAAAAAAAACTGTTTTTGCACTCTGCATATCTCCCAAAAGAAAACTTCTATCTGGGAGAACTCAGATGGAGGGAAGAGGCGAGCCAGATCTCTCAATGCTAACAGTTTATTGCTAACAGGTTGCCAATGTGGCATTTCACTACACACGCATCTCAGCTAACGGCAACCCTGAGACCCTGCTTGACAGCTCTTTATATATGCCAGCTGTCAAGCAGGAGCCAATCAGAACCGAGTATGGCACCCCCTAATGGAACCAGGAAACTGCTATACACAACAAAAATGGGCATATTGTTTTTTTCAAAAAAGGGCATAAATAGCTTTTAGGAGGCTTGTAGAATCCTCCTCGGAGGTGCAGGGGGGAAACAAGCAAAAAATGGCCCATTTTTCACTCATTTCTGTCCTCCCCAGCCCCCAGGAGCACTCTATAAACCTTCTAAAGGCTCTGCACGGCCATTTTGGTGAAGGGGCGGCGTTTCAGGAGGCAAAAAACTGTATTCAGTGTATAAGACGCACCCAGATTTTCAGCCTCTTTTTTGAGGGAAAAGGGTGCGTCTTATACTCCGAAAAATACGATATATAGATCAGGTTTCACCTTATATTAGCATGTTTCAGGGGAGTATCTCCCGTAATCATTCTTATGTGCAAAAATCCCCTTATTCCCCTAAACTACCTACTAATGAGCTTATTTGAGTTGCAATCACTTGGAAAGTACTTTGAAAACCATAGTGGAGAAATGACCCACTTTCTACAGATATGAAGAGTTAAAGAGAGAGAAAGGAGGATGTACTTTGTGGTAAAATAGATGTAATACAGAAAATTTCACATACAGTCCTTGCCATCTCAAGAGAGGTGGAAAAAACTACTGCCTGACAACCTGAAGAGAAACTGTCAACTGGTTAACAATAGTGGTCTGGGATGAGGAACATTATTTTAAATTACTTGACTGATTTATAAGTTTTTTCTCTGTTTGAAATGAATGCACAAACATGCAAAAATATAGACAATACAAAATAAAGAAGAAATAAATAAAATTATCCTAGACTGCAACCTTGGTTAAGATGATACATATTTACAGATTCTTGAAAAGCAGAGGAACGGGGCATGAAAAAAATAGGGAATATATTCCACAACTGGTGAATAACAAAGGAGTCCAGGGCCTAAAAATAGGGTCACTTTGATCTTTCATAAAGTCTTACTATCAAAATAGGTATTTAATAAGAAAAATAGCTCCTCTGATAGAGTTAAGTAACAAAGAGCTTGATTAATGCCAACATCATAACTTGTGACTTGTTGACAACCAGGAGAGATTTTTCAATACATTTGTTGAACATAACCCCAGCTTGCACCTTGGAGCTGGCACATTTTACACCAATGTCAATGTCCACACATGATTCAAAGGTAGAGCACACTATAATAGCTAATATAGAAAATGACCAGGGCTTGGATAAAGGTTACCGAAATTGATCAGTTTACTGTAGCTAACTGTTTTGTTTTGGGATCTTCAAGTCAGTGTTGATTGGACAAGTGTCTGCAGTTTTCTTGGAAAGGTTTCAAAAGTGATTTGCCATTGCCTCCTTCTCAAAGCTGAGAGAGAATGAATGGCCCAAGATCACCCAGCTGGCTTTGTGTAAACAGGATTAGAACTCACAGCTTTCCATTTTCTAATTTGATGTCTTAACCAGAGAACCAAATCAGCTGTCTATTTTTAGCCTTCTTCTAGAGTTATTTTGTCAGTCTAGTCTACCTAAAGCAGGGGTGTCAAACTCGCAGCTGGATGCATCATGTGCTAGCCCAGCCCCTGCCCGGTTTAGCGAAGGGGGGAAAAGTTCTGATAAATCATGTGTTGGTGCCATGACAACACGAGTTTGACAGCCCTGACTTAGAGGGATTGATAAAGTGCAACCCTAGCTAGATGAAGTGATTCAATAATCTGATTCAATGAAAAGTAGTTTCTATGAAGCTTATAACCAAATCTAATTCAGCAATGCAAAATAAGTCATCCCTTTTGTATTTCCTCTGATAACTGCCTTCTTCCATTAAAGTCTTAAATCTGTCCAAGGCATCTCTAAGAAAAAGGAGGGAAAGAGCTATTTGGATATATTTCTATGTCAGTCATTCTCAATGGAGTCACATGGAAGAAAGTCATGAAAAAGAAGTTATCCCCAATGAATTTAATCAACTCTTCTCTTTTGGCAACAACTTTTACTGTAGTTTTATTAGGCTGCATGAAATAAAATATAGTGATTCTAAGTTAGAAATGCAAAATAAAAATAATTTGTTTTGCATTTCTGAGTGAACTAATATTTCATTTTTAGCATCAAGGAGCCGTGGTGGAGCAGTGGCTAGAATGCAGTATTACCGCTTAACTCTGCCCACAGCCAGGAGTTTGATCCTCACCAGCTGAAGGTTTGACTCAGCCTTCCATCTTTCTGAGTCAGTAAAATGAGGATCCAGATTGTTGGGGGCAATATGTGACACTGTAAACTTCTCACAGAGTGCTGTAAAACACTGGAGTAGTACATGAGTCTAAATGATATTGCTATTACTATTAATATGACTATTTTGAAAACTGCATATAGTGTTGCTGTTTTGATTCCCAATTATTTCACACTTTGGAAATTGGTGTATGGGGGGAGCAGTTATTAAAAGGTGAAAGATTTATACATAGAGAAAGTTTCAAATGAAAATAAGTTAGAGTTTTATTTCCTGAATCTGTTTTAATTTATTATGTATAGTTTTATAATATTATCAGGCTCTAATAAATTCCCATGCCTTACAATGAATTTAAAAATCTTCCCTAAATTAGTTTTTGTGTGAAGAGAATACAAGATTTCTATAACTCAGGTATACCATAATATACAACAACAACAACAACAACAACAACAACAACAACAACGACCTGGCTATCGAAACTACCTGATTATGGATGAAACAAGTAACAGAGATACCCATTGTCATCGGGGCACTTGGCACCATGTCCAAGAATTTTATAAGATACATCAACAAATTGCAGCTTCCTGCAATAACACCAGCAGAACTGCAAAAAACTGTGCTACTCGTACCATAGTACATTTTAAGAAGGTACTTGGTTGATACCTAGGACACTGGCAGCAACCTGTATCAACCATTAGCACCAGTCAGGGTATTTGTGATGCATTTTTGAATGTTCACTTGACTGAATTTCATGTTTAATGAATAAAGTAAATAACAACAACAACAATAACATGACAATGAATCATGCCTTGCACCCTAAAAGGGATGTTGACTGATATCTACCAAGAGCAAATGGTGGTTGAGGACTCTTACAAGTAAAGCAGACTGTGGAAGAAGAAAGACACAGCTTGAATGACTACATCCAGAAAAGTGAAGAACCAATGATTAAGGAAGTCAATAAAGGAGACCTTTTGAAGACAACCAAATCGAAAGCTGAATACAAGAAAGAAGTAATTGAGAAGCGAGCTGAAAATTGGAAAAGCAAAGCTATGCATGGCCAATACTTGAAAAGTATTGAAGGCAAAGCTGACCAATAGCTAACTTGGAACTAGTTAAGATCAGGAGTACTGAAAAAAGAAACAGAAAGCTTTATTTTGGCAGCTCAAGAACAAGCCTTAGCCACAAATTGCATGATGGCAAACATTCAGCATGTTACTACCAACAGCAAATGCCACCTCTGTAATGAGAAAGATGAGACTGTCAACCATTTGATCAGTGGGTGCAGCAAAATTTCACAAACTGACTACCAACAACATCATGACCGAGTTGCTAAAGTCATTCACTGGAAACGGTAACAGAAGTTTGCATTTGAGTACAGCAAAAACCATTGGGAACATCAGGTTGAGAAGGTTCTAGAGAATGAAAAAGTCAAGATGTTGTGGGATTTCAGAATTCATACTGACAGGCACTTGGCTTACAACACACCTGACATAACAATATTTGAAAAGAAAAAAAGTTTGGTTCATTGGTATTGCAATACCTGGTGATGCATGAATTGAAGATAAACAGCAAGAAAAAATCACAAAGTACCGGGACTTGCAAATTGAAGTTGAGCGACTGTGGAAAAAGAAATCATGTGTTGTCCCGATTGTAATTGGAGCCCTTGGAGCAATACCTAAAGGGCTACCTCGCTATTTGGAAATTCTAAATTTACTAGACTTGAACATTCTGATTCTACAAAAAAACACCCTACTTGGAACAGCTTAATCCTCCGATGTTACCTTAACAGTTCTTAGGTCCTTGGTTAGGATTCGAGCTGTTGAGCTACCAACCAGCCCCAAAGGCTGTGAATCTCACCAAAGATTAACCAATATTAATAATAATAATGTAGTAAGCATATGTAATATAAATAGTTATTCTCTAAATCTAGCCTTCTACAAGTTCTTACTCAGTTAAGTTGGAAAAGGTTTAGCAACTGCTATAATTTGCCAAACTAATTATGTTTGCTGATGTAAACCAAGTTCTGGAAGAATTCCCTTTGGTGTCATTGGAGAAAAATCAGCCTAGCCAAAAGCATGGAAGTATACCTAACTGTTGGTCTCTGAGGTTAGTGTATTGGTCTTCACAAGTGATAAAACAGCTGCACATAATCTGGAGCTGGTCACAGTCCAACACCAAGTAAAGATAATATTGCATTGTCTAATCATGCATCTGCAGCTTAATTGACTCAAATGCTCTCAAGCAAGCAACCTGCATCACAGAATAATACAAAATCTGGCACATATAAATATCAGCTACAACTGCAGTTGTAGTTGCAGGACTGTTAATCATAAAATTCATGAAAAGTATTGGATGAAGGATGCTAGCTAATATTTCATCATCAACCAAAGATCAGGTTATTGAATAACATTATAAATATAATCCAACTGTTAAAATGTCCAATAAAAAAGGTAAAGACATATGCAGCTGTGTGCGTGCACATTCACAACATCTCATATATATCACAGGCATCCTAAAGTAGTAAAAATCCCAGGACAGATTATGTTTCAAAATATTCAACAAACATTTATTTGTCTTATGAAACTCCGCAAACTGTAGCCCCCCTGGGAAAGCAGTGAATAGCCGCTCATCATCATTAAGAAAATCTTATCTCAGTTCATCACAACAAGAATCAGTCTGATTGGTAGCTTTGCAAGACAAATCTGAAGATGGAGATATTTTCTAAAGACTGCATGTTTTCAGCAATTGGGTAGGTTCATAATAAAAGGACTGGTTCTTCAATGAGCTATTAGAGCTTTAAAAGTCAATGCCAACCAGGCATTACCAGGCTTACATTGTGCTTGGTAAGCCATTGACAGCCTGTCCTTATCAATCAATGCAAACGTAAAATTATTTTACTATACAATTAGCAGCTTAGCTGCCACATTTCAAACATAGAGTATGCTACACTGATCAACATGTCAAATAAACATCATAACCAATAACAAATCTGACAGGCTCAGAAAGAGCTGCACTACGTACACCAGTTCAAAAATGTTTTGTACCATGGGCATTGTCTACAAATCTGCATACCTGTTCTGGGCCATTAGAAATTGGTTTAATATCAGTGTCAGGGTTCCAAATAGCATCCAAAACAAAATCAGAATCCAAGGCAAAATATTGTTCAAAGTTACAATTTATTAAGAGAGCCATGTTGGCACATCTGGGAAAACCTGGATCTGAAAGCATCCAGGTTTTCCCCACCTAGTTGAAAGTTCAAGATCTTGCCCCATACCCACAATTCCATCACATGGGTCCAATCTCCCACTGTCATTCTGGCAGTTCCACCCATCCAGTTCCAGTCAGGTGCAGAGGTTCAGAGACAAAAGATGACCTTGGCTTTCTAGAAAGAATTTTGTTTTGGCTACACAGTAGGTAACTCCGTACAATCCTTCCTCCCATTTTCCCACAATAGAAAAAGGCATAGTAGAATAATAGAAAGTGTGGCAGGCCCAAGCTCCAAAAGAAACCTGCAGGCCTGATAATCAGTCCCTAAATTCAGTTCCTATTTGTCTCATCTGGGTTTACTTTTGACTTGTTCTCTTCATCTAATCTTTTGAATATAGACAATATTCAAACATTTCCTTAGAATTAGAAGGTTAGGAGCAACGCAACTGGGTTCATAATACTCATGACATCCTATTCCAATGTTCCAAATATTGCTCCAGTGTCTTTATGTCAAAATTGAACACATGACAAACACACAAACACCAATACTTGGACATGGCCCAAAGGAAATAACAACCAGTGGTAGAAAACAACATTTCTGAGGCCAAATCCCCTGGAAGCCCAGAAACTTCCAAGAGATCCAGAGATGCACTCCTCCCTCCTGGCATCCAGTTTCCTAGACAGATTAAACACCAAGGTACTCATCTCACTATTACTGCCAGGATTCAGCCAGGTTGAAATTCAGAGGTGGTATTCAGCAGGTTCTGACCAGTTCTGGAGAACCGGTATGGAAATTTTGAGTAGTTCGGAGAACCATTAAATACCACCTCTGACTGGCCCCACCCCCATCTATTATCTGCCTCCTGAGTCCCAGCTGATCAGGAGAAAATGGGGATTTTGCAGTAAGCGTCCCCTGGAGTGGGGAGGGAATGGAGATTTTACAGTATCCTTCCCCTGCCACGCCCACCAAACCATGCCCACAAAGCCATGCCATGCCCACAAAGCCATACCCACAGAATTGATAGTAAAAAAATTTAAATCCCACCACTGTTGAAATTGTTCCAGATAATCAATACATTTTCAGGTAAATATGATACTGCAAAGCCATTCCCTTTTCCATCACCTTTGTAAGAAACTGTTTTCTAACTATATAGAACATCGATGGCAAACCTTTTTTGGCTCGCATGCCCTAAGGGGGGGAGTGCAGGGAGGTTGTACGTGGGCGTGCCGCACCCATAATGCAATGTGCAACCCCCCTCCAATGTGCATGCACACATAACAGGCGCTCCCCCCATTTTTTGCATGATGTTTTCGCCCTCCCCAGGTTTTAGAGGCTTTATAGGAGCCTGAGGAGGCGAAAACAGCCTCCCCCCCCCGAGACCCTCCAGAGGCTTCAGGGACCTTCATGAGGCTTCCCTGAAGCCTCTGAAGGGCAAAAAATGACCCTATAAGCAAACCGAAAGACTTCCGGTTTGCTCGTAGGTCCTTTTTAGTCCTCCGGAGGCTTCAGGGAAGTCTCCTGAAGGTCCCTGAAGCCTCCGGAGGGCTTAAACCAACCCTACGAGCAAACCGGAAGTCCATCCCCCAACTTCCGGTTTGCCCATAGGACCGTTTTTTTTTTTTTGCTCCGGAGGCTTCAGGGAAGCTCCTGAAGCCTCTGGAGGGCCTCCAGGGGGGGGGGGCAGGCTTCTATAAAGCCTCTGGAGCCTGGGGAGAGCGAAAAATGCCTTTCAAAGAGGCTGAAGTTAGCTGGTCAGCATGCACATGCATGCAACGTCCTGTCATGCGTGCCCTGACAAATGGATCCGCATGCCACCTGTGGCACACGTGCCATAGATTCACCATCCCGGATATAGAATTTCTGAATCAAGAGGCAGGTTCTTTAGTAGAGGCTTTATTAGTCCTTTATAAATGGCTTGAATGGAAAATAAATCTCAATGAATTACTATAGATACAGAAAGTGGATACAGAAAGTGGAAGAAGGCCAAGAGAATTGCTATAGGTCAATGATGGCGAACCTTTTTTGGCTCGTGTGCCACAAGTGGGGGGAGCGCAAGGGGGTCGTGTGCGGGCGTGCCGCACCCATAATGCAATGCGCAACACCCCCCCCCCAGTGTGCATGCGTGCACAACAGGCATGCCCCCCCCGGACAGTCCCTGAGCCTCCCCCGCCCCCACGGAGGCCCTCCAGAGGCTTCAGGGACCGTCCGGACAGTCCCTGAAGCCTTCGGAATGCTTAAAACCACCTTCCGAGCAAACCGGAAGTCACTTCCAGTTTGCTCGGAGGGTCATTTTAAGCGTTCTGAAGGCTTCAGGGAAGCTTCCAGACGGTCCCTGAAGCATCTGGAGGGCCTCCGGGGGGGCGGGGGGCTCTTTTCGCCCTCCCCGGGCTCCTATAAAGCCTCTGGAGCCTGGGGAGGGCGAAAAATGGCTTTTAAAAAGGTGAACTTAGCTGGCCCGTGCACGCATGCGTGCTGGCCAGCTGTTAGGGCAGCACCTCGCGTGCCCTGACAAATGGCTCCGTGTGCCACCTGTGTCACGCGTGCCATAGGTTCGCCATCACTGCTATAGGTCATCTGTCATTTGTCCAGAATGACAGTAATAGTATCAGATCTGTAGCTGTATATCTCCTTTCTCTTCTTCTCCTCCTTCTTATCTCCTTCCTCTTCTACTAAAACCTTAAAGAGAGTTCTAGTGTGCAATCCACAGTTCTCAAAGAGGATTCTTCAGCCTGCTAAAATGCTTTCATAGAAACACACTGCTGTGCCCCTGCAAAACAAGTTTGTGGCTACGGTACTGACTACAATTAAACAGTTGCCAGATGCTTTGTTATTTGCCCCCCTTTTTTTTACAATCTGCATTTTTATTGCCATGTTCTGATAAACTGGATTTACCTGTACTGAATTTTAAATCCTGAATTGCATTTGCCTTACTACTCATAACATTTCTTGTATCCTGAGCCAGGAAATAAATTTTAAAAAGCTTGGCATCCAGGATATTAAATGAATAACTAAGTTTGAAAATAATAAAAATGTAAGTACTTTGTTGAATACAATTCCTACAGGGTTTAATAGTTCTGCTGTAAAAAATTTAGCAGTGCACTGGAAAGGCACCAATACCGTGTTACTTATTTTTTTCCCCAATCATAATTAAATCTTTAATAATGTATTAGAAAACTAGTCATTGACTTGTCCAATAGCCTAAAGCAGAGAAATGTGGAGTTGGATGAATCTGTTTTGGCCTCCAATATCTCTTACAGTCTTAGGGATATAAGCTCTACATACGTGGCTGGAATAATTCACACATTATATAATATAATATAATATTCTCACAAATAAGTTTAAGCTAGGGAGGAATTACAATTTTATTCAGATTTGTTTTAATAAGATTTTGTACATTTGTCAGATTTTCTACATTGTTAAGAAATAGCACAAAAACACAAAAGATTAGCACAAAAGATGTTGGAGAATTAATCTTAATGGCTCTATACTCCCATATGCAATGTAGACAAGACCACTTTGTAGCTTCCAAGAAAATCCTTCCCCTTCATTTCCTTCTGTCTCACACACTCCATTTTCACATAAGCAAAAAGAGGCGAAGTCTACGCCATAGTTTTCTACTCTAGGGATTGTGTACATCAATATTCACCATCTCCCACCCAAAGCAGTATTCTTTCCTGGTTCCCAAGGATGATTATAGTGTGCAAATAATTCAAATGATTGCTTCTTTTGCACCTTAGCCTGAATTGTCAACACTTCCAAGATTCACCCATAATACTGTGCAAACTTATCATCTGGCACCCTACAATTATTGATCACTCATGGCTGTCTCCTTCTCTGTGCTGCAGTTTTCGAGCCTTCAAAATGTCAGTTCTTCTTTAATACACTAAATCTTCATTATCTGTCTAACTATCTGCTCCTTCATTGTTCTCCTTTTCTAAGAGTCAGACAAAGTGCCTAGCTCTCTCCTTATTCATTTTATTTTACTTTATGTTATTTTATTTTAATTCACTGTCCATATCGCCACAAGGCAACTTTCACCATTATTATCTTTCTGCTGTACATAGAGTTTTCACAATTACATTTATTGTGACATTCTATCATTGCATGTAGCTTCTAATTGGGTCTCTGCCTACATCTTTATTACCTTCTATTTCTGCTTCACCTCATTTGCTGTTCTTTTCTGTTCTGTTCTCTGATCACATGAAGTGTTAATAGCAGTTTATAATGCTCTGGTAAGACCACACTCGGAATATTGCATCCAGCTTTGGTCACCACAATATAAAAATGATGTTGATATTCTAAAAAGAGCACAGGGAAGAGCAACAAAGATGATTGTTGGGAGTGATAAAGAACAGTTGCCGGAATTCGGTATGTCTAGTTTAATGTAAAAAAGGACTAGGGGTGACATGAATCTGAGGGGTTGCCACAAAAAGAGGGGATGAATCTGTTCTCCAAAGTGCCTGAAGGCAGGACAAAGAAGCAATGGATGAAAACTAATCAAGAAGAGAATCAACGGGCTTCCGGTTCTGGCTGCTGATCGTGACGGGCAGGCTCTGCTCCCCCGCGCTCTTCTGGTGGGCCCCTCACTGCTTGCGGGGCACAGGACGCCCCGTAGAGGCTCCTACCGAAGGGGTGGCGTAGCGGGGATCCCCTGAGTCAGCGGTGGCCGGGGGGGCCCCCGCATCGCCCTAGGCACTGGGAGGCATGATGGGGAGGCGCTGCGGCATCTTCGTGAGGAGGCAGCTGGAAGAACACACTATCTGAAGGACACGGTTGCTGTGTGGTGAGGTGGAAACTTCCCCCCATTCCCTTGTGTGTTTAAAAAAAGAAAAAGAAAAACTGCCAGCTGCTTTTAGAGTTGTTTACAACTCGGATCGGAGAAGCGTGACTGGAGGGAGGGAGATTTCCCCCCCCTCGGATAGGCGGCTATAAACGGTTTTGCTCTCGGCCCCAGAGGAGGAGGAAGGGAGAGAGCCATGCAATGATTTCACGCTCATAACAAAGGCGGATTTTGGATTGTAACCCTACAAATGAGGTGATGATCTGAAAACTTTGGAAACTTTGGAAACTTTTTGTTATGCCCTTTAACTCCAAAGCTGGCAGGGCAAGATGGCATGCTTCCGCTGTCTTTATAAACATTGAAATTTGACTCCACCCATACAACTTCAGGCTTCCTGTCTTTGTCTCCGTGACACTCGGATAAATCTCTTGCTGTATTGTAACAAAGGATTTTATTACTCTATTGCCAGAAGCTGCAATTAGAAAAAATTCCCTTCTGCTTGGACTCCTTGCCTCCAGACCTCTCTTGGCGGTTTCCTTCTTTAATTGTTTCCTCTCTGTATTGACTTTGAACTTTTTCTGCTCAATATAATGCCACCTAAAAGACCACCCCCGGGGAAGCCGGGTTTTGCTGTCTCCGCCCCGACATCTACAGTATCCCGTCCCAGTGGACAACAGACCCTAACCTCTCTGATGCAGCCTAAGCCTTCTGAGATGGATTTTCAACAGATGTTTCAGCAAATTTTAAAGGGACAGGAGGACATAAAAAGTCAATTAAAGGAGATGAAAGAGCAACTTAAAGAGAACCAAGACCAGATGAGTAAAAACTCACAGAGACTGGATCTTTTGGAGGGGGGGACGGCTGAGATGAGGGGGGAGGTGAAAGAGGTGCAGAAGGGGAACCAAGAGCTTGAGAGCCACCAGATGAAAACAGAATTTGAAAGAATGTCCTTTTTCCTTAGGTTTCAAAATGTGGTTGAGGTAGATGATGAAGATTTAAGGGACATCATGACAAACATTTTGGCTGAATACATCCAAAAAGAAAAACAACAGATGGAGTGGGAATTGGATCTGGTTTATAGAGTAAATTCAGCATATGCTAAAACACACAATGTTCCCAGGGAGGTACACATTAAATTTCTCAGAAAGACTACAAGAGATGAGATTCTGAGTGCACAAAGGGGGCAAGTTTTGAAATACCAAGATAGAGAAATAACCATTCTGAAACAGATCCCTAAGAAAGTTAGAGAGAAAAGAAAAAACTACTCGCAATTAGTGAAGAAGTTATACCAGAAGGGGGTCTGGTTCAGATGGCTGATGCCTGAAGGCATGTTAATATTCTGGGAGGACACAAGAGTTAGAATTAACACAACCGTAGAGGCTCAGGCCTTTATGGAAAAAAATAAAGTACTCCTAGATAAATCCAATGATTCTACACCAGACCTACAGGACACGGGAGGGGCCGGAGCTCTGCTGGCGGGGGGAGAAGGGGCAATGCCAAGAAAACTCAGATCACAAAAATGAGCAAGAAAATCTGCTTGATATAAATTGATTGAAATTATTATTTGAATTTACATGCCGACAAGAATTATTATTTAGTATCAAACTTCATGTTTAAATGAATACTATGAGTACGGGGGGGGACGTCACCTTCTACATATTGTAACTGCCAAAATTTGTAACTCATTCCACTACCCCTTTCCTTTTCATTTTTTATTTTTAAAAAACCAATAAAATTTTGTTCAAAAAAAAAAAAAGAGAATCAACCTATCACTAAGGAGAAATTTCTGGACATTTAAAACAACTGATCAATGTTGCCTCCAGAAGTTGTGAGTGCTCCAGCACTGGAGGTTTTTAAGAAGAAATTGGACAACAATTTGTCTGAAATTATACAGGGTTTCCTGCTTCAGCAGGGGATTGGACTAAAAGATTTCCAAGGTCCCTTCCAACTCTGTTATTCTGTTAATTCTCATTCCTATCAAAGCATGGCCCTCCATGACATTTTTTGTTGTCCAATCTTCCTGATTGTTATGACCTTTTTGGCTTTTCCTTACCTGCCAAATATAGCTAGTGAAATCATATAGTCTGTTTGTTTTTGCTCTCAACATGCCTCAGCTACTCTCTCCTTTTTTTAACTGACATACAATTCCACTAGATAATTTGTGATCCTTGTTTCCCATTCACATGTTTTTGCCCCTTTTCACTATCACTTGATCATTTCTACCTATTTCACACCCAGTCTTAATTCAGAAGAAGGGAACCCTGAATGTCTACAACAACAATGCAAAAACATACTCACACAAGTACACAACCTGAATTCTTATAATAAATTGGCACTGCAGTAAACTTTTGCAGCTTTCTAACATGAGCTGTTCTTCTTAAGGCTGGCAGCCATCTAGTAATAAATTCCTGTAGGTTCCTCTATTCCACCCATATTTTATTTCTAATGTTATTAACTACATAGTAAGCAGGCTCTGTTCTGTTTTCGCTATTATTGGGGGGGGGGGGATATTTTGTACACTGCAAATATGGACGGTTATCTACATTTGTGACATATCTCTTTTGTTTCTCACTGACACCACTTTGACTTTAACACTAATGACATTTACAATTAAAACTTGTTATTTTGTAATAATATGTACAGCAGTGACGTGCGGTCAGTAGAGGCAAGGGAGGCAGGGCCTCACCTCTCTTCATGGAATAATAGTATATAATATTATATACTATATATATATAATATTATATACATCCGTCCGGCTGTGCCCGGGAGCTGCGGAGGCAGAAATGTTGTCGGCGCCTCCGGATGACGAACCAGTCGCTTGCTTTTGTCATCTGGAGCCGCTGACAACATTTCTGCCTCCGCAGCTCCCGGGCGCAGCCGGACGAAGGTAGCCAGAATGGCGCCGAAGCAGTCCGGCGGGCGAACGAGCGAGCGAGCGAGTGAGCGAGGCAGCGAGATCTTCGGTCACTCATCCACCGGACTGCCTTGGCACCATTCTGGCTACCTTCGTCCGGCCGCGCCCGGGAGCTGCGGAGGCAGAAATGTTATCGGCCTCCCGATGACGAAAGCAAGCGACTGGTTCGTCATCTGGAGGCGCGGACAACATTTCTGCCTCCGCAGCTCCCGGGCGCGGCCGGACGAAGGTAGCCAGAATGGCGCCGAACCAGTCCGGCGGGCGAATGAGCGAGCGAGCGGGCGAATGAGCGAGCGAGCGAGCGAGGCAGCGAGATCTTCGGTCACTCGTCCACCGGACTGCCTCGAGTCGGTGCCATTCTGGCTACCTTCGTCCGGCTGCGCCCGGGAGCTGCAGAGGCAGAAATGTTATCGGCCTCCGCAGCTATCGGAAAGCAAGCGACTGGTTCATCATCTGGAGGCGCCGACAACATTTCTGCCTCCGCAGCTTCCGGGCGCAGCCGGACGAAGGTAGCCAGAATGGCGCCGAAGCAGTCCGGCGAGCGAGCGAGCGACGCAGCCTGATCTTCGGTCGCTTCCAGAGCCGGAGCGGGATGGAGCAGCCACCGCCTTGGAAGTGAGTCGCGCGGACAGAGCTTTGGGCCTGAGGAGAGAGGCAGGGACGGAGGGAGTGGGGGGAGAGGAGCCACCCCCCTCACCCCCCAGGCAATGGGGAAAGCTTTCCCGAAATGGGGGGGGTGTCGTGGGAAATAAAAAGGGTGCACGCTGGGGGGGGACGAAGGAGGCTTTGGCGTGCCTTAGAGGCGGGCGGGCAACCAACGAAAGGAGCAGTGAGGGCGGGCGGTGGCTGCAGGCGGCAAGGCTTGAGCGGGGTGAAAGGGACTGGTGCCGGTGGAGGAAGCAATGCTACGCCGCGGTCCCCTTAATGTTCACTCAGGAAGGCGGAGAATGAGACCACGTGTGCTGCACACGTGGTCCCATTCCCCGCCTTCCTGATGACGTCACCAGCCTCCCCAGCCATAACCCTCACCGCACGTCACTGATGTACAGTATTCATTTTTGCAAGGTCCAGAGCAGCTTACCTAAGAAACAGTGAATTAAAAGTTTTAAAACAATTGCTAAATATGTTGCAAAATTAAACCATAATGGCATTAAGACATAATTGCAAAATTAAAATATAATTGTTTCAACCAAGTGCTAAAGTAATTCATAAAGCAGTAACTATTGAAATTAAAAAAAATAGTCCATAAAGTAGTCAAGCAAAGATGAATGTGTTATTTGTGGGAGAATGAAAACATACTAGAGTTTTTAGTTGAACTATCAGCCTTATCATTTATATTCATTTGGAAAATTCAAATTTAGCTCTACTTAAAGTAGATCCAGTTAGTAACTAACATAAATCTCATTAATTTCAGGAAGTCTATTTAACTTGGACTAAGTTTTGATTTCATTCATTTGTCATATCCAGGTAATTAGGTTTCATACAGGAGAAAGTGGTTCTTGAGGATTTAATCTCAAATTAAAAGACAAAAACAAATAGTTAAACTGATTGAAAGACTATGAATTTATTAGAGGAAATCTAGAATTTAGCTTTTGTAAATTCTTAATATATGAAATAATCTTTTTCAATAATATGGGAAGCAAAAAGTAGACCTCTAATTAATTAATTCCTTTCTTCCTTCTTTCCTTCCTCTGGCTGCCCATTTCACTAATGTCACTCTGAGATGCTATCAAAAATTTAAAAATAAAAATGATCAACTAAAAGACAAATTAGCTGCTCAAGATACCCATGGGACTCCCCAATCCAGGAGGAAGGGAGGGAGAGGGGGATAGAGAGGGAGAGGGAGAGATCCAGGCTAATATCACCTTGGGGGTGAGGGGGATGATGTGCTAAATAGCAAGGGTATGGCAGAAAAGACTAATCTCCTGGGTCCTATCAGATGTAACTCTTTTTAGGAATTGTAACTGGGGAATTGGTCCCAGTTGCTAGAGTTGATGATGTTTTCAATGGGGCACAGAGGATGGTTTTGTTTCTAGTTTCTTTATGTAACTTATTCTTTTGTAAAACTACCTGCATTCCATGTGAGATGTAATAAACTCTGGTGGCCTAAATGAATGGAAATAATTCAGCAGCACAGCAGGCAATCAAGCAGGGATAAATCATTTGTAGGGCACTCAGTCTGTGTCATGAGTAATAAGATCAGGCCTAATACATAACTTTTGGAAGCCAAACGCAGCTTCATACGATCACCATTGCATTTATAATACAGCAGAAATAAAACCAGCAGTTCCCTTTGGCCACATACTGTTTTAGTTAAAGATACACCAGGATTTTGTAGGATATTGATATGAAATTATTTTATTTATTTATTTTACCTTGGTTGTTTTCAAGTTTGTTTTGTTTTCCAGAAGAGAGACCAATATTCCTTTAAGTAAATTACCAAAACAAGAATGGAATTCCATTATTCCAATTAGTGACAATGATCTAGGTCAGTATTTTCAAACTTGCCAAGTTTAAGATATATGGACTTCAATTCCCATAATTACTCAGCCAAATAGGAATTGAATCCCTGTATCTTAAAATTGCCAAGTTTGAAAAAAAGAAAACAACCACTAATCCAGGTCAAGGAACATTTTAGTTTTCAGTATTTAAATTATATTTTGCTTTTACTTGATCTTTATTTTTAATGTGTTTTTATTTGCAATTCTGGTCTGCGTCCGTAATAAATGCATTCATATTCAGTATTTCAATATTCAAAGTTATCCCGCTGAGTTTATGCAAATGTGGTATCTTTTGTCTATATCTGCTTTAAGGATTACCTAAAGGAAAGTGCACTGGAATTGATAAAGAAGGAGAATCTCTAAAGACAAAGGGCAGAAAAAAAAAACACTTCAAACAGCACCTTGACATTCAGGAGAGAGAGTGTTAATGATAGTAAGATGAGAGAGAGGAAACAAGTAAAGGGATTGCAAGGAAAGGTCTGTGAGTGGAGTAGTTAATGATTCAACAGACAAATTTGACCTTAGCAGGATAATCTTAAGCTATAAAGGACCAATAATAGTTAAACAGACCATTTTAAAAGATGAACAAGAAAAGAGGGTTCTGCATTTCTTTGATGCCACTATGCAATTTTAAATATAAAGGAGAACAAACTGACTGAAGCCTTACTTTACTTTTTACTTTTATTTAGATTTTTATACCGCCCCCTCTCCCCAAAGGGACTCGGGGCGGTGTACAGTCAAATAAAAACACATCAATAAATAGAAAATACAAACACAAAGAGGAGGCAATAAGAAACTGTACATATCTGAAGTAAAGTAGTTAAAAGCAATATTTAAATACCCTAAAAATACCCAATTAAAATATCTGCCAGGAGGTAGAATAAAACTATAAATGGGCAAGGCCGGCTAAACGGAACAGGTGAGTCTTCAGTTTTTGTCGAAAGGAGCGGAAGTCGGTGGTGGTTCTGATATCGGGGGGGAGGTCATTCCAGAGGGTTGGGCCCATCACAGAGAAGGCTCTACTCCTAGGTGCCGCCCGTTGGCATTGCTTAGTGGACGGCACCCGGAGGAGTCCTTCCCTGTGAGAGCGAATCGGTCACAGGGAAGTGTGTGGTAGGATGCGATCCCGCAAGTACCTAGGTCCTGAGCCATGGAGCGCTTTAAAGATGGTAATTAACACCTTGAAAGGCACTCGAAAGACCACAGGCAGCCAGTGCAGCTTGCGCAGGAGCGGTGTTACATGGGAGTACCTAGTACTCCCCATAATAGCCCGCACGGCTGCGTTCTGGACTAGCTGCAGTCTTCAAGCGCGTCCCAAGGGAAGCCCCGTGTAGAGGGCATTGCAGTAGTCCAGCCGAGACATCACCAGTGCATGAGTGACCGTGCGTAGGGCATCCCGGTCCAGTAGGCCAAATGGAAGGGATGATTACAGAGTTCTGTGATACCATTAGTGGTGGGTTTGACATTTTGTTACCACTGGTTTGCCACACATGCCCCTTCCGTGCATGTGCTTTGCTATTTCACACGCCTTCTGCACATGCATTAGGCCTCAAAAATGTGCCTAAATATGATGGCATAGAGCTGGGGTGGGTGGGCAGGCCCACCCGCAATTTCCACTACTGGTTTGAGCAAACCGGTCTGAACAGGCTGAATACCACCTCTGGATACCATCATTTCCAGCAAAGTCTGCTGGTGGGCAGAACAACATGTGTACAAAATGCCCCCCTATTTTTCTCATGAAGAAAATAATCCCGGACACTCTTCTATACACATGTGTATGTGTGCAAAATGAGAAATACAGGTAGCTCTTGCTTAACGACCGGTTGTTTTACGACCGTTCAAAGTTATGACAGCCATGAAACAAATGCTTTACAGCATGTACAGCATCCCCATCCATCATAAAGGATTGCACTGCCTTTCCCACAATCCCATGACTGGATACCTGTTGGATTAGTTTTGCAACAATAATCATATCTCCACAATTCTCGTTTTTTGCTGGTTTTGAGCAAAAAAAACACTCATACAAAATGTGTTTGCTTAATGACTGCAGCGTTCACTTAATGGCCATGCATTTTCTT
This sequence comes from Natrix helvetica, assembly GCF_964273705.1. Classification (NCBI taxonomy): domain Eukaryota; kingdom Metazoa; phylum Chordata; class Lepidosauria; order Squamata; family Natricidae; genus Natrix; species Natrix helvetica. Next base: position 74,352,547 of record NC_138549.1, on the reverse strand, counting down.
AACGACCATTGTGAAGAAAATTGGAAATATGCTTCCTGTCCCATGGGTGTCGCAATCTACAACTGTAACACCTTATGACTATAATTCCAGGCTCAATTAACATTATAACTTGAGGTCTATTTGAATATGGTGGCTGCCATTTTCTGCATAATAGCTTGTTAGCCAGCTGGCTTTGTTCCTTTTTTGCTTATCACCAGCATTAAAATATCAACTTTTTGTCCCCGTTTTTTTCCTTCGGAGGATGTAATCAATCGGTGTAACATCCTTGTTGTGACTATAGTATGGGTAGATTCATTTACTGAGGTAACTTGTAACTACTAATCAAAAACCCTAATCCTAACCTATTTGGCAGAGGAAAAAATGTGGCACAGATAAAATAAGTGAGTGCAGTTGAGAGGGAGCTTCTAAGTAAATCTTTTGACTTTCCATGGATTCTTAGCATGAATCATAGCTTTCTTCCTACAGTTAAATGCAAATCATGGAGGATGAGTTGATCCAGTTGCTGAACATAGCAAAGGCAAAGAGTGAACTATTTTCCATGGCCTAGTCCAGCGATGGCGAACCTTTTTTGGCTCACATGCCACAAGTGGGCGGAGCGCAGGGGGGTCGTATGTGTGCATGCCACACCCATAATGCAATGCGCGACCCCCCAGTGTGCATGTGCACACAAAAGGCGTGACCCCCCCATTTTTACATGTTTTTTTCGCCCATCCCAGGCTCCAGAGGCTTTATAGGAGCCTGGGGAGGGCGAAAAGAGCCTCCCACGCCCCCCGGAGGCCCTCCGGAGGCTTTAGGGATCATCCGGAGGCTTCCCTGAAACCTTCGGAATGTTTAAAATGATCTTCCGTGCAAACCGGAAGTCACTTCCGGTTTGCTTGGAGGGTCATTTTGAGCGCTGAAGTCCCTGAAGCCTCCGGAGGGCCTCCGGGGGGGGGCTTCATCCTCCCCAGGCTCCTATAAAGCCTCTGGAGCCTGGGGAGGGCGAAAAATGGCTTTTAAAAATGGTGAACTCAGCTGGCCAGAGCGCGCATGCACGCTGGCCAGCTGACAGGGCAACGCCTCACGTGCCCTGACAAATGGCTCTGCGTGCCACCTGTTCGCCATCACTGGCCTAGTCCAAGCGACAATCTCCTGTCAGCCACAATTGCTGTTTAGTAAAGAAAAGAAAAACAAAAACATGAACAATTGATATAGGTGAAATATGGTCTATTCAAGATATAGAACAAAGTAATTGAGCTGGTGTCCTCCAGTTGCACTGAAGAAAATTTCCAATAAACTTTACTGTGAGCCATGATGGCTACAATTGATAACTGAAACATTCAAATATCACTTCCCCTTAGTCTACAATTTCAGTCTGTTTTGCTATTTTCATTCATGTGGATTCTGGTTGCAAGCCATCAGGAGAAGATGTAAAATCACATTGGTGGCCACCTAAAAATATTTACCTTTTATAGAAGTGTTATGGCTGAGCTTCATACTAACTAGTAACTGCAGAATTATATGTACCGTGTTTTTCAGAGTATAAGACGCACCAAGGTTTTGAAGATGCAAATTTTTTTAAAAAAGTTTTTGCATTCTGCAAACCTCCCAAAGAAGGCCTATTTTTTTAAAAGGGCATTAATAGCCCCTAGGAGGCTTGTAGAGTGCTCCTGTGGGTGGGGGTGGGGCGAAATTGAGCAAAAAACACCCAGTTTTTTTGCTCATTTCTGCCCTCCCCAGCCCTCAGGAGCTCTCTGAAAGCCTCCTACAAGCTATGCACAGCCATTTTGGTGAAGGGGTAGAGTTTCGGGAGGCCAAAAATGCTGTATTCAGTGTATAAAATGCACCCAGATTTTCAGCCTCTTTTTTGAGGAAAAAAGGTGTGTCTTATACTCCGAAAAATATGGTACTTGAAAACAACTCAAACTGTAATCTGATACAAAATAAGTAAGATATATTAATTGCTTAAGGAACATTAACAGAGGTTATGACTCTCAACTTGTGACCAAAAATGCTCAATTTTGCCAGTCAATCAATTGAGGTTATTGATAATTTGCATGTCAGTGATTCATATTGTCACAGCCTTTGATATGGCAATAAAAATGTCTCTTCATTAGTGATATATTGCCACAATAATGGCTGGGTGATGCTATAAATTGCTTGTAAAGAAATGCTTATGTAGTTTCCTTTCCACATGTATGCATCTCAAACTTAGGAGAAAAGTAGCTTCAATACACATTCAATTTATTCTGTGTATCTTTGTCATCTATAATTTTGACAAAAGGCCTACAAGTCCTGGGAATTTTCTGAAATATAGCCTGATTTTCAGTTTGGCTTCCAGAATTTCAAATCTTGGAAATAAGAGGTGCTAAAGAAGAGGTATTGTGTGCTATCATGTTATCAGCAAAGCATTCTCTTTTATATATCAGTTACAAGGACCTAACCAATTTCATTATATACATGATGTACAATGACTATAAAGGCTATACTATACTACATTGGCTTTAAGATTCTTAATTTGTGTGATTCTATGATGAAATGTACAATCTCATTACCCCCATCTCCATGATAAATATTAATGATTTAGGGTTGGCTAAGAAATAAAAATATAACCTTTTTGTTATATTTTAATTGATCTATGAAATAACAATATAACCATCATGCAATATACACCTCACTAAAAAAACATGTTTTAAATGAGATGAATAAGCATCCTTATTTTTGCTTAATAAGTGCAAAGAATTTTTAGAAAAAGTGCAAAGAAGAGCAACTGAAATAATTAAGGGCTTGGAGACAAAATCATGTGAAGAACGGTTGCAGGAATTGGGTATGGCTAGTCTAGAGAAAAGAAGGACTAAGGGTGATATGATAGCAATATTCCAATGTTTGAAGACACAAAGAAAAGGGGGTCAACTTATCTTCCAAAGCACCAGAAGGCAAGACAAGAAACAATGGATAGAAACTAATCAAGGAGAGAAGCAACCTCCAATTAAAGAGAAACTTTCTAACACCGAGGACAATTAAGCAGTGAAACAGCTTGGTTTCAAAAGTTGTATGTGCTTCTTCACTGGAGGTTTTTAAGAAAAACAGCCCTTTATCTGAAATGGTAGGTTTCCTGCTTGAGCAAGGGGTTGGACTAGAAGGCCTCCGAGGTACCTTCTGGCTCTATTCTGATTGGTTGTTCCTTTCATTAAATTTGGAGAGAGAGGGGGGGAGATATTTCCTTGCCTTGAATAAGCTTCTTTTAAACTGCTGTTAATTTGCTACAGCTTGCAAAGCACTAGCAAGTTGAAAATTGCTCTGAATTCTAACATAGCCTCAGTGAATTATTAGTCACGACTAACCCTAATCCTAACTTACTTCCCTTCCAACTTGGTGCTTATAAATCCTTTCCTACTCTGCATTTTTTTTTATTGAAAGTGATTATCAGGTCAGATGGTCACAACTTTGCACAGAACATTTGTGTGTTTTGGGAAAGGAAGGAAAGAAGGAAAGAGTTTCATATAGTTTTTATTCAGCATTTTGAATAAAATTGCTAAATCTGCTCAGGAAGGAAAAAGGCTCTTTCTAACAATCTGTCATCTCTTGCTTTATGAAAACGCAGGGTTCATAATCCACATTTGGGAAAATTATCCTAGCTAATAAAATTTAAAAAGCAATACAGCTATTGTGGGTATTACCTTATCTTGGCAACCTAAATCATAGCTTTTAATTTAAATCTAAGAGCGGATGTGATTTCCATTCATATATGCATTATGCTAACTTTTGTATACATCTGTGAATTAAAAGATAAATGCTCCAAAATTCTCATTTGAATAGGCATAATTTGAACATCTAAAAATGAGGATTTATAGACCCTGTTTGATCATTGTTTTGAGATAAGAACTGCATTTCAGCACCCAGAGAAGTGCACAAACTTGTGAACAGTTATTCTCTAATCAGCATATTTTGATTCTCTCTGCATAGTTAGCATGTCAGCTTTTATTAATATTTAGACCTCAAGTAATGTAACCCATGGTCTTCTAGGAAGAATGGAAGTTGCAACTATTTAACTGATTCCTACAATATGGATCATAAAAAATTTCTACAATAAAATTATGCTACGTAATACAGTCTAGGTTTCACCAAAAATCCACATTAAGAATATTTTAAGAGGCAGGCATATTAATATAATACCCCACAATGTTATATTTTTTCTACCAGGCCATTAATGTATCAAGAAAACAAAAATATTTAAATATTTCTTGCAGAAATTCTTTTTCTGTCAAAGATCCCAAAATTTGTTTATCTGTATTTAAAAGATCTTAAGCAATTTGTGTCTAGCTTATATCCACAGTAGAGTTATATTTTTATTCTGCATTTTTTTTCCTATTGTCTTCCACGTTCTATTTATTTTCTCCTTTTGATAGACTTAACATAAGCGGGTAGTAACTGAAATTAGGAAGTTAAATAACCCAGGTTATTTATACTTTTTCTTTCAAATCTAATTAAATTTCAACCCACCCCCCAAAAAAATATGGATAGAAAACAAAATACACAAAGGCAGTTCTCTATCCTTCCTTCTTCTATTTGCATATATAGAAATTGGAGATAGTTTCTCTCCTGGTCAAGAATACTTTGTAGTACTATATTCTTTGGTTGACAAATGGTAAAGCTTTCTTATTCACATAGATTTTATTGATTCAATTAATGTAAGTTCAGGCTGGCATTGGTTGAGAAAGTCTGTTGTTGTTTTTTAAAGCCCTTATTGACTATATTTTGAAGACAGAAACTGAGCTTTAACCAAGAGTATACTTCCTAGTGAGAAATCTGCTGACAAAAACCAATAGGATGAAACAGAATATCAAATTATTTCCTTCTGCTCACTGGCCCAAATTTCTGCTCTACCAAATGGCAATACACCAAAACATCAAGATGGATGGTGATGATATTGACAGTGATAGTACACTCTTTCTCTCCATCAAAATATACACACCGACATTTTATACTAAGGATTCTTCTGGTAGTCTTAAACTGTTTGCATAAAAATTAATGTGACTTAAGAAATTCTTGTTTGGATTTCAGTCCTTTCCTTAGCCTTGGGAATTATACTGGCGAGGTGTTATATGTTTATTTTGATTACCACAGCTGCCAGTCGATGAATTCTTTTCCCTTCTCACTAGGAAAAAAAGAAGAAATCACTTTCTATTTCATAGATGGGTCTTTGAGATGTTATGGTTCCATTGACAAACCTTTTGTATTAGCTCCCTCCTTCCATTTATTCCTTCTATACTTTTCTCATTGTTGTTCAGCAAGTCCATTGTGATTAGTGGGGAATAGGAATACTGTTCTTTCACATTTCTTCTTGTGACTTGGGGTAGAAGGGGAAACTCACATAACAAATTTACTTGGTTAAAAAAAGAAAGAAAACAAAGCTCCAATATTTCTCCTTTCGACTGGCAAACCTGCTAATGTGAAACATTTCATAGTGTGCATGCTTTGGGGGGAAATTCTGGCAATTCATTGGTCCTCTCTGATCAGTTATCAATTGATTTAACCTTTGGTACACCACCTGCATGTACAGCTGTGAAATGAACTGGTGTTTCAGAGCATAAAGCAGGAATCAAAGTTGTGCTTGAGAATTGCCTAACGAAGTACCATGGGGTTCATATTTTGAGTGTGGATACTCCTTTCCTGGGATGTATATATTCTGAACATAGTCATGAAGAGCAACGAACAGTGGCCAGAGTGGGAAGGTCATATCATCAGCTGCTCAAAATAACCAGTTGAAGTACAGTTGTTGCCCAGATCAGATATGAGCAAAGAAAATTCCTACTCAATAAAGTGTATTCCCTGTAACAGATAAATGAAAATCATAATCACTGCAATCATCCAAATCTATGTGCCTGCCTTTATTAAGCACATTACTGAACGGTTCTTTGGCAAGATAGCATTAATTCAGAACTTGGGGAGAAGGACTGTGTGGGTGGGGTATATGTACAGATGGAGATGAGGTGAGATTTTTTTAAATGCTATAAACCAATAAATGGTTATCACTGATTGCACTTTTTTCATTCTGTGAGATACAGGCATATACGTCTCACAGTGCTGTTGAGAGAACAGCTGTAAGCAGTAGCCTAGGCAAAATTAATATGCCTGTGCTGAATGCAAGCAAAGTGTTCCCAAAGTTGTGGTCATCTCCACCCCCTTTTCCCTTCTACTGCTTGAAGCCAAAATTTTGCAGCTGGCAATTCCATCTGTGCTTCTTACTTCCAGCCAAATCAGTTAGGGTCTGACCAGAGATAAGGAACTCGGGAAGGGCAAAAGGAGAAAGTACTTTAGGTAATACAAACACCAGCAAGAGAAATAATTTCCCATACTGTAAGATATTCCATTCCAGATATGGCCTACAAAAATCCAGATGACCATGAGATGACAACAGAAACATAATAGAAAATGCCAATTATTTGTTCAGAAAGCAAAGGAAGATTAATATGTCCTTACTCAACATATGATAGCTAGTTTGGTGTAGTGATTAAGGCATCAGTCTAGAAATTTCTGAAGAACCTAGCCAAGAAAATTGCAGGGATTGGTCGGACAGCCTCTGAGAACCGAATATCATTGAAAAGAAGAAAATAAAACAATGTCAATGTCAATAACTTACCAGGTCAATCCATAGGTGCAGCAAATGGCTGAAGACACTGAGACATCATTGTTCAGAAAAAATGAGCAAGTCACCAGGAAGATACCTGAGAAAAAGTGGTTTGCTGGCCATTGAGACACACACTGAACCATCGTGCCCCCTTCCTTGGGGATTCAACTCTGGTAACTTAAAGAAAAACAAAATCATTTAAAAATAATAAAGTTCTTGTTAGACTAAAAGCACAAAAGACTCATTGTAAAGAATTTCAAACAGGTTTTAAATGACTACAGATTGTAAGATTGTAAAGAAAAGTAATATTTTCATGTCCAGTATAAAAAAATGTGTAAAGGCTGAAATTGCATATAATTCACTAACTTGCACAGGAAGTAAAGAAAATTCAGACTTTGACATTTTACAATATGCAGACATTTTACAATATGCAGACATTTTACAATATGCAGAAATTAAATTAAATCTGGTGAAGCTTTCTGAGTGGAATATATTTACTTATTCCTACTAAATTAAAAAGTCATGAAATAATTACCCAGACTTTTCCTGCTTTTTTGAAATATCCACACTTTAATCAGAGATTATAGAAAATGATAATAGAATCCAGTTCCGCCCACCTGGGTTAACAAATTCGCTTGGAGTTTTTAAAGAATTTTAAAAATTACAGTAAAGAAAGGGCCTAGGATATCTGATTCTCTGTATATGTAGAAAAGAACAATTCTTCTTCCCGAGCTTGGGGGAAAATGAGTGAAGTCAGGAAATGTGTCTCTTTGTTGTTTAAAGGAAAATATACCTTAAAAATTGATAAAAGTCTAGACAGGTATGTCATGACATTATTGGGCTTAGTATGATTACTGTATTTAAAAAATATATACTTTGAAGCTGGAATATTTCTGGTGATGCAGGCAAATGGATATTCCAGACAGGGCTTTTTTATTTTTATTTTTTATTCGACAACATAAATGAATGTTTTTGCAGCCACTTGCAATCAGTCGGAAAGCATGGATTTCATTCTGATTTCCTCTGAGACTTAATATATCTTTTAAAGACTCAAAATTAAATCAAACCTCATCTTTTAATCACCTTGGAGGTTTTTCTCTTCTTTCTTATTACCATTTTAAGATTGAAAAATAGCAGTGTATACAGCTGTACATTATACTTCAATCTTGACTGAGTTAGTATTGCAGCGTTAGTTAGGAATGCCAGGGACAAATGGCATTCAAAGAAACACATCTATTACAATTAAAACATGTACGTAAACAGCAGCATTGTTTCCAGTATTAATTATGGGTAGCTGATAGGGGAACCATGCTAATTTTCAGACAATCAAGTAGAATAAGGACATTATTATTTTCTCTCTCATTTCTGTGGTGAGGGAGCAAAAGCATGCTAAGCAGGTAGGGTTTTGTTCTTGAGTACCAGGAAACAAAGAGTTACTCCAGCAAAAATAAGACTCAATTCTGAAATTTCTGATTTAGTAATTCTCCCATCAAGGTCAGTAGAAGTTTCACCATTCCATTTTATGGAGCATGATTTAACAAGTACAATCTCTATTTATAGGAGAACAATCTCCTCTCTATTCAACTAAACCTGATGTTTCCTCCATAGACACTTTCATTTTATACCCTCTTCCCAGTGGAAAATTCTAAAACATAATTCAAAATGTAGGATTCTACTGACATTGTTGGCTGAGTCTCAAGTATGTGCATACCTGACATTTTAACTTCTAAAATATTTATTTACTGTCAGACGCCACAAAAAAAATTACAGCATTAAGGAATTTTATATATGGCATGCCAGAAGAATAAATGCACTATTTAAGCAACTTGCTGAGGCTTGATTACTGTTTCTGTTGAACAGCTTTAATTGAATCATGAAATGACTGAAAACCTTTCATGAATGACTAAATACACTCTCTTGCTGTTTATCCCCACTCACAAAGCTAGGACTAGAAAGAATGCAGCTATTTTTAACACCTTTATATATATTTACTCATGCTGGGCAATCTTACTTTACTGCAAGAAAAGAAAAATCACTGCCTTTTCCTTTCACACACACTAATGAGTTAAGGATGTATACTGATTAATAAAAACGTTTTGATGCTAAGACGTATCAATACAGCATTCCAAAGCCCATTTGAAACATGAATCTTAGGTTGCATTTTTAAAAAATCCTCAAATATATATAGTAACCTAGGCAACCTTGATTTTTTCCCCACCTTGGAAAAGAACACTTAAAATATAGGAATCCAGCACCTTATTTCAATTTCTTAGACAGCTAGTGTCTTGAAGTATCTTCAAGAACTTTCAGTGTTGTAACCCTTAGCTTCCAAAAGATAGATCTTTTATGACGGTTCCTGTTAAAAGGAGGGTAAGAAAAGAAAGGAGATAACATTCTGATTTTTTATATATGGCTATAAATCTGATGAATTTAGTTATTAAGTCCTGCAAAAAAACCCACCATGATTGCTACTATTAATCATAACATAAATCATTAATTCATTTCTATCTGATACAGGATACACACACTCACATACAGGCACACAATGTTGAGTATAGAGAGAGAATTTTCTTTACAAATATCATCTGTTTTGAGTTCAAGAAATATGGGAGAGAGAGAGAGAGAGAGAGAGAGAGGGAGAGGAAAGGAGGGGAGAGAAAGAGAGAGAGAATGAATATACTGTATGGAGAGCTTTTTCTCAATATATGTATCTAACAAATAAAATACAAATACCATCAAGATAAGAACAGAATAAATAACAAGTAACAAGAAGTTTTAAGGTGTCATATAAGAAACAGGAAATGTATGCAAAAATACTGGAATGTAAGAGAAAAAGTAAAGGTCACCACATTTATATAACTAAACTGTGGGAGACCCCTACTCGTAGCCCACAGACCTGATGCATCATGCACTGGCCCCGCTCCTGCCTGGTTTAGTGAAGGGGGAAAAATTCCAATATATCATGTGACACCGTGGTAACGGCACAAGTTTCACACCGCTGTCTTATATATACTATGCCAATCCCCCCCCCAAAAAAATAACCTACCACTTCTCCTCCTCCTCCAGTTGGATGGAACAGAAAGAGCTTTATAATTTTGTTTGGAAGCAAAGGGCATTTTGATTACCTTTTTCTAGATAGGGATAGAATTTATTGGGTAGATGGCTATGGGATCCTTGCAAATTCCTATACTTTCTCTCAAGAGCTGCATTCTCCTGGCTCTCTGGGATTCAGTTAAATTACAAGGGAAGGGATGAGTGATCTCTTCCAAATGTCAATTAAATTATCCCCAAACCAGCAGCATAATAATGCTATTTGCATTTTAAGATTTACAACCTGAGCAGCATTAGCAACTGTTATACATGTATGAGGAAAGAGCACATGTATATACACACACATCCATTTGCTTGTAAAAATAGGAGAAATCTACCTACCTTCTGATAATCAGGCATGCAGTTGCAAGATATTATCACTTGTTTACAATAAATCACAAAGTTAGAGTCCATTATGATTTAATTAGCTACTCCCAGACTCCATACCTTCCCTATATCATGCCATCAAATCTAAGCCAATAACAAAAGGATATGACCAGTATTTTCTACTGTATTGTCTAAACTGGGTTGAAAAAATAACTACCTAACATAAAACCACGAGGTTAAAACAATACCACTCAAAATGGCTATAAGGCTTTTTTTTCCCCAAGCTCAAAACACAAAGAGCACTTCAAACTGAAAACATATCGTGCTTAAAATCTTTTGCACCTCCCTATTTGGTGGCAAAGCCTAAAAATGTTTTTCTTTTGTTTTAAGTGTATCTTGACACTGTTTAAATTTCAAAACTTTTTATCATTTGGTATAGAATTATACAGGTATATTAATATTTCCCAACTACTTTGGGAAGACATGATCTCTAAAGTCATCTAATGAACACATTGATTCTGTGCTCCTTATGGATTTTATTTTCAGTCACCATTTGTATCAAAAAAGCCAAGGAGGTGTGGTGGCTCACACATAACCAATATGTCACAGAGCACAAGTAAGGTTTTATATCCTATCATTGTGTTGGGAGTTAAACAAAGCCAGCAGAATGCAGTAGCTAACTCTTCCTGATTCTCTTGTTTTTCTTAACAGTCTCCTTATTGTTGTCCTTAACACTTCTGGTGTAAAGTTCCAGGGTCTGCTTGTTTTTTCACTGCACTCTTGTAGGTCACCGGCAAAGCTATCCATGTGTGATTCGACAAGGGGTATATCATAAAGGCTGCCCTGATGTGGAATGAAAGACAGCAGCTGCACCAAGGTCACCTAGTTGCTTTCTATACCTAAGGGAATACTTCAAACATGAGATTTCCCATCCCATACCAGCACCCTAACTGCAACATCACAACAGTTTTCCTGATATGCAAGCTCATTAGTTTACTGTATAGTCCAGTGATGGCGAACCTTTTTTGGCTCGCATGCCACAAGTGGGGGGAGCGCAGGGGGGTCGAGTGCAGGCTTGCCGCACCCATAATGCAACGCGTGACCCCCCAGTGCGCATGCACGCACAACGTGTGACCCCCCCATTTTTACATTTTTTTGCCCTCCCCAGGCTCCAGGGGCTTTACAGGAGCCTGGGGAGGGCGAAAAGAGCCTCCCCCAACCCCCCGGAAGTCCTCCGGAGGCTTCAGGGACTGTCCGGAGGCTTCCCTGAAGCCTTCGGAGCGCTTAAAACCACCCTCCGAGCAAACCAGAAGTGACTTCCTGGTTGCTTGGAGGGTCGTTTTAAGCGCTCCGAAGTCATCAGGGAAGCCTCGGACGGTCCCTGAAGCCTTCGGAGCGCTTAAAACAACCCTCTGAGCAAACCGGAAGTCACTTCCGGTTTGCTCGGAGGGTGGTTTTAAGCATTCCGAAGGCTTCAGGGACGGTCCCTGAAGCCTCCAGGGGGGCGGGGGAGGCTCTTTTCGCCCTCCCCAGGCTCTTATAAAGCTTCTGGAGCCTGGGGAAGGCGAAAAATAGCTTTTAAAAAGGTGAACTCAGCTGGCCAGCACGCGCATGCGGGCTGGCCAGCTGACAGGGCAGCGCCTCGCGTGCCCTGACAAATGGCTCCGCGTGCCACTTGTGGCCCGCGTGCCATAGGTTTGCCATCACGGGTATAGTCTATGGTGACAGAAGATCTAGTTATTCTTATGATACTGTTATCTTTTGACATTCATATATAATAATGTAGGCGGTACAATAGCTCAGCAGTTAAAGACACTGAATTTGTCACTTGGAAAGTTGACAGCCCAGGTTTGAGACCCAAGCACTGCATAATGGGGTAAGCTCCAGTTTTCTGTCTCACCTCCTGTCCACCTAGCAGTTCAAAAGCATGCAATTACAAGTAGATAAATAGGTACTACTTCGGTGGGAAGGTAACAGTGTTCCATGCACTTCAACATATAGCCATGCTGGCCACATGACCATGGAAATGTCTTGGGAGAACATTGGCTCCCTCAGCTGAAAAATGGAGATGATCACTGTCTCATAGAGTCAGACACAAATGGATAAGGAAAACCTTTATACAGTATAATAATGTAGATTATTTCTAATGTATGTTGCTCCAATTTATTTATTTTTTGTGTGATTATTGGGCACTCTTCTTGTGTGATATATATAATATATGTATGTATGTATGTATGTATGTATGTATGTATGTGTGTGTGTATGTGTATGTATGTATGTATGTATATGTATATGTATATGTATATGTGTGTGTGTGTGTGTGTGTGCATGTGTGTGTGTGTGTATACACACACACACACACACACACATATTTATGTGAGCCGTCAAAAAGTCCCAATCTTACATTTATAACAAGTGATGATATTCAAATGCAAGTTTGCCTGGCACTTATTTTTGCTCGTGGGGGAAAAAAAGAAACTAAGCAGAGTTTCATATGCAGAAAGTGTTTCTTCAGAAGCAAGCATTAATATTCACTACTAAATTCTCAAGGTATTTTCAAACTGCTCTTAGAGTTGGAACTTAACACAAAGTCAAATTTTCAAGGCAGAAACCCCAGCATTCACTATTTTACGCATGACTTTCTGAAGCAAATATTAAAATTACACTTCTTCTGGCTGTTAAATTTTTTGGGCTTCATGAAATAAGGAAAGGAAATCATGGTGCCAAATAGTCCATTTTTAACTAAGTCTATACATTATACTACATTAATAAAACTCACCTTTCGGAATCTTGAAAAATAAGATCAGTTCAAATGATATAATAAGAATATGAATCTGGTCATGCTATCCAATGGAGACAAAATACAACACAAACCTCACAGGCAGTTAAAGAACTGTACAACCCAAGAAAGCTGAACTAAAGCAAATACTTTTCTTTTCTGAATTATTAAACTTTTTTTTTCTTTCTCAGATGCCAATCACAGTGGAACTTAAAATTTTTTTTAAAACAAAGTTTTATTGGTTTTTTAAATTTTTACAAAGGGAAAAGGTACGGGAAAGGTTACAAATTTTGGCACCTGTGAAATGCGGTAGATGCACACCCCCTCCAAACTCATAGTATACATTTGCATAAAATTCAATATTAAGTAATAACATGTAGTCAGTGTGGTAAATTCAATTGGTAGTTTCGATCAGTTTATATCAGGTGACTTTTCTTATTCATTTGTGTGATCTGAGCTTTCTTGTTGTTGCCCCATCTCCCCCCGCTGGCAGAGCTCCGGCCCCTCCCGTGTCTTGTATGTCTGTTGAAGAATCATCTGGTTTTTCTAGGAGCAGTTTATTTTTCTCCATAAAGGCCTGCGCCTCTATGGGTGTATTAATCCTGACTCTTGTCTCCTCCCAGAATATTAACATCCCTTCAGGCATCAACCATCTAAACCACACCCCCTTCTGGTATAATTTATTCGCCAATTGCGAATATTGTTTTCTTTTTTCCCTCACTTTCTTGGGGATCTGTTTCAGAATGGTTATCTCCTTATCTTTATATGTCAAGGCTTGCCCCCTTTGTGCATTCAGGATTTCATCTCTTGTACTTTTCCTAAGAAATTTAATGTGTACCTCCCTGGGAACATTGTGTGTTCTAGCATAAGCTGAGTTTACTCTATAAGCCAGGTCTATTTCCCATCCCATCTGTTGTTTTTCCTTCTGAATATACTCAACCAAAATGTTTGTCATGATGTCCCTTATGTTTTCAGCATCTGTCTCCATCACGTTTTGAAATCTAAGATAAAAAGACATTCTTTCAAACTCTATTTTCATTTGTTGGGTGTCAAGTTCTTTGTTTCCCTTCTGCACACCCTCTAGCCCCCCCCTCATCTCAGCCGCCCCATCCTCCAAAAGATCCAGTCTCTGTGAGTTCTTATTAATTTTATCCTGGTTCTCTTTAATTTCTTCTTTCATCTCCTTCAATTGTCTCTCAGTGGAGCTTAAATTGGTTGCAATCAAGTTGCTTTATTGAATCAATTCAGTGGAGTAACTTAAAGCTTCACTAACAATTTTTGGACTGTTGCATCTGTTATAAAACAAAACTTACTGTATTTTTCAGAGTATACAATGCACTTTTTTTCCCCTCAAAAAAGAGGCTGAAAATCTGGGTGTGTCTTATTCACTGAATGCAGTATTATTATTATTATTTTTGCCTCCCGAAACCTTGCCCCTTCACTAAAATGGCCGTGCTTAGCCTTTAGGGGGCTATCAGAGTACTCCAGGGGGCTGAGGAGGGCAGAAATGGCAAAATGGCCCATTTTTGCTCAGTTTTGCCATCCCCCAGCCCCCAGGAGAACTCTATAAGCCTCCTAAAATCTGTGCATGCCCTTTTTTTGACAAAAATGGGCTCTTTTGCTTGTTTTTGCCCCCCACACCCAGGAGTACTCTACAAGCCTCCTAAGGGCTATTCATGCCCTTTTTCTGGGGGAAAAAACTGGGCCCGTTTTTGCGAAAAACAGGCCATTTTGAGGAGATCTGCAGAGTGCAAAAACTTTTTTTAAAAAATGTGCCTCTTCAAAATCTTGGTGCACCTTATACTCCGGTGTGGCTTATACTCCAAAAAATACCCTAGTTTTTTATTTCAATTTCAAAGTTATTTGTGGAAACGTTCTCTCTTTCAAGGAAAGCAAAAATTGTATATTTGAAAAAAAAAAATAGCCTGACCTGCTTAAGCTTTAAGATTTGATAGACAGAGAAGGAAAGAATGAGAACTAAGATGTACACTTTATGATATCCTTGGATGAATGTGTTGGAGTGTTTTCTGCACAGAAGTGGGCAACCAAGCAGGCTGAGACAATGATGGTGTCCTCTGCAGGGGTGGGCTTCAAAATTTTTAGCAAGGGGTTCTCTCCCTGGTTTCTAGGTGGGCATGGCCATGGTGGGCGTGGCCTAGTTGGCCTCCTGCACCATGGCCCGGGGGGCTTTTTGGCCTCCCTAGCCTCTGGAGGCCTTTCTTGAGCCTCTGGGAGGCAAAAACGGCCTCCCGAGGCTCCGGAGACCCTCTGGAGACCAGAAACAGGCCCATTTCCAGCCTTCCCGAATTTCTGGTAGGGCCTCCGCACACGCCCTATACTTACCTGCATCCAAAACAGGCTGCATGGGGACTCCTGGAAGGGGTGGGGTGGGATTAGGGCATTCTCCAAACTGCACAGAATCTTAGCTAAAGGTTCTCCTGAACCCCTGCAAACCCCCATCAGCCCACCCCTGGTCCTCCGTGATGTTTGATCTCCATCTGACCTTTGTGTCATCCTCATAATCCTATTTTCTAACATTGTTTATACATATCAAATAAATCCAGGCTCAGAACAGGGGCTTGTTATGCCATTTGATATACAGTCATTGAGTATGATTATTTAACTAGCTCTGGGAGCATTAATGGTATCATAGTCTATCTTACATTTAGAAATGAAAGTGAACATACATGTCCCAGTATAATGTTTCAGGATCCAATCTGGGTCAGTCATCAGGACCAGAGGTTTAGTTTTCTGAGCTTTCAGACTCATGTTGGAACCCATCCTCAGGAAACGTCTCTCTAGCAGATTGTGTGCTTTGGGCTATTCTGTGTGTGGTATATGGTGTTTGGTTGTGTGTAGTTTTTTAGTTGTTGACTGGGGTGTTGATGGGTAGCCATTAAATTGTTGGCTGTTGTTTCCTTATGCTTCCAAGCCTTCAACTCCAAAGTACTTGATAAGCTGGTGGTAAATCAGCATTCTTGTGGACTGACAAGGGGCCCATTTCCCAGGCTTCAATCACTTCCCTGGCTGTTTTTCTTCCTGCTTGGCCATTTCCCAGGCTTCAATCACTTCCCTGGCTGTTTTTGTACCTGCTTGTCCAACAATCTTAGTAGCTACAAAATTGAATGTATCTCCTTTTTTATTGAAATGTGAGGCTACCAATGAGTTTGAGTCTCCTTGTCTGATTGCTAGCTTGTGTTCTTGTAATCTGGTAGTTAGCTTCCTCATAGTCTGTCTTACTTAATCATTGGGGCAATCCATCCAGGGGATCTAGCAAATTATATTGGAAATATCTCTTACCTCCAAGCAATCTTTACAATGCATAATTTGTCCTCATATGAGGACAAGCCTTTGGGGTGGTGTGGATGTCCATTTGCAGATCTCAGAAGCTGCATTTTACTGCTTCCAAAATGTTTTTGATGTATGGCAGGGGGTGCCATGAAATTAGTCTTGTATCATGTTTCTTCCTTTCTTTCTCTACAGTATTGAATTCCCAGAAGTTTCTTGGCCAGGCAATATTTTGCTCTTCTATGTTAACTCAAGTGGTAGAATTTTGTCTAGGCCTTTTAATTTCTTATTCAGGTCTAATATTGAATGGTTAACCCTAGAGCAGAGAATTTCAGATTCCCATTCATTATGTGGTTCATAACACATTTTTGATTAAGGCTAACAACAGCTGGGCTTTGACAGTCTGGAGAATTACTAAATGACTGACTAAATATATCAAAATTCTAAACCTCTTACCATGATCTACTCATTTTGTAGCCCAGATGTGGCAACCCTACTCTAAAAGTGGTTACCAATCTCCTTCTAGCCTAATTTACAGTATTATTGTGAAGATAAAAATGGAGTAGTAATGGTATGCTCAGTGATAGATATTGGTATATGAAAGAACAAAAACATACCCTTTGCTGATCTCTTTTGAAGGATAACCAGGATTTTTGTGGATTATCCACTAATGAATCGTTATTTTACATTATTCAATGGCTCAAAAGTAACTTGAGAATCACCTGCAAAATATTTGATTTGCATTTAAAACAATTTGATGAATGCTGTGAAATTACCTCAACGTAATTATGTGTTCATTTAGCTAACTACATACAAACTGAGTAAGAAACACTTAGACTAGCAATTAGCAAATACATGTGCTTTTTAATGCATAGGAGATGACAAACAATATGTCTGAGTATATTATGCAGTCTCTGAATCACTTGATGTGTATTTTTTTTCTTCCTCTCCAATTATTAATCTGTCAGCTTTGTCACAGCAGAGAAAAGAGGAAGAGGGGGGATGATGAGTTTCCGAAAATTCTACACGAAACAAACTTTAGAATTTTGCTGGAAATATCTAAACTGAAATGTTTGCAATAGCTAATAATGGCATTGTAACACTTTGGGCACAGTTTAGCTTGGCACTTAAATTTGATTTCTGTGTTGACAAATCTTTAGTGTTTAATGTGAAAGCCATCAAAATCCAATAGAATCTAATCTTCGCTGAGAATATATTGAGCTAATAAAATCTATTGTGTGACTTAATAGAGACCCACTGTTGAGCAACAATAACCAGCAGAGTCTTAACAACACTGGGGCATTATTGAATTTGTGTTTTGTGTCTTAAAAAGCCATTTTAGAAATGTCAATGCATTTGCTTCATTTAAATCCATATGTAAAAGTTTAATTTAAGTCTCAGATAATAATCAAGCCACCTCAACACTATATACTGTAATTCAGTAGTGTAGGCATCTTTTTATTATAGTAGGAAATTTGGTTTTCTGTACAATAGAAACAGAGGCATCTTTTTCATAGCCCCAAGGATTCCAAACTGCCAACTTAAAGCAAATGAGCAACGAATACAGCAGAGGAATAGAATTAAGCCAAAGTGTTTTAGAATATATTTTTTCCTGCAAGTTCACTCATTTTTAACCATTTTATCCAATTTTCAGAAAAAAAATTCTTTGAGATTATTAGTACCTCTACTAAAAACAACACTATTAATATTATAGTATTATTACTACTATTATTACTTGCTGTTGTGTGATAGCCACTATTGTAAATTCTCAATGCTCTGATAGCCAATTTCCCCAGGTGCTGTTGCTGCTACGGTTTGTTTTGGAAGACCAGAACATAGTAGGAAAAACTTTGAAAAGTTGTTCTACTATCTTGGCTGAATATGATCCTTATATTGGTGGATAATTCATTTGCCATCTGAACAAATTACTGAAAACAGGATGCGGTTTTAAGAGCCCATTTTTAATGCTATTTGATTTCCTGAAAGTGTCTCTCTCCTACAATAGGATAAGCAAATTTAAGTGCTTTGCTTAACTTTTGGGCAGGGCATACATATGGCCACAGATATATTTTTTCTGCTTAACACACACACACACACACACACACACACACACACACACACACACACACACCTTTTCCCAAATGAAGAAATAGGCTTTGTGATTTTCCACCTCATTATGCAGGGTAAATAGGAGTGGCCTGGTGGCCTAGTGGTGATGATCCCACTCAGGCAGTTGAGAGTTCAATCCTAGGTAGCAGCAGATGTTTCTCTCCTAGGGTGCAAATCAAAAATATATGTTGTGAACTCCACATGGTATCAGGAAGGGCATCCGTCCAGAAAATGCTCAGCTCCATCCAGTTGTATTGATTGTACTCTGAATTAAGGAATTACATAGTCTAAAAGGAGGTTTTTTTTTAATGAAGACATTGATTTTCAGCAATTCTGCAGCTTCTTTCCTGCAAGAAAGAGAGTTACATACATGAAAAAGGGCTTCCGAGGAACAAATACAAATGAAGACTGTGAATAAATCCATTGTTGTAGAAACAAGCTGAGCAACACAGTCCATTCTAACAAGTCCCAGTATTTACACAAGAGGATGGACCAGGCATAGTTGAAAGGGATGAGAACCAGGGAAGTTTTTAGCAGGGCAAGCAGGGATTGAACAGCAAAGGCTCAAGGTTCAGGTCTGCAGCGGAGAAGATTCTTCAAAGACACTGTTTTGTATATTGAATGGAGAGGTGTCTTGCTTGTAATTTCAGAAAAAAATAGAATAATCTCTAATAGTTCTAGTCTTTTCATTTAAATTCTTTCAAGTGCCATCAAGCCATTAAGATTTAGAGAAAGTTTCGCAAGATCCATCTTACTCTGCAGTGTAAGATGTCTGCAATGTTCCATGGCTCATCTTCTAAAACTTCTCCTAGCTTTGACCCCATCACTGTCCCTCTATTTTAGATGTAGAATGCTCCTGGGAAGTTGTGATTTGTACCCTTACTCTATCACACCAGTTTCATAATAGTGCTATATAAAGAGGTGGCACAGTGGTTAGAGCGCAGCACTGCAGGCTACTTCACCTGACTGCTAGCTGCAGTTCAGCAGTTCAAGTCTCACCAGCTCAAAGTTGACTCAGCCTTCCATCCATCCGAGGTGGGTAAAATGAAGACCCAGATTGTTGGGGGCAATATGCTGACTCTGTAAACTGCTTAGAAAGGGCCATAAAAACACTATGAAGCTGTATATAAGTAAGTGCAATTGCTATTGTATATTGGGCAAGATGAATTTTGCCTCAATTTTTAATAATATGAAGGTTTGGCCAGTCAATCTTAGACTGATAAAAGTGCATATATGCAGAAGTCCTTACAGCTGAAATGATGTATTCATTTCAGTAACTGTATTATCTTGAATTTAGAAGCAAGTGCCATTTCATTGAAAGAATGACTTAACAAAGTTTTAGCTGAAAGTAGGACTCCTTTAGATGACAGGTGTCAAACTCGCTGCATCACGTTGCCATCACGTCATGTTTCATTATGTTTTTCCTATTTGCGGAGCTGGGGTGGGCGTGCCGTGCACATGACATATCAGGCCCGCAGGCCGCCAGTTTGACACCCCTGCTTTAGATGCTCTGCATAGGATGGGGGTTTAGGTAGAACAAAACTATTTAATACAAGTAATCCTAGACTAATGGCCATAATTAAGCCAAAAAATTCTGTTGCTAAGCGAGTTAGTTGCTAAGTGAATTTTGCCCCATTTTGTGACCTTTCTTGCCACAGTTTTAAGCAAATCACTGCGGTTGTTAAGCTAGTAATCCAGTGATTAAATGAATCTGGTTTGCCATTGACTTTGCTTGTCAGAAGGCCGCAAAAGGGAATTACATGATCAATTGCAGGACATTGCATCCATCATAAGTATAAGTCAGTTGCCAAACATCTGAATTTTGATCACATGATCATGGCGGATCAGGGGTGGGTTCTGGCAGAGACTATTGCTGCTTTGCTCAGGGACACGCCAGGTGTACTTGATGTATGCTGCGTGCGCATGCGCAGTACAACTAAAATTGCCCTGTGCATGCGCAGAAGCAAAAAACAAGGCAGGAGGACACAGCTCAGTTGGGGGGCAGGGCAGGCACCATGTGGCAGCTTAGGTAGGCAAGGCAGCTTAGGTAAGCAAGCCATCCAGGAGGTTACAAGTGAGTGGGTGGGGCGGGTGGGCAGTTTGGGGGTGTGGCAGGCCTGGGTTGCTGCTGGTTCCCGCGACCCTGGCTGCCAAGCTACTACTGGTTTGGTCAAACCAGTCCGAATCAGTAGGAACCCACCATTGAGGGGGATGCTGTAATAGTTTAAAATGTGAAAAATAGTCACAAGTCTCTTTTTTCAGTGCCATTTTAACTTCGAATGGTTACTAACTACACTTTTTATAGTCAAGGTCTATCTGAAACATAGCCTTGTGTGCAACTATCACAAAAATATCCTTAATGTGTACTTATGTTTTTCAAAAGCTACACCTTTTTTGTATGCAGTATATATGTGTTGCATATTGTCTGATCAATACATTTTACCATAACTGGCATATGTGTTAAATTTCTTCCCCATGCACAGAAATAGGCCCGCACCAAGAATTACTGAACATATTTGTTTAAAACAGGCTTTACATGTGGGCCTGTATCTATGTTCCATTCTGTTTCTGGAACGTTACTTGGTTACTTACATCTTTGCATATTTGTTACATATTATAGCATATTACATCTAGGTGTAGATTCATTTGTACACCAATCAGTCCCAGCTACAAATCTCTAGCAAACTAATGGTTGGAGAGAAAAAGATAAACACTCTGGGAGATCCTGTTAATCACCAGGGCATAATCCTGTGAACAGTTAAACATGCCAAAGATGTTTAAGCATTTAATTATGCAGCTTTGGCTTAAGCTATTTTTTGCTATGGTTCCTGCACTGTCTGTGTTCCAGCTCTGTGCAAAAACAAGCAAACACTTTGAAATGAATGATATCACCCAAGTTCCAAACTTCTTGGTTAGGAGCATCAACCGCAGTGACTGATAAAGCTCATTTTGAATCCTAATCAACCATTGGGACTTCCAGGTTGGTTTTCTGGCTTAGATAATAAACAAACCTTAATGGGAATTGTTTTTGTTTCAACCCCAATGCATTTGTCACATCATCCTTTTTCCATCCTCCTTTTATCTGGCTACTACAGCTGTAGCCATAATAGCTGAAAATTCCTTTATCAGGTTGTTATGTCATTGAGCAGAGGGGACCCTTCTTCCATATTGTGGGGAAAGAATTGCCAACCATTTTACTACAATTTTATCTTGCAACAGCTAGTTAAAAAGGCTTGAGCATTGGAAGAGTAGTTTGAAACTTTCATTCTTGAAGTTATCAGTTGGCTAAAAAACAGGATCCTAAACCAAAATCTATATTACTTTTCAATTTCTTAAGAAACAGCTAGTTTAGTCAACTTGTAAACTTGTAAAGTTATGTTTCATAACTTTAAAAAAATCTTGATAAATATTAAGATCATCATCATCATCATCATCATCATCATCATCATCATCATCATCACCATTTTAGGCATTATCTATTCACTGTGGGATTAAGGCCTCTTCCAACCAATATGGTCCTTAGCTTTCTTTTGCCAATTGAGCCCACGGTACTTGCTGATGTCGTCAATCCATCTTGTTTTAGGTCTCTTTCATGGATGCTTTTTATCAAGTGGAATCCATTCTATGATTGCTTTGGTCCACTTGCCAACAGTTCTTCTTGCTATGTTACCTCTTCATTTCCATTTCAATTCTTTTACTCTTTTGATGATATCATATATCTTTCTTTGTTCTGTAATCCATGTGTAGGTTTTTCTATCTTGTCTTGTAATGCTGAGCATGTATCCTTTCATGGCACTTTGTGCCACTCTTAGGATTTGTATCAATTGTGAGGTTCGTGTTCATGTTTCACTGGCATATGTTAGAGAAGTTGTAATATAAATCATGGAAATTGATGAGATTTGGGTACAATACAAATATTGGTTTCAAGGTATAACTGTCACTACTGTGTTTGCATATGGTTGTGTGGCTGGGTGGGATCTTGCATAAATAATGTGACCCTTCCTAAGAACATATCGATATTTTTTATCATATTAGCCATCCTAATGTAGAAATGTTTCCTACAGCTATGAGATAGCATGAACAACAGTATAACCTAGGAAATGTCTGAATAAAATTCCTGACCTAATTAGAAAGGTGTTCTTTCACTAATTACATCAATCTAGATACTGTTTTTCAAAGTTTATGACAAAAGATTAACTGCATAAACAGATAATTTCAACAATTCACAAAGCTACTGTGTATGTGATATACTGTGAGTCATTTCTCAGTAGAATAATGCCCTTCAAACTAGAACAAAAATTATCCCCAAACTTCCAGCTTTCTCCTTTCCCTTCTTCAGATAAGGATTGGGTAATTTCTAGCACCTTAGATGTTGTGGTATTACAAGAGCCTAAGTCAATACGGTCAATTGTGAAAGACTTATTGAATATAGTTTTGCAACCACAGAATCTGGAACTTCAGAATCCTCAACTAAGTCTTATCACAAACAATATAATATTGCTTTCAAATGCCCCACCCCCCAAACTGTTCTATTTTTCTCTGTCATAACAGTGCCTAAAAAATAAATTTATGAATGCAGATTTTATGAACAAATATATACAATGCACACATCAAAATACTATCCTGCAGAGAGACTGCAATTTGTTTTCTCTACAGGGAGCTATATGTAGTGATGGACAAAATCAGTGTCGCCCATATCATTTTGGCATGTAATCACTCAGAAATCTGTACTGTTCCATCTATTTGTTAATTTATGTTCCTTAAAAAAATAAAAACAAAAAAGGCTCCCAATATATTTCAATGTATTATTTCCCCAAATGCACATTATTGCAGTTTATGCTCAATTTAATAGATTGTGCAACATTTCCAGATAAAACAAAGCCATTTTTGTTTATTATGCATGCTTGCAAAATTTGATCCCTACAAATACGAATATAGTAACACTTGATTTGTACCTCCTGGACAAAAGTGTAAGTTAGCTATTGACTGGATTATGTTCAAAGACACTTCAGAGCTAAAAATATTAAAGCAATGAGTGATATATATGACTTATTTTGATTGGTAGTTGGAAGCATTTCTAAAAAAATAATTGCTCATCTGAGAAGTTCTGTTATAAAACTCAGTGTATGCTTTTTCAAAAATATATTGTGGCTAAGTTGCATAGAAAAAATGAATTGTGGCAAATGTAGAGAAAAAAATATGGATTGGATTTTTCTGCATTGCCTACAGATGTTTAAGATCCATATCCATTACTTCTTTGTTGTGACTAAAAATAAGAGAAATGTGCACTGCAGTAATGTAGCCAGTTTGTTGCCATGTTTTAACAATAAAGATTCTGTTTGGGACACAAACAAAGGTTGTTGAGATATTCACAGCAGAGGTCATATTCAGCCAGTTCTGATTGGTTCTGGAGAACCGGTAGCAGAAATTTTGAGAATGGGGAGGGAATGGGGATTTTGCAGTATCCTTCCCTTGCCATGCCCAGAAAGCCACGCCCACAAAACTGGTAGTAATTTTTTTTTAATCCCACCACTGATTCAGAGGGCATGAGCAACATGGGCTTTTAGTGTGTGTGAAGGGGGGTGCCTTTGAGCCAGTATTGACTCCTGGCTGCTGTCTGAACAAGTCCCTACAATTTTCTTGATGAGGTGTTTCACAAATGGTTTGCAACTGCCTCCTTCTTAGGACACAGAGAGAGGGATTTGCCCAAACTCACTCAGCTGGCTTTCTGCCTAAAGGGGAAACTAGAACTTATGGTCTCCTGGTGTCTAGCCCTTAATTACAACACCAAACTGGGTTTCTAACATGAAATTAGGGAGAAATAATTATTGGTAGAAATATTCATATGCATGTTATAGATAGTGTCAAAGCACTAATTTCACTTCACATTAAATTGAGCAACAAACAATCTAAAATAATCATTCCTAATCAGGAATGAAAAAATGAAGAGCCTAAAAATAATAACCTAATATAGTGCATGAAATGCTTCAGTTCAAAGCTTGCAATACATTTGAAGCCTTCCAGCTCCTACTTACCACCTTGTACTTCAGAAAGCAAGGAAACAAGATGAAATACAATTTATATATGTACAAACATATGGAAACAATCATTCATTTTCAAAAGAAGAATGGTAATCCCTTGTTTGAGTCTAGGAAAAGATTGAATGCAATCATTCTTAGCTTCTTTCTCAGTGATATTATCCTACCTGCCAGGACAGGAGATATATATCTGGGGGGGGATTCATTTGGTTGCATTTCCCTGCTCTAAATTCTGTTATAAAACCCAATATATACTAATATTATGTGTTTGGAAGCAGCAAGAGCTATTATATCAATGAAGGAGACAAATAGAACAAAGTAGAACAAAGTCAAACTAGAGTCTTAGATTTTAAGAGAGCTAATTTCAATAAACTTAGAGAGAGCTTGGAAAGAATTCCATGGATGAGAATCCTCAAGGGGAAAACAACTCAAGAAGCTTGGGAAATTTTGAAAAATGAGATTACAAAAGCCCAGTCTAGCACAATACCAATGAAGAAGAAAAATAACAGTTCCCAAAAGAAACCAGCATGCCTGCATAAAGAACTCTCTGACAAATTGAAAGACAAAAAAATAAGTATAAAAAGTGGAAAGAGGGGGACATAACTAAGGCAGAACATCAGCAAATAGCCTGAGCCTGTAAAGAGCCTGAAGTAAGGAAAGCTAAGGCTCACAATGAAGAAAGGCTTACCACAAAAGTAAAAAATAACAAAAAAAGCTTCTTCCAACATGTTAAAAACAAGAAAAAGGTTAAGGAAACAATTGCTGGGAGAAAGTGGCAAGAAGGTGACAAGCAACAGGGAGAAAGCAGAACTATAACTCATTTTTTGCATCTGTCTTTACACAAAGGGATAAAAAAGTCCAACCTATCAAAAACAGCACCACAAAAATCAGATTAGGAACACAAATTGAAATAGAGAAGAAAATAGTAAGTGAGCACCTGTCTACCCTAGATGAGTTCAAATCACCAGGACCGGACAGATTACACCTGTCCGGTCCTATTTCATTCTGAAGGAACTGGCAGATGTGATCTCAGAACCACTGAACTATATCTTTCAGAGACCCTGGAGCACCGGGAAACTGCAAGAGAACTGAAAAAGAGCTGATGTGGTTCCTATCTTCAAAAAAAAGGGGGGAAAAGATCCAGGAAACTATGGACCTATCAGCCTGACCTCAATACCAGGAAAGATTCTGAAAAAGATAATCAAGCAACAAATTAGTGAACACCTAGAAATAAACAAAGTACTAGCCAAAAGCCAATATGGGTTTGTCCAAAAGAGATCATGCCAGACTAATCTTATTGCATTCTTTGACAAAGTGACAAAATTAGTGGACCAGAGGAATGCCGTCGATATAGTTTACTTGGACTTCAGTAAGGCATTTGATAAAGTAGACCATAACCTACTTCCTGATAAAGTAGAAGAATGTGGGTTGGACAGCATCACCACCAGATGGATTCATAACTGGCTGACGAACCGCACTCAACGTGTAATCCTCAATGGAACTGCATCTACATGGAGGGAAGTATGCACTGGAGTACCCCAAGGCTCTGTTTTAGGGCCAGTACTCTTCAACATCTTCATCAATGATTTGGATGAGGGAATAAATGGGGAACTCATCAAATTTGCAGATGACACCAAGCTGGCAGGAATAGCCAACACTCCAGAAGATAGGCTTAAGATACAGAAGGATCTTGAGAAACTTGAACATTGGGCACTATCTAATAAAATGAAATTCAATGGTGAAAATAGTAAGGTTCTACATTTAGGCAACAAGAATGAAATGCACAGGTACAGTATAGATGGTACCTTGCTCAATAGTAGTAACTGTGAGAGGGATCTTGGAGTCCTAGTGGACAACCATTTAAATATGAGTCAGCAGTGTGCAGCAGCTGCCAAAAAAGCCAACACAGTCCTAGGTTACATAAACAGAGGGAGAGAATCAAGATCACATAAAGTGTTAATACCACTTTATAATGCCTTGGTAAGGCCAACTTGGAATACTGCATTCAGTTTTGGTCACCACAATGTAGAAAAGATGTGGAGACTCTAGAAAGAGTGCAGAGAAGAGCAACAGAGATGTTTAGGGGACTGGACACTAAAACATATGAAGAACGGTTGCAGGAACTTGGTATGTCTAGTTTAATACAAAGAAGGACTAGGGGAGACATGATAGCATTATTCCAATATCTCAGAGGTTGCCACAAAGAAGAGGGAGTCAAACTATTCCCCAAGGCACCTAAGGGTAGAACAAGAAGAAATGGGTGGAAACTAATCAAGGAGAGAAGCAACTTAGAACTGAGGAGAAATTTCCTGACAGTTAGAATAATTAATCAGTGGAACAGCTTGCCTCCAGAAGTTGTGAATGTTCCAACTCTGGAAGTCTTTAAGAAGATGTTGGATAGCCATTTGTCTGAAATGGTATAGGGATTCCTGCCTAGGCAGGGGGTTGGACTAGAAGACCTCCAAGGTCCCTTCCAACTCTCCTATTGTATTGTAAATACCTTATAAAGTTTAATAGAACTTAATATGCTGAAAGTAACAGTAGACCCAGCCAAATAAGAAACAACATATCATTCATGAAACAGTTCTTGTGGCATAGTAAGCCTTGAATGCTTTTTTCCCATTACAAAGGGCTAAAAAAAAAAGCTTACTACAAAAATAATGAGGCTTCCTAAAGCAATGATTCAAGAAGAGATGAACACTATTTTTTTACTGGTTAGAGGAAGAGGTTGTAGAATATTAAACCTATAAATCTTTTATTTGTAGCAAACTTAACATTTCATGGCCAAATAGGTGAGCTCATATCCCTTCTGGGGACAAGAGAAAAGAAGATTTTGCAGGAGTCTCCTCCTGCAAAATCCACAAAAATATCTGCATTCAATTCATTTAAGAAATGGAAAACATGAACAATTAGTATTTATCAGTTTCCTGCCCTAAGAATGAAGACTGGGGCATAGCCACCTGAATCACACCAGTTGTAAAAGCACTGCCAGACCATTTCATTTCCTGGATCGCTTGAGTTTCAATCAAGAATAGTTGGGGGGGGGGGGGGTTGGAGAAAGAATTTCCCATAGTCACACCTGAGACAAATGTAAGGTGATTTCATAGACAAAATTAGATTCCTATTCAAATAGGCTACCCTTTTGTCCAAGGGTGGATTCTGGCTTCTTCTACTGCTGGTTTGCTCAGGGATGTACTTCATGTGCATTATGCACACTTCATGTGCATTATGCACACTTCATGTGCATTATGCACACATGTGCAGTAGGTAAAAACCACTTCTGCACATGCACAGAAGCAAAAAACAAGAACCGGCTCGGAGGCTTGACCAGTCAAGTTACTACCTACTCAGCCAAACAGGTCCAAACTGGTAGGAACCCACCTCTGCTTTTGCCTCTTCCTATTATCAAGACTTTTAACTGCCATGAAAGCCAGCCCAATTGGGAAGCTTTACATTAGAGTTTTTCAGCCCAATATTATCATGGTTTACTTCAAAGATTAATGGGAAATAAATAAATTGATAAAGATTTCTCATAACTTTGGAAAAAGGGACGTTATTTCTAAATGAAATTAAATCTGGATAGATCTTACCTACATTTTTGACATAAACTCTGAATTTGGGTAATTATTTTTTTTCATAACTTGTCATCCAGGTCTGTTGAAACTCCATTTCCAGCACCATGGATTGCAAATTGAGTAGAATTTCAAAAGCTAAAATCCAAAACACATACAAAAGAATAACTCATGAAAAGTTGGTCTACTCTGAATGGAGCATCTGTAAATCTTACTCTAACAGTGCCTATTACAAGAGAAAATTTTTCAAGAAACATTTTAAACATTCAAATGTATAAGTCTGATAGCAATATTTATTTGTCACAAAACTGTACAATACACAGTGTGTTGTGATATACTTAATGCTTGTAACCAGTTCAGATGGGGTGTAACAGTGATGGCAAACCTTTTCAGCACTGAGTGCTGAAACGGGAGCATGTGCAAATCTTTTCACAGTTCCAGCCAGGATGCTGGAGGAAGAGCTGCTGGCGGGGAGTCGAGCTGCCCCAGGAGGGCCAGAGGAGAGCATAGCTCCTCATGCATGGAGGTGTCACTGAGGACCCAACTCACCAGTTTGGGAGAGGCTGCGGTGGACAGCTGGTCACTCCTGCTTTTCCCTCTGCATCTGCTGCTGCTGCTGCTCTTCTGGGGAGGTGTGGCTGCGCAGGAGCTGAGCTGGTTGGAGAAAAGCTGGGGTCACCACGTGGGAAGCGGTAAGAGGCATGCCAGCTGGGAAGTGGTTGCGCTTCCTTGGCAGAAGTGGTGGGAGAGGGCAGCGTGGGGGCCAGTCAGCTCTTCTGGGGTGCCCTGAACCAGCCAGGTGCTCCGGACTACAAATGCGCCATGGGCTGTGGGGCTGGGGCCATGTAAGAAGCCAGATCGGGTAGGGAGAGAGGGAAGTCCCAGCCTACCCATCCTGGCTGATAGCTTTGCTCCCCTAGGAAATGACTGCTGGGATCCCCTCTCCATGTCTTTTGGCATGCATGCCCACTGCTATTGCTGGTCTTTGCATGCACATGTATGCCAGAAACCAGAAAACCAAGGGGCCAGTGCGCATGTGCACACTGGAAACAGGAAGATCATCTTCCTGGCATGTGCATACACACTGGGCAGCTGCTCTTCCAGTTTCTGGCATGCCTGTGCACATGAAAACCATCTGGTCAACACACCGGAACCCAGAAGAGCAATGGGCGACAGCTCCACATGCCCAGAGAGATGGCTCTGTGTGCCACTTCTGGCACGTGTGTCATAGGTTCACCATCATGGGAGTATAATATGTGCTGTGTGAAAAAGTCCTTTTTCTCCTTTGTGGTAAATCTCATTCCAATCAATTTCATCGGATAGTCCTCTGGTTCTGATGTTCTGAGAAGGATCTATCTTATTTCTCCATTCCTTTCTTATTAGATACTCAGCCATGGCCCCCTCAATCACCTTTTTTCCAATATAAAGTGATCCAAATAGTCTAGTAGTTATTTGTTTGATTTATATAGCCACCCATCTCATCAAGTTGATTTCCTTTGCTCATAAGGAAAAGGTTTGAGCCTTTAATCATCTTGAATGTCCTCTTCTGATTTCTTTCCAGGTGGATTGCATCCTTTGATAAATGCGATGGCCAGAACTGCACAGAATATTGTTACTAATAGCACTATAGCAATAGCATTTAGACTTATATACCACTTCACAGTGCTTTATAGCCCTCTCTAAGTGATTTACAGAGTCAACATATTGCCCCCAACAATCTGGGTCCTCATTTTACCAACCTCAGAAGAATGGAAGGTTGAGTCAACCTTGAGCCTGGTGAGATTTAGTCTGTCAAATTGCAGGCAGCCAGCAGAAGTAGCCTGCAGTATTGCACTCTAAACACTGTGCCACAGTGCATCTTATAATTCTGAAAGAGAGAGTATACCGAAGCTTCATTAGATTATTTTTTTCTTCCCATCAATTATATTATTAAATATTTATGGAACATAGAGACACCGCTGCATTATCAATATACAACCTAAACTTCAAGTTATGCTTACACTAGGTCTGATAATAGTTTTATGGTATATCAATTTCTAATGTCTAAGAATTATTTCACTCACAATTTCCCTTTTCTCTTCTTAGTGAGACCCCGGAATTTATTATAAGAAAGAGGGAGAGATAACAGCATATATGAATGTTCAGCTGTTAAGCTCAATATTATCTTGAGCTTAACTGCTTAAACAAATAAAAACATTTTCAAGCAAAGGAATGCATTGCAAGTGTCCAAGAGTTCTGAAATCATTATATTTCATCTAAATTCTGAAGGAGAAAATTATTAATTTCATCTCTATAAAAGAAACTGTGATTTAAGTAATTTATTTGGCAGAAAGGCAGGATATCAATCCAAGAAAGAGAGAGGAGAAACCATGTTCAAAGTTGGCCATATGGCAAAAAATGAAGACACGCCACCTATTTAGTGAAACAAGAAGTATGTTAGGATTGGCTTCTTTGTAGCTCCATGCTTCATGTGTAGGAATCCCAAGCCAGAAGCTGACCTGATCAAAGCCATCTTGGAAGTTTCAATGTTGCCACACTGGAGCTGAGGGATAGGGAGGGGTGATTTTAGATAGCTGGGATTTTGTAGTTAAAACAAATACTTTCTCTTGGGAACCAAGGACATTTTCACATCTGGTCAGAGGAAGGCAGAGTGATGTCACCAGGCAATCAGACAGCGCCGTGATTGGACCATATGACAGATTGTTTTGAGAAAATGACAAACTTTTACTTTTAATTAGGTGAAAACTGCAGAAAACTTCAGAGTCGGTTTTCACCAGATCTGTGCCAATCTGATGTATCCAATAAAGCTATTCTTTGAGGAATCTATCTGCCTCGGAGTTTTGCTTTCTATGAGTCTATTACTTTGAACCCTGACATCCTCAGGGTTGACATCCTAAGATGTGTGATGTTGCACATGGAGGATATTGATATCTCTTCCTCTCCCCAATTATTGCAATGTGACTGAATGCAGGTTTTAATTTAATTGACAATATTGAAAACTGATAACACAAACTTATTTTTTCACAGGCATTGTGCTTTCTCAGAAAGCAGAAATATATTGTTTGTTTGGAGGGGAATATTCAAACAATTCTTAATCCTGGAACATAGTAAGACAGTATTCATGCAATCTCCCTCTGTTATATTATGGGATACTCAGAGATTTTCTTTACTTTAGTTATGCTCACTCTAGCACTGCTTGAAATCTCCTGGGGTTTTAAGATACTTTGGTTACCTGCTGTGTCTTCTGTGTATACATAAAGAAGAGTGACTGAGCATAGCAGAAATAAATACTAAATCCTATTCTGACTCCTTGATGCTTCTGAAATTTGAGTCAATTGAAGATTATAAAAATCTCTTCAAGGCCAATCTCAACTTTAATTTATCCATTAAATTAAAGGCAAAGAGATTTGTTTGCAAAATGGTCATTTTTATTATTTATATAGAGTTTCTAATGTATATAATTCACATGCCCAGATTCGGGTAGCAGAGAGGCAAGCAAGAAACTCCAATTGTGTAGCTGTTGTGCAGTGGCAAAAAGTATATACACTCCAGGCATCAGCCAAATCTTGAGATCATGCTGTTCTTGACAAGTATTGTGTCATTAATATCACCCTAAAATAAAAGAGATTTTTGCAGAACCAGCAATAATATTGCAGTGTAAAGGCCAACATTTGTCAGTTGTTATGTTATCTATCATTAATGAGGCATTTTTGTTTCTTTTTATTATGGTGGAAAAGACCACCACAACATGATTGTCCATGGTGAGAAACAACAAAACAAACAAATAAATAATAATTTAAAAAACCACTGCAATATTGTGGCTTTGATCATTATAGTTAAATCTACTATTTTGTTTTCATGCATAATCATTCTAGCATTCATCCAAATTCAGAACATATCAACAATGACTTCCCAGCAGCCAACATAGTGATGTTTCTATTCTTTTTTGGAATTAGGACTATCCATTTCTGGTATTGATCACAGAAAAGCAAAAAATAAATATATGTTCTTTCTTAGTCCTACCTTGCTTCCTTGAACATTTGAAAATGCCTTTTCACCTGAGTGGTTTGGGTTAATTTGGAAAGCATGAGGTTGGGACAGAGAATTTGCACGCTGAGGTCCAAAAATGTGGCATTATACTTTATACTTTACTTTATAAGCCTTACTATGTTCACCCAATTTCCTTCCACTTCTCACACAATATCTCTATGAGTTATCAGGATGTATTATTGAGTCAGGAAACCATTATGTTCTTGGGATGGTGTTCATACCTACTTATCTTCCAAATTCATAGTGTTAATAATGTATGTAGAGAACAACAGAGTTGGAAGGGACCTTGGAAGTCTTCTAGTCCAATCTCCTGCTCGAGCAGAGACCCTATACCGTTTCAAACAAATGACTGTCCAGTCTCTTCTTAAAAGTCTCCAGTAATGGAGCACCTACAACTTCTGAAGGCAAGACGTGATGGCAAAATGTGTTTAAGAGAATCTCTAAAGGCAGTTCTTAACTTACAAATAGTCTTTTAGCAACCATTCAAAGTTCTGACAGACCCATAGAAAGCTACTAATGATCCAATTTTGAGGTTCTGGGCTTACTTTCCATAGCCAGGTAATCACATTTTGGGTGCTCAGCAATCAGCCCACAATTATAGGGGGTTTTCCCCCAGTGTTCTCTTTCACATAGCCACAATTTAAAATGTTTTTACTGGAAACTAATGTTTACTTGTGGTTTCTAGTAAAAAGCACCCTGTGCAGGGAATAGTGGGTTTGCTTAAAAATCACAGTTCTCACTTAATGACTGCCACACAACGAAGGCACAGAAGCAGGTCCAGTCACAGGGTGACCTGCTTTACAGCCATCATGTCAGGCTTCATTATAGTCATAATTTGAGGACTACCTGTATCTACATTTCTAAGTGGGGTTTTCTGCAAATAAGGTTTTCTTTCTTTTTGTTCCATCCTTCATCTTATGGTTTGATTTGGTTGCCTCTTGGTATGGTGTGCAAATCCAATGTGCCTGGTTAAGTTTTGGTTCATTGTTTCATGCAAACACAGAAAATAAGCTCACCCTCTAGTTCAGGAATGATGAATGAATGTAACCAGAAACATTGGATGCAATAATGGGTCATTTTCAGGGTTGATTTTTCTGGCAAATAAATACACAGAAAAGCAGTTGGTACTTGTAAGTCTGAATATTAATACATGCAAGGTCCTGTATGCACAGATACACAAAGGTGAGGTGGTGTTGTACTTCTCCTTGGTTTGTCTGCAGAGAAGCTGCTGGTGTATATAATCATTTGGATGCTCCAGCCTAGCCTGTTATTATTTTTTCAAGTGTCCCTTGGAAGCACAGTTCTCTCTCTGTTTGTTATGCTGTACACCAATCAGTCAAATCAGCAGTAATGCTTCAATAATGAAATCTGGGGATAATTGAGAAACTAACCACCTGCAATCCCTCCAAAGCCTTATAATTAGCCTTTCACACACAGGTGTTTTATTCCTCCCATATATGAAAATATGGAGAAAAAAAGTTTAATTGGCCTCAAAAGACGCATCTCTGGCAATAGGGAAAAACATTTGCATTGGAGACACATCAAGTTACAACTGCATACTATTTATAGATCTGGTGAACTGATGAGGTAGAAAGAGAAGAGGGGCACAGATTTAACACCATTCATATTTATCCATGTAATTTGCAAAAGGGGAGCCAAAGCAAGGAGTATCTTTGAAAGCTGCTCTGGCCTTGGGAAATTATCAGTTGTTTTCATCCTATTTTTTTTCCTCTCAGAGGATGTTAAAGCAACTAGTAAGTCATCCCTTCAAGTAGGTCAGTTCTGAAAACATGCTGGAATAGGTTATAGTAAGAGAATCTATGTTTTCTCTTCCCTCTCTTATAACCCAGGGAGTCAAGGCAGAGCCCGTTTGATGTTCTTTCTGATGTTTTTTTTTTTCCACTTCTTGGGCTTAAAACATGTTTTTCTAATTATAAATGAGTAGTTTTTACAAGGTCACTTTTGTATGATCTCTCTCTCTCTCTCTCTCTCTCACACACACACACACACACACACACACACACACAATGCAAGGGAATAAAAAGCAGAATCAAAACTACAAAGAAAGAACTAATAATAATAAATATTCCTTGGACAACAAAGGTGAGTAACAAATGAATACAAATAATACCAGGCATGTCATTGCAAGACAAAAATCATAAAATTGCATCTCACTTATTTTGACCATGTCATGCGGGGGAATTCATTGGAGAAAGCAATTATGTTTGGAAGAGTTAGTGGTTAAAAGAAACCCAGCTGCCAAAGAACAAGGTGGCTGGATACCATCAAAGCTGACACCAACCCGGGGCATAGAACAACTCAGAGAAGTAGTGCAAGTTTGGAAGATGTAGAAAGACCTGGCCCCTAGAGTCACCAAAGTCAGATATGACTGAATGGATAACATCATCATCCTCAATAAATATATTAAAATAATACTCCTAAGAAATAGTCTGTTACTATAAAGAAACTTTCAGCTAAAGACTTAAACATCATATTTAACTATATATGATACAGATATAATACAATGCAACCCACTTCCAGTGCTGAATGATGTCACTTTGTTGTTTCCACTTTAGGAAGTATGTCATTAAAGCAACTAACTTTAATATTTTTCCCTACTATCATCTATCATGAACTTTGGTCTTCGCTAAAACATTTAGCTTAGGAAATTAGTGTGAGTACATACATTTACTGAATTACAAAAAAAATATGCTACATATATAACTCTATGCAAGGTATAACTTAAATTCTCTTCTTGTAATTAAAGACAAAAGATATGAAAATAGGGATTACGATAACTCTTGTACCAGGAAGATACCAAATAGGGAATTATATGATAGCCCACCCAAACACAT
Organism: Natrix helvetica; assembly: GCF_964273705.1. Lineage (NCBI taxonomy): Eukaryota > Metazoa > Chordata > Lepidosauria > Squamata > Natricidae > Natrix > Natrix helvetica. The sequence goes on along the minus strand of NC_138549.1, from coordinate 74,317,829 downwards.
ACCTCCCCCAAAGTTACACATTCATAGATCATATAATGACAACTGTGTCTGCAGTTCAAGGTGGCAGGAACAACAGTGCAATCAATCATCTATTATTATGTAGTTCAGATACTAGTCCTTTACAGTGACGTGCGGTGAGGTTTATGACTGGTGAGGCAGTGACACAGTGCTGGGTTTCAAATATTTTTAGACTTGTGGACTTCAACTCCCAGAATTCCACAGCCAGGCATGCTCAGTTCCAATTTAAAGCGACAGCATTTGTTTTTCTCCTTTGCTCCTTCTTTCTTTTTCTTTTTCTTCTCCTTCCCCTCCTTCCTCCCTCTCTCCCTTCCTCCCCCTCTCTCAAACACACACACACACACACACACACACACACACACACAGAAGTTGGATTGGACTATCTCTCCTACCCCTTCCCTCACTCACTCACACTCAAACAAACCCCCCCACACACAAAAGTTGGATTGGATATCTTTTCCAGTGGCTTGAAAGCAGCTCCTCTGCCATCCCCCCCCCCCATTCCCCTGCTGCCTTTCCCAAACACCTCCACCATTGCAAATGCAGCCTGCTGTCTGGGTGGGAAATGCCTGGAACACAATAAAGCCCACCCATCACCTCCTGTTGGCAGGCTGGGGTGAGAGGAGAGGCAGAGAAGCAGGAGGGGAGCCGAGCCTTCCAAAAGAAAGAGGCTGGGGGGAAGTGTGTGTACTACAGCATGACTCTTTGCCTGGCTTCCTGCCTCCTCCTGTGGTCTCCTCAGTGCTCACTTGTGCTCTCCCTCCCCAAGTGTAGTTTGATTTGGCTCTTTGCCTGGCTTCCTGCCTCCTCCTGTGGTCTCCTCAGTGCTCGCTTGTGCTCTCCCTCCCCAAGTGTAGTTTGATTGCAGGTGGAGCCACGTTGCCTTTTCAAACTTGTAATCAGTGAAGCTGGGCAAGATTTTTATATAGTTTTATCCAGCTGTGTGTGTGTGAGAGAGAAATGAATGGGGGCCTGGGGAGGAAGTCACTACACTTGGGGAGGGAGAGCACCAGTGAGGTTAAGCAGAGTTGATTGCATGTGGAGCCACGTTGCCTTTTCAAACTTGTAATCAGTGAAGCTGGGCTAGATTTTTACATAGTTTTATCCAGCTGTGTGTGTTTGAGAGAGAAATGAATGGGGTCCTGGGGAGGAAGTCACTACACTTGGGGAGGGAGAGCACCAGTGAGGAGACCACAGGAGGAGGCAGGAAGCCAGGCAAAGAGCCATGCTGTAGCACACACACTGGCCCCACAACATGGCTCTGCCTGCAATCAAACTACTCTTGGGGAGGGAGAGCACAAGCGAACCAGGGTCCTTCCCTCCAGCCTTTGCCCAAAGCCCTGCACAGCACCAGGAGGATGAAGTTTGAATTCCTCCCCCTCCCTCCAACCCACACATACCTTTTCCAGCTTTTTTTAACAGTTAAGCAGAGTCATCCACGGTGAGGCAGCAACTAACTCAGCTTTTTCCTTTTACTTTTTTTTTTCATGATGAGAGTGGTGAGGCTGTGCCTCACCTGCCTCACCTGACTGCACGTCATTGGTCCTTTACCACAAAAACAAGAAGTCATTGTTACCAAAACTTGTAATATTTTACCTTGTGCACTGTCAACTACCCTGTGCACTACCAATTACACAGAGTAAAGAAAAATTACAGTTATGGGAGAGTTAGAGATGCATAATTTTTTAATCAAAATAGCCCCCAAATTTATGAGGTATTTTAGCAGGCCAAGCAACGAGTTTTTCAATTTTGCATTCCTAGCTAAGAAATAGGAACAATTTCCTGGAACCCCTAGTGGGATTATAAAGCAGGCCAGATGTATTTAAGGTTACGGTTAAAAATCTTTTAAGCAAGATGCCAATCACCACATTTATGAAAATCCAAAGAAAAGGAAGTGCTTAATTTAAAAAAAATATGTTAAAAAGCAACATTTTTTTTTAGCAAGTAGCCACTTTGATTACGGCATTGATGTAGCAAGTAGTAACATGTAAATTTCAAAAGATATCTCAAATGACCTTTTCTGCTGAAGCATCATAAATCCAACTTTTTTCAAAGTTGATTTGTAGCCAGCTTTGGCATATTAATGCTTATTATTATTTTTCTTTATGTATATATTACATATCACACTCAATATCATACATTCTGATCTACTCACAGAAATAATATCATAAATATTTTTATTAAAAGCAGAGTATAACAAAAATCTTTAAAACAACATAACAAATACTTCCAACCCACAAAATGACAGTAACTCCACCACCTTCCAGAATAATAAAATGGTGGGGGCCATTTGGACTTTGATGGGTAAAGAACCTAGAGTACATGGCAGTCATAAAGGAAGCTTCCTAAAGAATCTCTATCCATCTAACATCTCAAGGGGGAAGGGCCCAAAGCAATGTTTCTTAGGTTTGTATAAGCAGATTTGAGAAGATAATTTGGATCCAAAACATGTGATTTCAAAATCAGCATTTTGAATTGCATTCAAAAACATACTGGCAGCAAATGCAGAACCTGGAATATAGGTGTAGAGCTACTTAAATGTGTTTCATTTCTAACATATGAACTGTCATATTCTGCATCAGGTGAAGTTTCCAGCTTGTCAACCAACCAATCAATCAAAAAAATTTGTATCAGTTAATCACTTTTTTACAATCAAAGAGAAACACTCAGGGAATCTTCTAAGGAAAATTAAGTCTTAAAATTTATCAAATATATAACAAAGTATAAATATTTTTAAGTTCCTGGACCATGTAAAAGTAAATTTTAGTTCACACTTTTTCTTCTATGTGTGATAGTTCATTCTGGCCATTTAAGTTGCACATGGTTTCTCTGAGCTAGTATAAATTTAGGCTTAGTCCTTCAAAAGGAAGCAGAGATAAAGATATGTATGCAGATATAAAGCCTTGTTTTTAATTGCTCTGAAGGCAAGCATTAGAAATATATTAGCAGAGCTGCCTGCTGCTTATATTTTATTGACTGTGCACATTTGGTTGTTTTTTGTGTTACAATTTTTGTCTCCTGAACTTTCTTCTCCAACCCCTTGACCATCTTCACGTTCAATAAAAAGAATTGGGAAGATAATAGATTTTTTTTAGAATCAGAGAGTTTACTTATAGATAGAAGCCCTGTTACAACTTAATTTATTTTGCAGAAATAAGTTCTAACTTGGCTTCAAATGAGTCAGATTCAAGCATTCCTTGGTAAAATATCTCTATCAATTAAGATTATTGAATTTTTAACAACGGTACAGACTTCCTGCTTTTTGAAAGCATGGGAGATTGTCAATATTGTGCAAATATAAATGTATATTTTTCATATTAGAATAAACAAGGTATACTAAATTTGTTTTGTATGTCAAGCACAATGGGTCGTCTTGAAGTCCTTTAAAACATTTGAGAATGGTTTGGAGTTGGAAATCTTGGTGGTACAGAATTCAGTTTAAATCTATTTTAACAGGTCATTAAGAATTTACTATGAAAAGTGCATGCACAACATTCCACTTTAAGAAAGTTACTCTATACAAATTATAACTTTATGTTTTCAGAATATTAATAAATTAGAATATCTTCTGAACCCTGGCATCAAGGCCTCTTAATCAAGCCTATCAATATTTCTGATAATTTGGAAAATTGATTGCTTTTTTTCCTTCTCCCTCATAATAAATCCAATTGTTTATTTATTGTCCGTATTTCCTAAAACACATATTTATGCAATACCAAAAAATATTTAATTCCTGTTGTTAATTGCTAGGTTTGTTGTTCTGAAATCTTAGAAAACATCTTTCATTGGATTAGCAGTCTTAAAAGAATAGGAAATAACTCTGACTGAAAATCTAAGGCAACAGCAAAGAGCTTTGATAACCCCTGGAATGATAAATATTTAGATCTTTTTAGTAGATGTAGAAATGTTTTTCATAATAGATTATTTTTGAGCAAGTGTTCTAGAGTTAAATATTAAATGAGATTGCCTAATGTGCTTTTTCTTAAGATTGCATAGGCATATATTTTCCTCTCTCTCTCTTGTGTTCTACCTTTCGATCTTTCCTGATGTATTAAGCTTGGTAAATATTTCAGATTAGATAGGAAGAGAGACTTCAGAATGCATGTTTGAACACAACAGCTTTCTGACGCTCTTAAAACAGTCATATATTTTCCAATATAATGTGGATGAATGATGGATGTAGGGAAAAGTGAGTGTATTATGAGTGTCAAATTACTGTGATAGGCAAGTTCTTTTAGAAGGTATTCTCTTTTTTACGTTGTTTCACATGGGCATAATATATTTCTCATGCTCATGATGAGGGTTATTTTAAAAATCACTGCTCATTTGCCCTCTTCCCTTATATAAAGGATTCTCTAATTTGTTCTAGACTTTAGCTCTGGCAATGGTGCCAGATAATAATAATAATAATAATAATAATAATAATAATAATAATAATAATAATAACAACAACAACAACAACAACAACAACAACAACAAAAACTGGTTGGAACATAAGCCTGAAAAAGTCACCGAAAATCAGATGGTCAAGATCCTGTGGGATTTTCGTATACAAACAGACAAAATAATAGCGCATAACACACCAGACATCATACTAGTTGAGAAAAATAAGATTACAATCATAGACATCGCAATACCTGGTGATAGCAGGGTCGAGGAGAAGGAACATAAAAAAGTCGTGAAATACCAGGACTTAAAAATTGAAATTCAATGATTATGGCACAAACCAGCAGTGGTAATTCCAGTGGTAATCGGCACACTGGGTGCTATTCCAAAAGCATAGGAATTACATTTAAAACAGTTAAAACTTGACAAAATCACCATCAGTCAAATGCAAAAAGCTGCACTGCTTGGATCTGCACGTATATTACGAAAATACGCTACGACGTCCTAGGCCCCTGGGTGGGGCCCGACTAGTAATCAATGCCAAATCCGGCAAAACAACTGACCACTGTGATACAATCGTATAATAATGATGATGATGATGATGATGATGATGATGATGATAATAATAATAGTAATGATAATAATAATAATAATAATAACCTTTTACTTTACTGCAGTACCTCTTAAAGATAGTTGTTCCAGATTCAGGACCATGGAGAGTACCATTGTGAAGCTGTACTGTACTGACTGAAATTAATGGAGGTTTCTTTTAGTCAGGTCAAAATGATATCACAAAAACTTTAACCTCCCCAGTTGTCCTGTCCCCATTTTACCAAGACTAGGAACTACAGTTAAATTGAAGACTTAGGACAATGGGTCCTGATATTGTATTTGTCTTTTTGAGAATTCATTTTCTTCCTTAGTAATTTATCTGAAAGTACTAATTCTGAGAATATTTAACTTAAAGTAAACACTGGGGGGGGGGGGGAACCTTTATAAAGTGCAAGCCTATTGCTCCCTGTAAATTTGCCTTTTCTGAGATGATTCAGTGCATTCAAAAAAGAAAGGCAGCAAATCCCACACTTACAACAGCCATTAAAAAAAAAAAGCTCATTAAACAAAAGAGAATGTCATCTGCAATGTAAAATTAATTACATTTCTTTCCTATTATGACTGTTCAGACAGAATCACAGTTCTGCCATGTGGGCAAATAACTATTGGGAGCAGTCTGTAAAGCATTTTTTTAAATATTCTCAAACAATTGTCATATGTAAATATTCTATTTGAAAACACATGGTTAATTCTGATGTTTATCCTGCTGTGCATTATTTGACATGTCTGACTTTAACAGCCTGATAGTTGATTTAAGGCAGCTATTTGATTCAGATAAATAATGAAATCTTCAGTATCCATTAATAATGACAATGAATACAGAAAATTAATATTGAGCCAAAATAAGTATGTTAAACACCCTCCATTATTGCGGAAAAAATATTTAGACAAGAATAAAGGTTGATGGAAGTAATAATTTCCTCAAAATTTTAATTTTATAGGTTTTAAATACAGCTTTACCTACATAGTAATGTTGCATTGTATTAAAAGTTGAGCATCAATTTCTTTAAAACCAGATTCTGCTCATTTGTGATGTCTGTTTAAATTGACCAAATCATTTTGCAAAATTCTGAGCTTTTGTTTCTATTGTTGATATCATTAACTGAAATGATTTTTCAACTATTGCTGAACATAGGTTGTATAATTCCTTATTGGGGGGGGGATTAAATAACATACTCAAAGTCTGATCAATATGCATGTAGCAACATTTTAAAGTTGACACACACCAAAAAAACAAAAACAAATAAGCACAAATAAAAGAAAAGCTTGTGAATACCAGATGGATTCCTATCTGGCAAGATTCTTGCATCATTACCATGCTACACTAATTTGCTAAATTATGTAAGGTTTAGGAAGAGGAGAGAAAGAATGTGATCAAGTTAAGATCAGCAAGCTCATAAAACTCATTGACAGAGTTGAAAATATAGAAAAATGAGTGTTTCCCCAACAAGCTTAGCTATTTAATTTGGCTTTTCAGAATAGATTTCTTTATGTGAGGCTGTTACTAGCCTAAACACTATTTTAAAAAGCACTAGACAAACTCATGGAGAACAGGTTTATGAATTATACCCATTATAAGTCAAATGGAGCCTTCATTTTCTGAGATAGCAACCTTCTGGACACAATTTCCTGAAAGAAGTATCAGGAAAGAACTGCAATCTTTTGGCCTATTAGGATAGCATCTGGTTGGCTATTGTTGGAAACAGAATGCCAAGCAAGCCAAGTCCTTGAAATGTCAGTAAGGAACTTCAAAATGTTCCTTCCTCCACACTTGCCTTTATGCATGAGTTGCTTTTCTCATTTATTTTCTTAGGACTCACCTATCAACATAGCTGGTGAACCAGGATTTTGTACAGATCTTGTCATATTCACTGGTTCTGTATCTTAATTCTTTTATCATTTTATAAACTTTTTTCAAGAGTCTGATCATTACCGTGACATTTATTAAACTAAAAAAACCACTTATTTTTCTCTTCATATCTTGTATCTTCTTTATGTCTTGCTGCATATGACACCTGAATGTATTTGGAAATCCCTTTCAAATGATTTCAGGAGATAATGTGCTCAGTTCAATTTCAAGTTCATCTGTAAGAATTGTAAGAGAGGAAAAGACAGCACAAAGAGGAGATAAAATAGGTACGAGAAAATAAGGGGTAAATTTTTGCCTTGTCCCTCTATGGATGAGGGGGAAGACTACAAAAGTAGCTTCACATATTGGAAACAGAGTGGTGGATGGAGACAAAGAAAATAACAAGAAAAATTGAGTTTGTCAAGATGTTTCTCACGCTCTATATGCAGTATATTATTCAACTGTAATAACTACAATAACTCTGTAAAGGAAATCAATAGGGTTTCATATTGTAACTTGATATGATTTGTTTTTAAAAGAGGGGTCACATTTCACAAGTTGTATGAGCTCTAGTTCAAGAACATTACAATACAATACAATAGTAGAGTTGGAAGGGACCTTGGAGGTCTTCTAGTCCAACCCCCTGCCTAGGCAGGAAACCCTATACCGTTTCAGACAAATAGCTATCCAACATCTTCTTAAAGACTTCCAGTGTTGGGGCATTCACAACTTCTGGAGGCAAGCTGTTCCACTGATTAATTGTTCTCACTGTCAGGAAATTTCTCCTCAGTTCTAAGTTGCTTCTCTCCTTGATTAGTTTCCACCCATTGCTTCTTGTTCTACCCTCAGTTGCTTTGGAGAATAGTTTGACTCCCTCTTCTTTGTGGCAACCTCTGAGATATTGGAATAATGCTATCATGTCTCCCCTAGTCCTTCTTTCTCTTAAGCTAAACATACCCAGTTCCTGCAACCGTTCTTCATATGTTTTAGTCTCCAGTCCCCTAATCATCTTTGTTGCTCTTCTCTGCACTCTTTCTAGAGTCTCCACATCTTTTTTACATCGTGGCGACCAGAACTGAATGCAGTATTCCAAGTGTGGCCTTACCAAGGCATTATAAAGTGGTATTAACACTTCACGTGATCTTGATTCTATCCCTCTGTTGATGCAGCCTAGAACTGTGTTGGCTTTTTTGGCAGCTGCTGCACACTGCTGGCTCATATTTAAATGATTGTCCACTAGGACTCCAAGATCCCTTTCACAGTTACTACTACTGAGTAAGGTATCACCTATACTGTACCTGTGCATTCCGTTTTTGTTGCCTAAATGTAGAACCTTACTCTTTTCACCATTGAATTTCATTTTATTAGATAGTGCCCAATGTTCAAGTTTGTCAAGATCCTTCTGTATCTTAAGCCTATCTTCTGGAGTGTTGGCTATTCCTGCCAGCTTGGTATCATCTGCAAATTTGATGAGTTCCCCATTTATTCCCTCATCCAAATCATTGATGAAGATGTTGAAGAGTACTGGGCCTAAAACAGAGCCTTGGGGTACTCCACTGCATACTTCCCTCCATGTAGATGCAGTTCCATTGAGAACTACACGTTGAGTGCGGTTGGTCAGCCAGTTACCAATCCATCTGGTGGTGATGCTGTCTAACCCACATTCTTCTACTTTATCTAGTAGTAGGTTATGGTCTACCTTATCAAAAGCCTTACTGAAGTCCAAGTAAACTATATCAACGGCATTCCTCTGGTCCACTAATTTTGTCACATTATCAAAGAATGCAATAATAATAATAATAATAATAATAATAATTTTATTTGATTAGCCGCAACCCTCTCCCGAAGGACTCGGGGCGGCGTACAATCAAGCAGATAAAAATACACATAAGACAAACATATATACAAAAACAGAGACATATACATATGTGCATGGAGGAGGATGGACTTAAGTGAAAGACAGTTAAAAACACAATTTAAAATCCCCTAATAAAATTACCAAATTAAAAAACCCATCAGGAGCGTTACTAAGTTATGGTCGAGCCAGGCCAGCTATTTGGAAAAGGTGGGTCTTGAGCTTGACACGGAAGGAGCGGAGGTCAGTAGTAGTCCTAATATCCGGGGGGAGGTCATTCCACAGGGCTGGGCCCGCCACAGAGAAGGCTCTGCTCCTAGGCGCCGCCCCATGGCACTGTCTGGTAGACGGCACCTGGAGAAGTCCCTCTCTGTGCGAGCAGACTAATAAGATTAGTCTGGCATGATCTGTTTTTGACAAATCCATGTTGGCTTTTGGCTATTACTTTGTTTGCTTCTAGGTGTTCGCAAATTCGTTGCTTGATTATTTTTTCCAGAATCTTTCCTGGTATTGAGGTTAGGCTGATAGGTCTGTAGTTTCCTGGATCTAATTTTTTCCCTTTTTTGAAGATGGGAACCACATCAGCTCTTTTCCAGTCCTCTGGTAGTTCCCCGGTGTTCCAGGATCTCTGAAAGATATAATTCAAGATATAATTACAAAAGAGAGTTGGTTTAGTTTAGGTACAAAACTAAACATAGTGTTCCAAATCCATTTCAAATAGAATAGTCTTGAGTACTTTGTACTATTCAGGTTGGTATGAAACTGTTTTGTCTCTTGCAACTGGAGTACTTTCTTCTAAATTTTCCTCTGTGGGCCTGAATAGCAGGAAGAATTAGTCATGTTACTGTTTCTATTGGCTTAGACTGGAAAGAATGATCAGGAGAGAGAAACAAGAGGGACTTTAAGGAAGACAAGGCACATTGAGGGACCTATTCTGGATGTGACTATTCTTCCACTCATTGGGTCATTGCCTAATTGCCTATGTCACTGCTGATACTTTTGTTCAGATTTCCTATGGGAAATTTATTTCTATGTGAATCAGTGGCCTATCAAAGAAAAACAAACATATACAATTGCTTTGATTGGCCTGTTGGGATGCATTTTAGTCATGCTGCTATCTCCTACTCATTTTGAAAATCGGGATCCTTTATAAATATAGCAAGTCTTCATCTTTAAAGGCTCAGGCACTCCAATCAAAAGAATATTTAAAAGTGCACATACATGCCTAAGCTTAGCAAGCCATAAATGTCATTTCCCCCCACCTCACAAAAAAAGGTTTTCGGTACTAATGGCTTGCTTTGGTTTGATTGACTACTTGAATATTGGCTCTTTTAGGGTTTTTCATTTTGAGTGCATTTGCAAAAGCTAAACGTTTCTTGGTTTTCCTGAGTTTTTAAATGGTTTTTTTTGTATTCACTCTGTTTTATTTCTGAGAGTTCATACTGCACTGAAAAATTGGAAAAGGCACTGTGCTGCTTGAAAAACAAAGTTCAGTGCTGGTGATAGGTGGTCATGAATGTACTTTAGTCATCCTTTATGAATTTCTAATGCAGCGTAAAGTGGATTTCACTGGAAAGACATATATGATCTTAGGCAATGTGTGTTTATCACACATTTATTCTTATGTTCTAGTGCCACTGAGGAGGCAAATATAATTGATTATAAATGTAATTGAGACAATGTAATGCCTAGAACTGTGAGATGGGCAGCAAATAAATTTAATAATAATAAAATATTTAGAATAAATGTCTATGAAGATTCTCAGTGATCCAGGTCATTTTTGTCACAAAAGTGTTTTTTCAAAAGGCAATTGGGCTTTGTTTTTCCTTGAAGACATTTCTCTTCTCATCCAAGAAGCTTCAGAACTGAACAAGCTTCTTGGATGAGAAGCGAAACACTTTTAAACAAAAATGTTTGCTGAAAAATAATTAAGTTGTAGTTTCTTGGCATGGGTCTCTACTTGGCAGCAGCTTTTCCTCCCTTGCTCTCTTCCTTCTTTTTCAACAAACAGTTTCGGGCTCTCCTCCCCCAGGAAAAAAAAAGAGAAAACATAAAATGTGGGTGAGCCATGTCTGCAAATGGACCTTTACATATGTGTATGGAAGCTCATGTACTTGAATTTCTTCAATATGCAGCATGTGGGCCACATACAGCCTGTTAAGCAACCTTTTGCAAACCATTGGAGTGTCTTAAAATATAAATAAATTCACTGCCACACAGAAGCATGCATTGCTGAGTGACTTTAAGGCTCATCACTGCTGTTAGTGATCCACTAGCCAGCACACAATCACTATGTGCTGGGTACTCCTTTATAGTTGAGGAGGATGTGACTCTTTTCCCTCTGCAAGGTGTGCAGGCCTGGTTTATGTAGAATCAATATAGATTGAGAAGCTTATTTTAAATCATTAACTTTGTGTTAATGGGCTGACTAGAATTCAATTTCTGCCAGGATATTTTCCTGGATACCCTAAAGAAGGTAATTGACTTAAAAGATGGTTAAAGACATTGAGATTTCTATATTCCTATTATGATTATTATTGTTGTTTTTGTTTTAAACAGAGACTTATAGACCCACAGAAATCACAGGGGTCAGGGGGCAAGTAGTGGCGCCAAGTTGTCAATGATAAAATCAGCATCGTAATAGTACAACACAAACTGCCTTTTTCTATGTGCATTGTTATATCTCTCTCATACATATACAAAAGAGCTGATTCTTGAATCACAAAAATGCAACAATGGCTTGTTCAGGAATTCTGAGAGTTGAAGTCCACAACTCATAAAAGAACCATCATTCCCAACCTTGCTTTAAAGTATCATAACCAGGGGTGGTATTTACTTATCTTCTGGTTCGCAAATGTGAGTGTGTGCTTAGCCTCCCCCACTTGCGCTTTTGGCAAAAAAAAAGGGCCTAAATGCCATAGAGCTGGGGTGGGTAATTGGGGCCACCCACAATTCCTGCTACCGGTTCTGGCAAACCGGTCCGAACCAGTAGAATACCACCTCTGATCATAACCCAAGGGCAAATGTAGAGTACATTTATACATGAATTCAAAGAAGAAAGTATAAGATAGAGATGAACACCCCCCCCCCCAAAAAAAATCAAATTTGCTGATTTTTATAAAAGCTGACATCCTGGTAGAATTTACATGTTTCTATCCTAACTTTTTGATTCTAGATCAAAAATAAAGGAGACTCGGCTGTTTCCTCCTATATCCTATGGATGAAATAATCAAAGCCCTGATGAAAGTTATGAATATTTATTAATTCAAAATTCAGTTTCATCACATCAAAATTGGCTCAAAATGTTTTAACATTATAAGCGGGGTGTTCTGTTTTCAACTATAAACAATTTCCATTTTCCATTTCTGAAACACCTCTAGAAATTAGCATTATTATCAACTAAGGAAAACTAAATCAGAAATGGAACCTAACTTGCCTAAGGACAGCTAATATACTAAATAAAAAAGAATAGACGTTAAAGTACATTACTTTATACAAAATATAAGGATGGCAACATTTTACCAGTAGATCAATCAAGGTGTTTAATAATCAGTAAGCATGTTGAAGAATAGATTGATTATTCAGCTATTTTAGATTTGTTGCCAGAATGACTGCTAATACTTTTGGGATCCAAGTAAGCTTTTTAGCAGTCACAATTTGGCAACTTCAGCAGTGATATTAAATGAAGAACTGAGATAAAAAGAAAAACGATGTAGTTCCCATACTCTTAGCATTGACAGAAATAGGAATCTCGACCACTTCAGAGAGAATTTAAGCCTCTTACTTTCTAACAATCTTTTGTTTGTTTGTTTGTTTGTTTATTGGATTTATATGCCGCCTTCTCCCAAAGGACTCAGGGCAGCATAAAACATTAAAAAAAAACACATATTACAAAAGTTTAAAAGGAAATTAGAGTATCCAAAAACAAACCTAATTAATATTAACAATAACATTTTAAAAATTAGATTAAAATTAACAATTAAATCAATCATTTATTTTATTTTGTTCAGGCCAGGCCGGCTTGCTGGAAAAGCCAACTTTTTAGGGCGCGTTGGAAGGACCGGAGGTCGGGGATTATGCGACCTCCAGAGGGAAGGTGCTCCCACAGAGAAGGCTCTCCCCCTGGGGGTTGCTAGCTGACATTGTCTGGCCAACAGCACCCTCAGGAAGCCAACTCTGTGGGATCGCATTGGACGGTGGGATGCTACTGGTGGCAGTAGGTGGTCTCGCAGGTACCCTGGGCCTAAGCCATGTGCACAGAGCATCTCGATCCAGGAAGGGGCGCAACTGACGTACTAGGTGAACCTGGTAAAAGGCCCCCCTGGTCACAGCAGTCAGGTTTTCTATTGATGTGTGCAAATAAAGGTGATATAACACCCAATCTATTAATTGGCCCTGATGGAGACTATATATAAAAGAAGAAAAAAATGATGCCATTTTTGGTTTGTATGGTTATTTTGTCCTGCGGAACCTGAGATCTTTAGTCCACAACTATAAAGGATGATGATAAGTACAGAATTTAAGTCACAGACTGAACATGTACTGTAAGAAAGCAGCAGAAGATAGCACCAAGTTATTTTACTTTCTAAGCCTGACCTCATATTCTAAAATCCGCCCATGAAAATTGTTCAGTGTAAATAGGTGAAAGGTCATTCGTTCAATAGTTGCTTGAATAAAAAAAGGAAGAATTTTATGGTTGCTGTTAAATAAACTTTCAATTAGATGAAATTATATATTTATTTAATTTGAAAGTAAACCTATATTATAAAGAGAAATAAATCATATATTGTACTGTATGCCCTTAAATACCCCATGTTATAAAATTCAATTCTTGATTATGCATTAAAAGAGTTATATTTTTGTTAGTTAAAGAACAACTGAACCAAGCAACAATATTTATGTAGCCAGATAGCAATAGCACTTAGACTAACATAACACTTCATAGTGCTTTACAGCCCTCTCTAGGCAGTTTACAGAATCAGCACATTGCCCCAACTATCTGCCAACACTGGAAAGATGGAAGGCTGAGTCAACCTTGAGCCAGTCAGGATCGAACTGCTGACAGTCAGCCGCTTACTCTTTTCATTGTTTTTTGGCAGGGAACATGAGCAGTTGTCACAGTGACATAAGCAAAGAAGATAGGACTGAAAACTAGGCATTTTTTCCATCTTCAAAGGCATTGGGGAGGTTAAGGAACAAAATAGTTGCCTTCAGTCTTGTTCACTTTGTTCCTTTCTCAAAATAAATGCTAACCAGAATCAAAATGTCCATATCTAAAGTGTTCTCCTGGCTTTAAAATTGGGGTTAGCAAGCCCATCACAGCTAAGAAAAGAGTTATCTCTTTTATTGAATAAATAGAGACCTAAAATATTTACTTTGCCAACCCAGATAGCTAGCTAGATTTTGTTTCCTCTCTCTGAAATGTTGGCTTGCTCAACAAAACAGCCACTTAAAGATTTCATTTCTCCCTTGGTCTTTGCACAGTCAGTGCTTCCTGGGGTTTGTTCCAGTCTTCATTAAGCCCACTTGATTTAATTCTCTGGCTAAGGCTAAAAGGAACATAAGGAAGAAAGGCAACTGTAATGATGACATCAACTAACATCCTTCGCTTACTTCAACAGTCCTCAGCAGGCCTGTTTCTGAATCATCCCTTCCAGGCATGAGAAATGGCACATGATGCACTGAGCACCGTGGCATTATTTGCTTCCTTAAACATTTAATTTGGTGCTTCGGGCATGAACAATTGTGGAAATTTTACATTATTTGAACTGCAACCTTCTCTTTGATAACATAATTTCATTGAAGACCATGCAGGGTTTAGATAAGCTCTCCCCTCTTCACTGCTTCTGAGAAGTGCATTGTTCACTGCAGACAGAAGTACAGCTAAAAATAGACTTCCTCTAAGAAACCTATTTGTTTAAGATTTCTGGTTCATTTTTAAAGTCCTGTTAGGATAAATAAAGATAAGCACTGAAAAATATGTTAAATTCATATTTGTATAGAACTAAGCCCTGCATTTTCTGGCAGATGAAAGTACAAATAGAAACAGTACAGTCTTTTCAACAAATGCAGGTTCCTAAAGTTCATTTCTGTAATGGCAGATTTGGATCTCTTGCCAAAACATCAATCATGCTTTTCCCCCTTCCCAGTTCCATTGCAGCTCTAGATTAATTAAACATAATACATAAAACCATTCTATTGTAAAGGTCTCTATCCCAAATGGGAGGCAGTAGAGAATAGCAAGAGCATGGTAAATGAACCCATGAGTCCTCTAATCTCAGGATTTCTAGAGACACATTCCGATTCATTGGTGCTTCAGGCTGATTGGGATTTTGGTTTTCCTTCTTTCTTCCTAAGTATTAAATCTTTTTTTTAAAACCTTACCGTTTCTATTAGGACTGCTTCTATGGTTTTGCCTCTGTCAAATGGAAAGCATAGAACCCAGGCAAAGGATGTAGCCTTAACAAAAAAAAAATGTTCTAAATAATGCAGCCTTGCAAAACCAGATTAGTGACCAAAGCTCAGAACATTACAAAAGGAGCTTTAGAGTGTTTAGGAAAGCCTCCATGCTTTTTTTCACATGACACCTTAGCATTATTCTTCCTTTTGCAGAGAAATTGCACTGGACCCTGAAAGTCTTAATCATTAAAAGAAAAACATTATGAAGAAATGCTTAGCTGGTCTGCCCTGATTTGGGTTGGCAGGGTAATGTTAATACTCTCTCCAGGTAGTTTTTCACCAGCCACATAAACTGTGTAACAAGCTTTGCATAACAAAATAGGACATAAAAACGTCCTGGTGGCAGGAGGATTTGCCAGTTCTATTTTTTTCCCCCCTTTGAAAGTTCACTCACTATCTTTTGGTTTGATTTCATAAATGACCATATTTCTTCTGAATAAATTAACTCAATAAATGCATGTTCTTAAATGTGTGTGCTGAGATAACATAAAGTCAGAAAAGGTCACTGGCAGTAAATCATCAGCAGGTGGGAGGCACTGGCTGATAGTTACTTCCAAATATTGCATTACAATATTTTTTTTCTCAAATGTGGAAGTGGAATATTGATTAACCAGAGACTGGATTGCCTTGGGGGGGGGGGGAAACCCACTGTATTTGTGCACAGTGAGGGAGCAACACAAACATTTGGTTGAAATATTTTTTTAAAGTACCAACTTGAACAAATATTATGACCTCTTATTTCTTCCTGAATGATATTGCTATCAAAGGCATGTAGCTTGTAGGTGTACAAATAACAGAAATAATAAAACACATGTGACCTTCCGGGCATTTGTGACTTTTCCTGGAATTAGAATATGTAGCATTGGTGTATGACCCTAGAATCCATTAAAAATATTGTACATCATGTACTACCTTTCTGTATGTAGCAACCTTTGTGTGGGGGAGGAGGGTGCCCTCAAGTCATTCTTGAGTCCTGGTAACTGTCTAGACTAGTCCCTGCAGTTTTCTTAGAAAGATTGAACAAGTGATTTACCATTGCCTATTTCCCAGGGCTGAGAGAGGCTGATTGACTCAAGGTCACCCAGCTGGCTTTTATGCCTAAGGCGGGACTAGGATTCATTGTATCCCAGTTTCTAGCTTGATATTTTAACTACCACATGGAACTCATTATCAGGCAGTGATTGTCTGTAAGAAAAAAAATGTACAAAATTGGTCTCACTCCAAAAATGTTGTAGACCCTGTCAACAAATTATTGCACTGATGTAGCATTTTGATCTCCTTGGAGGAAGATAGAATGTAAATATAATAAAGACTCCAGAACGGCAAAATTTGGGGGGGAATTCCAGCAAAGACATTTTTAGAAGCATCATTTCAGATGAGGCATGAGTCAGAAACTATAAAAATATGGTTTATATGCAAAGAGAGAAAATCTATCCAGATTTCTGCAGTAATAGAAGCAGGACTGCGTTTTCAAATCTCAAATTCTTGAAATGCTCACTTCCCATTTCTTGTGGAATGAATCTATCATCTATCTATCTATCTATCTATCTATCTATCTATCTATCTATCTATCTATCTATCTATCTATCTATCTATCATCTATCTATCTATCTATCATCTATCTATCTATCTATCTATCTATCTATCTATCTATCTATCTATCATCTATGTATCTTCTATCTATCTTCTATTGTATATTTATTTTATATGTATCGCCAATTTACAAAATGTGATTTTGGGGGATATGTAATAAAAACGCAAACAAAGTGAACAATATTTTTAAAAATCCACAATTAAAATATTTTTATTGTTAAAAGTTAAAAGACCAAGAGAGAACATTAGAAGTTACAAACAATAGTCACCTCAAAATTCATTACAAAATAAAAGACCAAAATGCAGAAAGAGAGGATAAGAAATGGAAAAAGCTTTTGATTTCCTTTGCAGAGAATACAAGTACGATTGCAAAGTTATTTCTTACTCTATGATTCCAAAAAAAGCTCATTTTTTCTGTTATATTTTTCTAATCACCGAAACAAGTCCTAAGTACGTTTGTTTTCTAATCAAGGAAGTCAATGTAGCCATCTCCACAAGTTCTATGAAGTTCATCAACCATTCCTCTATTGTGAGTTGTGTTAAATCTTCCCACTTTTGAACAATTGCTGCAATTGTCATATATAAAAGTATAGTTCCATGGTTTTTTTCTAGCTGTCTATCCATTAATCCCAAAAGACAGGTTTCTGATTTTTATTGTACATTAATTTTTAAAATATTTTGAATGACTGTATTTGCATCTAGAATTTTGTTTGGCTTTTTAACACATTCACCAAATAGGATAAAATGTCCCTTTATGTTGTTCACATTTCCAGATTAAAGTGCCTTTATAGATTCCAGACAATCTCTGGTGACAAATACAAATGGTACATCATGTTGTTTAATTCTAAAAAAAGTATATGCTAATAGGTAGTCATCAACTGTGAGGACTTCCTGTGATCCAAGTTATTTTTTTTTAGCTTTGTTTGGGTTATCAAAGCAAACAGATTTGAAGTTGTACTTTGATTAAGAGAATATACTGTAGGTATACTCAGACGTGATATTCAGCAGGTTCTGACCAGTTCTGGAGAACCAGTAGTGAAAATTTTGAGTAGTTTGGAGAACCAGTAAATCCCACCTCTGACTGCCCCTGCCTCCATTTATTATCTGCCTCCTGAGTCCCAGCTGATCAGGAAGGAATAGGGATTTTGCAGTAACCTTTGCCTGGAATGGGGTGAGAATAGAGATTTTACAGTATCCTTCCTCTGCCATGCCCACCAAGCCACGTCCACCAAGCCACAACCACAGAATGGGTAGTAAAAAATTTTTGAATCCCACCACTGGTTAAATTATTTTAATAGTTCAAATCAAAGCTTATAAGCATATTAATCCTATTTGTATACTTTTTTCTTAAACATGCATACTTTATAGATTGATATTTATATTCAATCAATCAATTTAAAATTAATTAAAATTTTAAAATTAAAACAAGTAAAAATTCAAATATAAAATAATAACTAATAACTAAAATCTATGATAAAATCCAGTCTGTCAATAATACACAGTCTCACTATACTAAAGTTACAATCCATAAAATCTGTGGCCCATTATTCGTTTAATAGTAAAAGGGAAAGGAATAAATAGTTTATATTATAATTATATTTATATTTATAGATATGTCATGTTCATTTGTCCTCAAGCTAAGGAATCCAAGAGGGTTTCACCTTTTCTCGTAGCAGATTTAAACCCCTTGATTGTAATTGCCCTTTTCTGCATTTTTCCCTATGAAGGATATCCTTTCAGTGGTGCTTTTGTCACAACTGTGTGCAATGTTTCAAGCAATTACACAATAGACATATCTATATATACAAAAGCCAAATACCACTCCCTCATCACGAAATCTCCAGAACTGTAAAACCTACAAACTTGAAATTTGGCACATAGCTCTTAGCTTCTAGGTGCTTGCTAAGAAAGGATTTTTCTTTTCTTTTTTCCCAGACTTTCGGTTCCGGCTGCGGATCGTGACGGGCATGCTTTGCTCGCCCCGTGCGCTCTTGGTGGGCTCCCCCCTGATCGGGGGGCACAGGGAACCTTGTAGGGGCCCCTGCCAAGGGGGCGGCTAGCGGGGGTCCCCTGTGTCGTCGGCGGCCGTGGGGGGGCTCTCTGTATTGCCCTAGGCACCAGGAGGCAAAAGGGGAGGCGCTTCTCTGCGCTTTCGCGTCGAGGCAACTGGGCGAGATTGACGATTTGAAGGCTGCAGCTGCAATGTGGTGAGGTGGAAATTCCCCCCCCCCGCCATTCCCTTTTTTGACTGAGGAAAAAAAAAGACTGCCAGCTTTTTAAAAAGAACGTTCAATCCGTTCCTGGGAAGTGTGACTGGAGGGAGGGGGATCTTCCCCCCCTTGGATAAGCGGCTCTAAACTGCTCTCTGCCCCCAGAGGAGGAGGAGGGGGGAGAGCGCTGGAATGAAATCACACTCATAGCAAGCAGCAGATTTATTTTACTGCAATTGTGAAAATGAGGTGATGATCTGTCTTTTTGAGAACTTTAAAAACTTTTGGTCTGTTGCCTTCTGATCCCGGTGCTGGCAAGGCAAGATGGCACACTTCCGTTGTCTTCATGTACTCTGAAATTTGACTCCACCCACAGAAATTGCCGGCATTTTGTCTTTGTCTCCGGGACACTCAGAGATATCTCTTGATACATTATATTCTGGATTTGGAACAATGGATTTTGTTGTCTGGATTTAGACCTTAGAAAAGGTCTTTCTTGGTCTGGACTGCCAGCCTCGTGATCTCTCTCGGCTATCCACTTTTACAATTGCTTTACACAGACATTCCTGAGCTCTTCTTACTATAATGGCACCAAAAAGACCACCACCTGGGAAACCAGGCTTTGCTGGCTCTGCCCCAACATCCTCAACGTCCAGCCCCAGTGGCCAACAGACACTAACATCTTTGTTGCAGCCCAAGCCCCTTGAGGAGGACCTGACCCAACAGATGTTCCAAAAGATTTTAAAGGGGCAAGAGGACTTGAAGAACCAACTAAAAGAAATGAACGAACAGCTCAGAGAAAACCAGAACCGAACAGCCCAAAATATGCAAAAATTGGAAGCTTTGGAGGAGGGGATGGCTGAGATGAAGAGGGAGGTGAGGGAGGTCCAGAGGGGAAACCAAGAAATTGAGAACCAGCAGATAAAAATGGAATTTGAAAGGATGTCTTTTTTCCTTAGATTCCAAAATGTAATTGAGGCTGATGATGAAGATTTGAGGGAAATTATGACAAAGCTACTGGCTGAATATATCAAAAAAGACAGACAACAGCTGGGATGGGAGATTGACCTGGTCTATAGAGTAAACTCAGCATACGCCAGAACACACAATGTTCCAAGGGAGGTCCACATTAAATTTCTTAGAAAGACTACAAGAGATGAGATTCTGAGTACACAAAGGGGGCAGGTGTTAAAATATAAGGATAGAGAAATAGCCATCTTGAAACAAATCCCAAAAAAAGTTAGAGATGAAAGAAAAAATTATTCGCTCTTAGCGAAGAAACTATACCAGAAAGGGGTGTGGTTCAGATGGCTCATGCCAGAAGGTATGCTCATATTCTGGGAGGACTCTAGAGTTAGAATTAACACAATTAAGGAGGCCAAGGCCTTCATGTAAAAAAACAAAGCCCTCCTGGAAAAAGCTGATGATATCACTCGGGACATACAGGACACGGGAGATGCTGAAGCCTTGCTGGTGGGGGGAGAAGAGGCAACACCAAGAAAACTTAGATCAAAAAGTGAATTAGAAAAAAATGCAATTGCTAACACAGAAAACTTTTTCTGTTTGATATAAAATAGATTGAAATTATTTGAAGACAAAAGGTTAAAATATGCTGACAAAATATTGCTAAGTAGTAAGAACTTAATGTATTAATAAGTGAAAGTTATGAGAATTGGGGGGAGTGCCATTTCCTGCATAATGTAGCTGTCAAAATTTGTAACCTTATCCACCATCCCTTTCCCTGAATTTTTTTTTGTAAAACTAATAAAAACTTTGTTTGCAAAAAAAAAGAAAGGATTTTTCAAAATCACCATCAAATCATTAGTATTTCTTATACAGTAATTAACACACTCTGATTTTAAGAGTTCTACTCCGCCTCCCCACCTGTAAAGAACTCTGTTCCAACTTCCAGTTGCCCCATGTTATGTTATCTCAGTTCAAACTGGCAGATGTTCCACTCCTTCACTCAGGAGCAGTCTCGGGATCCTTACAGTACTAAATGTCAGTACCTCATCAAAATGTCTATGCCTTCCAGACTCAAAGTGGCAGGAATGATATTCCCTTATGTGTTTCAATCCCTGACTACCACTGAACCAACGGATTGAACCCGAGTGACCTGAATTTCTCCTGCATTGTCCGATCACATAGTTTCATCACGAAGCACAGGTATCCAGCTAGTACTGTATAAAGCAATTGTTGGAATAAATTTCCCTAGTTCATTCCCAGCTGGGAAGCAGTCACCGATGTTGAGAAGAAATAGAGTTGGAAGCAGCTGCCAGAAAAGGGATCCTTTAATTCAGGAAGGCAAGAAAAGTAGTGACACAGGTCACACATCCCTGGCTTGCAAGCAAACTTGGAAGTGTGACTCAGAGCCTTTTATTCTTAATTCCCCTTTGAAGTTCCTGCAGCTTGATGGGTTTATTTGTGTGCCTCTAGTTAAAGTGATTGCCCTGGATCCTATCTTCTTGCCTTAATGCAGCGGTTCTCAAATAGTGGGGCGCGCCCCCCTGGGGGGGCACGAGGCTCCGTAAAGGGGGGCGCGAAGGCTCCCTTTCCATCTGGGTGCAACGGCGGCGGCGTGGGCGAGGCATAATATATCCCGGCTTGAAGTGGCAGCGCTGGGGACTGCTCAGAGACTCATCAGAGCTGCGGGCTGGAGCTGTGCAAGAAGCCTGCTCGGGCGGGGGTGGGAGGGAGGGAAGCATGGCTGTCCCAGGCTTCCCTCCCCCCCCCCCAGCCCAAGCAGACTTTTTGCACAGCTCCAGCCCGCGGCTCTGATGAGTCTCTGAGCAGTCCCCAGCGCTGCCACTTCAAGCCGGGATATATTCTGCCATGCCCTCGGCGGCGTCTTTATGCAGGTAGCTCGCCTCCCCGCCAGCAGCTCCACCGCCAACATTCCATCTGGAAGCGGAAGCGCAACAGCCGCTGTTGGGGAAGGGACAAAGGGGCGGCGGTCACCCGATCTTACCACCGCCACCCCTTCGCCCCTGGTAACGGCGACTGTTGTGCTGCTGCTTCCAGCTGGGATGCTGGAGGAGCTGCTGGCAGGGAGGGAGGGAAGAAAGGGAGGAGGGAGTAAGGATAGACAAGCAAGAGGGAAAGAGGAAAGAAGGCAAGCAGGCAGGAAGGAGGCAGAAGGAAGGAGGGAAGAATGGAACTGGAAGGGAGGCAGGGAAGGAGGGAGGGAGAAAGGAAGGATAGGAGGATAGGGAAAGAGGAAAGAAGGCAGGCAGGCAGGGGGAAAGAGGAAGGAGGGAACTGGAAGGGAGGCAGGAAGGAAGGGAAGGAGGAAGGGAGGGTGGAAGGAAGGAAGGATAGACAAGCAAGAGGGAAAGAGGAAAGAAGGCAAGCAGGCAGGAAGGAGGCAGAAGGAAGGAGGGAAGAATGGAACTGGAAGGGAGGCAGGGAAGGAGGGAGGGAGAAAGGAAGGATAGGAGGATAGGGAAAGAGGAAAGAAGGCAGGCAGGCAGGGGGAAAGAGGAAGGAGGGAACTGGAAGGGAGGCAGGAAGGAAGGGAAGGAGGAAGGGAGGGTGGAAGGAAGGAAGGATAGACAAGCAAGAGGGAAAGAGGAAAGAAGGCAAGCAGGCAGGAAGGAGGCAGAAGGAAGGAGGGAAGAATGGAACTGGAAGGGAGGCAGGGAAGGAGGGAGGGAGAAAGGAAGGATAGGAGGATAGGGAAAGAGGAAAGAAGGCAGGCAGGCAGGCAGGGGGAAAGAGGAAGGAGGGAACTGGAAGGGAGGCAGGAAGGAAGGGAAGGAGGAAGGGAGGGTGGAAGGAAGGATAGACAAGCAAGAGGGAAAGAGGAAAGAAGGCAAGCAGGCAGGAAGGAGGCAGAAGGAAGGAGGGAAGAATGGAACTGGAAGGGAGGCAGGGAAGGAGGGAGGGAGAAAGGAAGGATAGGAGGATAGGGAAAGAGGAAAGAAGGCAGGCAGGCAGGGGGAAAGAGGAAGGAGGGAACTGGAAGGGAGGCAGGAAGGAAGGGAAGGAGGAAGGGAGGGTGGAAGGAAGGATAGACAAGTAAGAGGGAAAGAGGAAAGAAAGCATGTGACTACGGTGGGAGTCGAGGAAAGACCGGTGTGCTATGTTATGCAGAGGTGTACTTATAACAATTTTATAGACAAATTATACTATTTACAGTCACGCGGGGGGGGGGGGGCGCGAAATGTTTTCTTCTTCCTAGGGGGGGGCATGACAGAAAATAATTGAGAAGTACTGCCTTAATGGGTTAATCCTGTTCCTTGGGCTTTGTTTTTCCTATCCTGGGGGGTAGGAAAAAGAAAAAGGGGAGTTCCAGGTGAGTTATTTTTAGCCTGATTCCCCTTATCTTAATGGCTCTACTTAATTATTTCTATTGTCAGGTCTATTAGCAGGGTTGCCCCTGGGTTTTTCTTTCAGCTAATGCTTCTTGGTTTACAACAATACAATACAATACAATACAATACAATACAATACAATACAATACAATACAATACAATAGTAGAGTTGGAAGGGACATTGGAGGTCTTCTAGTCCAACCCCCTGCCTAGGCAGGAAACCCTATACCATTTCACACAGATGGCTATCCAACATCTTCTTAAAGACTTCCAGTGTTGGGGCATTCACAACTTCTGGAGGCAAGCTGTTCCACTGATTAATTGTTCTAACTGTCAGGAAATTTCTCCTCAATTCTAAGTTGCTTCTCTCCTTGATTAGTTTCCACCCATTGCTTCTTGTTCTACACTCAGGTGCCTTGGAGAATAGTTTGACTCCCTCTTCTTTATGGCAACCCCTGAGATATTGGAACACTGCTATCATGTCTCCCCTAGTCCTTCTTTCTCTTAAGATAGACATACCCAGTTCCTGCAACCGTTCTTCATATGTTTTAGTCTCCAGTCCCCTAATCATCTTTGTTGCTCTTCTCTGCACTCTTTCTAGAGTCTCCACATCTTTTTTACATCATGGCAACCAGAACTGAATGCACTATTCCAAGTGTGGCCTTACCAAGGCATTATAAAGTGGTATTAACACTTCACGTGATCTTGATTCTATCCCTCTGTTGATGCAGCCTAGAACTGTGTTGGCTTTTTTGGCAGCTGCTGCACACTGCTGGCTCATATTTAAATGGTTGTCCACTAGAACTCCAAGATCCCTCTCACAGTTACTACTATTGAGCATGGTACCACCTATACTGCACCTGTGCATTCCGTTTTTGTTGCCTAAATGTAGAACCTTACTCTTTTCACCATTGAATTTCATTTTATTAGATAGTGCCCAATGTTCAAGTTTGTCAAGATCCTTCTCTATCTTAAGCCTATCTTCTATTCCTGCCAGCTTGGTGTCATCTGCAAATTTGATGAGTTCCCCATTTATTCCCTCATCCAAATCATTGATGAAGATGTTGAAGAGTACTGGGCCAAAAACAGAGCCTTGGGGTACTCCACTGCATACTTCCCTCCATGTAGATGCAGTTCCATTGAGGACTACACGTTGAGTGTGGTTGGTCAGCCAGTTACGTATCCATCTGGTGGTGATGCTGTCTAACCCACATTCTTCTACTTTATCTAGTAGTAGGTTATGGTCTACCTTATCAAAAGCCTTACTGAAGTCCAAGTAAACTATATCAACGGCATTCCTCTGGTCCACTAATTTTGTCACATTATCAAAGAATGTAATAAGATTAGTCTGGCATGATCTGTTTTTGACAAATCCATGTTGACTTTTGGCTATTACTTTGTTTGCTTCTAGGTGTTCGCAAATTCATTGCTTGATTGTTTTTTCCAGAATCTTTCCTGATATTGAGGTCAGGCTGATAGGTCTGTAGTTTCCTGGATCTATTTTTTCCCCTTTTTTGAAGATGGGAACCACATCAGCTCTTTTCCAGTCCTCTGGTAGTTCCCCGGTGTTCCAGGATCTCTGAAAGATATGTTTTAAGTTTAAGTTTTATTAGATTTATAGACCGCCCCCTCTAGCCGAAGGGACTCGAGGCGGTATAATTCAGTGGTTCTGAGATCTCGTCTGCTAGTTCCTTCAGAACCCTGCGGTGTAATCCATCTGGTCCTGGTGATTTGAACTCATCTAGGGTAGACAGGTGCTCACTTACCATTTTCTTCCCTATTTCAATTTGTGTTCCTAATCTGATTTTTGTGGTGCTGCTTTTGATAGGTTGGACTGTTTTATCCCTTTGTGTAAAGACAGATGCAAAACATGAGTTAAATAGTTCTGCTTTCTCCCTGTTGCTGGTCACCTTCTTGCCACTTTCTCCTACCAATGGACCAATTGTTTCCTTAACTTTTTTCTTGTTTTTAACAGGTTGGAAGAAGCTTTTTTTGTTAATTTTTATTTTTGTGGCAAGCCTTTCTTCATTGTGAGCCTTAACTTTCCTCACTTCATCTTTACAGGCTCGGGCTATTTGCTAATATTCTGCCTTAGTTATGTCCCCCTCCTTCCACTTTTTATACTTACCTTTTTTGTCTTTCAGTTTGTCAGATAGTTCTTTATGCAGCCATGCTGGTTTCTTTGGGGAGCTATTATTTTTCTTCTTCATTGGTATTGTGCTAGACGTGGGCTTTTGTAATCTCATTTTTCAAAATTTCCCAAGCTTCTTGAGTTGTTTTCCCTTTGAGGATTCTCATCCATGGAATTTTTCCCAAGCTCTCTCTAAGTTTATTGAAATTAGCTTTCTTAAAGTCCAATATTCTAGTTTGGCTTTGTTCTACTACTTGTGTTTGGATAATGTTGAATTCCAATATTGCATGGTCACTTGCCTCCAGGGTTCCTATGGCTTCAACACCTTCTATAATTTCCTCTCTGTTAGTGAGAATTAAGTCCAATATGGCTGATCCCCTTGTTCCCTTCTCTACCTTTTGGGAAACAAAGTTGTCTGCTAGGTTTGTTAGGAACCTGTTGGATCTTCCACTTGGTGCAGAGTTTGTTTCCCAGTTGATGTCAGGGTAGTTAAAATCCCCCATTACTATTGTGGTGTGCTTCCTACATACCTTAGTTAGCTGACTAGCAAAAAGTTCATCTACTTCCTCTGCTTGGTTGGGTGGCCTGTAGTATAGACCTATGGCAATGTCATTTCCCCCACAACCTTTAATAATTGACCCAAATGCATTCAAGATAGTTCTCATCATTGTTGTGCTCTATTTCTATAGAGATGTAGTTATTTCTTATATATAGTGCAACTCCACCTCCTCTTTTATGTTGTCTATTTCTTTTAAATAATTTAAATCCTTCTAGCTGTATGTTCCATTTGTCGGTTTCATCCCACCAAGTTTCTGTAATGGCAATAATATCGTATCTGCCCTCTTTTACTTGAATTTCTAATTCACCCTGTTTATTCCTCATACTCTGTGCATTGGTGTATAGACATTTGAGTCCATTTTGATTGACCTTGTGTTTACTGTCTACATAACCTGTGTTATGCCTGACTGCCCCTATTTTCTTGCCAGTTGTGTGATTCATGCACATGGTATGGCAATCACTATTAAATGCTTGGTTTTGCTTGACAGCAGGAGTGATAATCTTACCCGCACACACATCTATGTTACATGCACTTATAACCCTATGAATTTTAGTTTGCTGGGGACAGAAATGTTCTGTATCTATTAATTCTCTGTCCCCGCTCTTCAGTTTAAATGTTTATCAAGAAAATCTATGAATTTAATGCCAAGTAACTCAGTCCCTTTCTTGGATGGGTGCAACCCATCTCTTTTGTACAGTTTTTCATTGGACCAGCTACAGGCATCATGACTAATAAAACCAAAGCCTTCCTTTTTACACCACTCCTTTAGCCAAACATTAAACTCTGCTACACGCTGGCCCTTCCCTTTTTGTTCCTTATATACAGGTAAAACCTCTGAAAAGATAAGCCTACAACCTATACTATTAAGTTCATACCCCAAGTTCTGGAAAGAAAGTACATCTTTTTGGTACAGATCATTTGTGCCAAGATGTATAATAGCATCAACGTCACAGTTCTTACTTGCATTCTTGACTATCTTAAGAATACGCCTCTTGTCTCTGCTGGCAGTAGCACCTGGCAGACACCTGACCTCTTTTAAAACCTCCATATCCTTTCCTAAATTTACATCCCTTATGATTGAATCACCAACCAGAAGGTGGCTTCTCTTTTTGCTTACCTTGCTCTTCTTCTGTGACTGATGTGTGATACCTGGTTCCCCATTTCACATTTCCGAAGAAGGTTCTTCGATTTGGACCACGATCCCCTGCTTATTTGAGTCATCATTATCGCAACTACCTTGACCAATCTCTTTAGTGTCCCCATTAAGGTCAGCAAGGGCACTATATCTGTTTTGCTGGGTCACAGCAAAAGCTTTGTGTTTATGGTTCACAGCTCTCAACCTGCCAGATCCCATGGTTGTCCAGACTGCTCTTCTCCTGCAAGATCTTTGTGGCAGAGGGGGCTGATAGCATGGTATCTCCATAGAGTGGAATGGCTGAAGTAGACACCTAGTTTCTGCTTGGAGAGCACAGATTACAGATTCTAGATAGGTAATCTGTCTATGTAGACTAGTAATTTGTTTATAAAGGGGACAGTATCCAAATTTGAAAAGAGTACTGCGAAAGTCAGGTGCAAGACAGCTATTACATTGAACTAAACCGGTCATTTTGAAATAAAATAAAATCACAATCTCAATCACACTAATCCAGAATGTATTATTGCTATTTTGGTTTATAGATATATGATTCACGCGCCGTTTCTTTAAAGAGAGAAGGGCTGGCTTGAGTTTCTTGACACTGTTTTCTGATGTTTCTGGTGCTGTGAGGTTTCTGGCACTGTCCTTTTGGGGTATACTTCCCACACAATTATAACAATGAAAATATTTTGCAATATTAATGCTCCTCTATATTGAATTTTTCTTGTTCATAGTGACTAATATATCATTTCCTGCAATAAATGTAACAAATAAAATTATAATTCTTCAGATACTTATTTTCTGCTGCTTTTTAAAACATGGTCTATTAGTTAAACTGTATGCATGTTTCTCATTCTTCTCCAGAAAAAAATAAGCACATTCCAATTTGTATTTCTTCTTTAAAGAACCAGCATATCCAAAATTAAACACAACTAGCAACTATGCAACAAAAGCTATAAAGACTTTGATGAACATTGTATACTAGTACAGATTTAAGTGTATGGGTGAATTTACTATGGTTATTAACAGTCTCAATAAAACGTCAGTGGGACGTTTATGGCCTCTTTATGTTTTTGAGGAAATGTATATATGCAACTAGCCTTCAAGTCATTCTTGAATCCAGGGACTGCCTGGAAAATTCCTGTAGCTTTCTTGGCAAGATTTTTAGAAATGGCTTTTTTTTGTTTTTCGTTTTCCCAAGGCTAAGAGAGAATGGCTGACTCCAAGTCACCCAGCTGGCTTTGTGCCTAAATTTTACCTGCTGCTTTAACTACAAAACTAGCTTCTGGCATCTTTAGATTCATTCTCTCTCTCTCTGTCTCTCTCTGTCTCTCTCTGTCTCTGTCTCTCTCTCTGTCTCTCTGTCTCTGTCTCTCTCTCTCTCTCTCCTTCCCTCCCCCCACCCTCCCTCCCTCTCTCTCTCTCTCACTCACACACACACACACAGACATGGAGACTGATTAGAAACTGAACCGCCAATAATCAAATTCATTACCATGTAGAGGGAAGTGAACCTGCATCAGATTTTTTTAAAAATGGGAATAGAGCCCACATCCCAATCTCATAAAACTCTATCTTCTAACCTGTAGATTTTGTAATGTGTGATATGCAGCAGCTGCATCAACTACTTAGTTAGTAAGAGCCAAACTTTCTTCCAAAATACTGCAAAGTCACATAGCAGAAAGATAGGCAAATAGAGATGACGCCCCGATAAATGCAGAAATCTTACAAATAGTCAAACCTGCTCTCAAGGGCATCCAACTGAAAATTATTTTGAATGTATGCCTACAATTTAATGGCTCAAGGTCTAAGTAAATATCTATTTCCCTATAGTTAAGATACATTTATTAGAAAAATCTATAGAATTTCCAAAATGATAAGAGCAAAAAAAAAAAAAAAAAACCCACACACATGAAGGCTGATTGGAAAGAAAGGTTTATTGATGAAGCAGAACCACCAACCATACGTTATTCTGTGCAGCTGACAAAATGGTTGAATGAGTGGATGGATCTTTATAAGTTTCTGTGAAGTTTGAACTATTCTGGGGGTCATGCAATGAAGGGCTTGTTTTCTGATAGGGCAATTCCAGTGGTGGGTTGCGGATCCCATTGCAACCAGTACTGGTTGCAACGGGCTCCGGCATCCACCACATGAACGTGTGCAGTGCGCACATCCGTCCTTACCTCTTGTGATGCCTCCGCAATGCTCCAGCTGCTCGGTGGAGCATTGTGCAGTTGCTGTGTGCTCCGTGCGTGGAAGTGCCGAAGAGCTCAAATACAGGTAAGGAGCATGGGTGGGCGGATGGTCCCTCCGGAGCACCATACCAGAATGGTACCCAGTGCTCTGGGCAAGCTCCGTTATGTCCGTACAGGGGCGTACTGCCTGCAACCCATCACTGGACAATTCCTATTGTGGCAAATGGTTTTTGTCCTATATTGGATCTTGGGTGAGGAGCTGCTTTCTAATCCTACCATTCAACCAAGGAGTTTCAAAATATCCTGTCTTCAATGGATTACCAAATCTGCATTTCTAAAAGATGGCCTCTTTGGTTTCTGCTTGGGAGGCAGGGATAGAAGTCTATCAATCCCTTTGCTTAGAAATAGCAGTAGCACTTAGACTTATATACTGCTTCCTAGTGCTTTACAGCCCTCTCTAAGCAGTTTACAGAGTCAGCATATTTCCCCCAACAATCTGGGTCCTCCTTTTACTGACCTTGGGAGGATGGAAGGCTGAGTCAACCTTGAGCCTGGTGAGATTCGATCTGCCAAACTGCTGGCAGCCAGTGATAGCAGAAATAGCCTGCAGTACTGCACTCTAACCACTGCACCACCATGGCTCTTACTGAATGCTGAAATAGTTACATGCAGAACACTATAATATTGCTGGAGTTTTTTTCATTATTTACTGATGGTAGTGTTTTTAGAAGAATTGATGGGTGATCTATCAAGCAATTCAACTAGGCACCTTTGCATGTTTTGGAACACCACTATCTCTGTTTCCGAACATTTTATTACTAATTAAATAATGACAGAAGTTTTTTTTAAAAAAAGAATAACAGAAAAGTTAATAAATAAATTTGTTGCTACTTTTGAGGGGAAGTCACACAATCCTTTATATTTGTTAGCTTTTTTAACAATGACATGCTTCCTGGAAAGATTTATATGATCTGAAGAAAACAACAGTATATATTGCTTTCTGGAAAAAAAATATTGCATCTCAACACATAAAACTTTTCTTTTGTATAAAACCACATGTTTATTTTGGAGAATGAGATTCTAATTCAAATTAACAGAATCTTCTTTTTTTCCTTCTGGAGGCAGGGCACATGATACACACCACATCAGAGAAACAGTCGGAACAATTAACCAGTTGACCAACTCGCTTCCAGGAGTTGTGGGTGCTTCCAAAAAAACATCAGAAAAAATTGAACAACCATTTGTTTGAAATGATATATAGGGTTTTGTGCTCGAGCAGGGGTTGAACTAAAAGACCTCCATGGTCCTTTCCAACTGTGTTATTCTTTTCAAAATATTTATTTTTAATTTTCAAAACAAACCCAACACATCCTTCTTTACATACTGTAGAAAGTGTTGGTTACAAAAAGGCTTTTGTGCATCTCTTCCACAGTCAACAAACATAATTCATTTTAACTCAAGTATTTTAACTCAGATATTTATACATATTACCATCATCATACCTCCATTTTTATTTGACTATAATTGTTTAAACGTCCTTCATCATAAAATATACCAAGATTTAATACATAACCACACACTGGCATTTCATTTACTATTTCTAAAACCCTCCAATAACACTGAATCCTTATGTCGTATTCTAGCTAAACATCTATAATATTTAATGACAACATTTCTTAATTCTCCTTTCCAAATCACTGTTTACAATTTACATCCAGTTTCCTTATGTTGTACCCATACCTATATACATTGTTATCATTATCCCTCTTTTATTTAACTGTATCCTGTATCATAACATTTTCCCCCTAATAATCAAGTCTTAACTGTATCTAACTTAGTTCTTTTTTTATTAACCTTTATATATAATCCAAAAGGATTTCTAATCTTCCTTTCATGGGTACCATTCAATATTCATATCCAATTATTACTTATCATAATACTACACATTGTATACATTATTATCATTATCAATTATTTATTTAACTATATCCATTGTCACTAAATTTCACTAAGTTTAGCTAGTTTTAAATTATACTCTTCCATCTATCAACCTGTATCTTTCCAGTAGCAAAACAGTCTCATATCTTCTGCCATTTGTGGTGTCAGTCCTCTAATCATCTCCTTAATCAATTTTGTATGGACTCCTCTTAGCAACTCCTTGCTTATAAAATCTCTCATGTAATTTCGATGCCATTCTTCTGTTTCCTTAATCAGCTTATCTTTGATTGTTGGTAGTGTTATCAATGATAATGCTAATAAAGTTTCTCTCTTTAAATCCATAAATTCTTTTGTTTTTTCTTCTTCTGTATCTTGCCATCTGGGGTAGATTTCCCCTCCATTTAATTCCGCTTTCAGTATTCCACTTATTCCATTTTCAGAGACAAACCAATCACCATAAATATCAGCAAATTTATTTTTTTTATATTCATTTTCCTCTTTGATTTTTAGGATTTTAACCACCACTTTTTCCACTTGATAAACATCTCCAATTTTTTCATCATATTTTACTATTAGATGTGCTAAGTTTTCCAACTTCTTATCTATCCTCTCATATGTGTGTGATAATTTCTGTATTTCTGAGAATATCATTTTCAGACTTAAAGTTTCTTTCTGCTGTTGAAATTGTGCCATTATCTCCAGCTAACAAGCACTGCTGCTCTAGCTTAGAAGGTTTTAACAGGATTAAGCATCACAATAACATTTCACCTTTCTCTGGTTAAAAAGATACTTCAAAGGAACATCTGTGTGATATTCTTCTTAACACGCTCTATAAACAAGCTGTGAGACCTTGAAGTGCCAAGCCAGGATAATCAGTGAAAAAAGTGTTTCGTTTCCAATACACAAACCTCCAGCCTCTGAGTAGCAGCGTTATTGTTGCAATTTTCTTTGTTTCTTTTTGTATCTTTTTTGTATTTCAAGTTTTTAAAAAAGTCCGATTCTTGAATGAGTTAGAACAACACCCACAGTAATGAAAGAGGAGAATTTTAGTCCATAGGTTACAAAGAATAATAAAAGAAAAAAATATAAGAAGAAAACTTAATCCATTTGTTTTAAAAGGCTTGCATAAATTCTATCTATGAAGTTAGCATTTAAAAAGTAAGATAACCCACTGTCCAAAACTATTCCAAACTTAATTCTGCTGCTTATTTCTTCTGTTCTCCAATTTAAATTAATTTTAAGTTTTTTATAGGCAGTCTCTTTTAAAATGGTAAAAATTCCTCACCAGCTGGAAACATTTTCTCTTTTCTATATCCTTCTGTTTTGGAGCCGCCCCGACTTCATCAGCCTAATGGCTAGATTTTTTGTTTCCGGCTTGAAGAACTTCTCTTGGATTGATCAGGGACTTTGCGATGTCCCTGAGATCAGCAAGACGTATTCTTCACTGTCCACTGTCTCTGCAGGACGGTTTAGGTCCGATTGGACCACCCACCAGCAAAAATATCAGCTGCGGTCTCGGAGCATCGAGACCACACATCCGTATCATCACAACATTGGCTCCTCCTCCCCAACTCTGTTATTCTTAAAATAGATGCATTTAAATAAATGAAATTGTAAATAGTCATTAAGTAAACCTGCTAATTTATATGGGGCTATTCAAAGACACAACTCCTTATTTGTCATCCCCATAATATTAATTGGGAAAGACCTCTTATAAGACCAGTGACATAAAGGAAGTTTGAACTTATGAATTCAGATGAGATCATTAAAAAATCTGTAAAATGGTAATATACAAAATTCAAAGCTACAAACCGGTGCAGAAATATAAAAACTATAAAAATTCCTGCTAATATTTTGTTGGAGCAGAACAATTCCATTTAAATGAAGACTAGTTCAACTAATTAAGGATAGATTTTTCCCATATGACTTTTTTAGAAATATGCTGAACCTATATCCCAGACTCCAGGTTGGTTTTGAATGTGGACGACAGATGTAAGATTATAATTGTCTCTTATCTTGAGAAAGGCTGCCTTGCGGTCAAATCCTTTAATTGCCCTAAAGGTCATATCTGGAAAAGCTGTATCTTCCACTTTCTGTATTTATTTATTTATCTATTTATCTATCTATTTATTAAATTAATATGCAAGCCATGTACTTGTTAAAATGACTTTAAAATAATAGTTGGAGGAGAGGGGGGAAGGGGAAACACAGTCTAAGCCAGGGGTGTCCAAACTTGGGAACTTTAAGACTTGTGGACTTCAACTCCCAGAATTCCCCAGCCAGCTGGCTGGGGAATTCTGGGAGTTGAAGTCCACAAGTCTTAAAGTTCCAAAGTTTGGACACCCCTGGTCTAAGCGTATCTAGAGATGCTCTTGAGATATGCTAAATTCAACGTCAGCAAAGGCAACCAAGCTGTTAGCAAGATGGCAGACAGCTTTTAAAAAACCTAATAGATGACTTTTCTTCACTACATTCTTTTAGAAATGTGGTTACTATCTTTCTAGAGATGTGTTATCAGGTGAAACAATGCTCCTGTCATATCAACCATATGAAATAATGTGGCAGGGAAGTATCAGAAAACAAACATGTTTTGAGTGATAAATTCATTGAACACATTCACATGAAGAGCTCTCGAGAAATAAAAGAGAGATGAGCATTTAAAAACAACTACAGAACACAGTTTCCATAGCAACCAACATTTCAAAATATTGTTTACAGAATGTATTCTTGAGCAGATAAATCTTTCTCATTAAGACAAGAGACTGAATTGAAAGTGCAAATAAGGTTACTGACTCTGCTAGCAAATATTTATATCATTATCTATCCATTGCTGGACAAACATTGTGTCAAATAAACAAAAGAAAACAATGAATCCTAGGAAATTAAAAGAACAGTTGGGACTCTGACACTCTCTCTTTCTTTCTCTCTCTCTCTCTCTTTCTCTTTTCCTTTCTCTCTCACATGTGCACTCACACAAAATCAATTCCTCAATAAAAGCCAAGGTGTAGGGAGCAAATTACTGTCAAATCTCTGAACTTCAGTAGGTCATAATGCCAATTATGCAAGATCACACGACATTATGTCCATTCATTTCTGTAGTAACGTCAATTACATCCCAAAATAAATATCCATTCCTTTTGAACAAGTTATAGAAAACAGATTTTGCAGTTCTTCCCAAATACTTAAAATATCTCTGCTCTGGTTTAAATGACTGGGAAGGAAGAATGAAGAATGAAGGAAGTGTAGAATGGAGCAATCAACAACATTCTAACTTACTGCCCAATTGGGATATTTCCTGTATGGATACAATGTGATTCTAGGACAAATATTCTAAGGGAGAACAATATGTAGCCAATTCCATTTTGAGACACTTAAGAATAAATAAAGTCTATCTTTATAGACTCAGAGGTAAAATAAACATTCACAGATTCATCAATATTCTTTATATTTATTTTATAAGTAAAGGAATTGTTGACCAAATTGCATAGAAAATACCAAGAGACTGTAAAGCTGCTTAGAATCGTGTAAAAGGGAAATGGTCTTCAAGTTTCTGGTGCTCCGCACAAGCACGCACACATATGTACACACATTCTGGTTTGGGCACTCGGTACTGAAATGATTTGCCATCACTGGTGTAGACAGTTCATCCTCAATTTCTGGTAATCTACCAGAGGCCTTGAAGGTTGAGATTTCTACATCAATCAATCAATCAATCCATCCATCCTATTTATTTGGTCAATGGCCAGTGAAAATCTGAAAGAGCAGGAACAGAGTGAAGCAAATAAATACAATAATAAACTTACAACTAGAAGTTCTGGACAGTATTTTAGCTGTTCCTAGCACTTCACTCTTATGGACAGGATATATTGGAGTCACTGTTCCAGTTTAGGAGTCACAGCCCCAAGTGCTCCCACAATCACTAGGATCACTTTGGTCTTTATTTTTCACATCCTCTCTAGTTCTTCCTTCAAGCCCTGCTACATCTCCAGCTTCTCATACTTGTTTCTGACGTTGCTGTCATTTGGCCTCACTACATCTATCACCACTGCTGTCCTCTGGTCATTGTTTATTACTACAATATCTGGTGAATTGATTGGCACTTGCCTGTCCATATGGATCTGGAAGTCACACTTATTTTAGCCTTCTTTTTCTTCATGACCTTCTGTAGAATCTCCCATGTGAACTTGGAAGAACTAACCTAGCCCATACACTGCAGATCCTCTTGTGCACAATGCCAACTAAGGTATTTCGTTGGACCATTCAGTGTATGCTGTTCCTGCCTGCATTTTACACACTGCTGCTATATGTTGGACTGAGGCCTATCTGTACATACTTCAAGTCCATTTAATATGGTAGACCACTGATTTTATGGATCTGGTGTTTAATGCATGTTCTTGTGCTGCTATGATCAGTGCCCCAGTGCTGTCTTTTAATCCAACCATTTCCACCCACTGATAGGATTTCCTATTGTCTCCCATCTCAGCTATCCATTGATGGCACATCCCATACAGGGTCTTGTATTGCAATGGCACTTCTTCTGCTTGATCTTCCTCCCATGTCTTCTACTGCCTCAGGCATTCTCTCAGTAACACATTTTTGGCTGCCATCTTACTAATGTATTTCTGGATACTCTGTTTTGTCCAGGACAATAGCCTTGATGTTCGCTACACTCTGAGTGCCCTATTTCCAGTCCATCTCTGAGTATTGGGCTTGTGGTGGAAACCTCCTTACATTGTGAAGAACTTCCAGGTCTTCAAACTGGCAGCTTGAATGTCCTTCTTTGGCCAGCTACTATGCTGGCAGGGTATCTGATGACTGGCAGGACATCTGTGTAAATGATATGGATCTTGTTCTTCTCTTTAATCTGGCTCTCCAGAATTTATCTCATTCTTTGGTGGTACTTGATATTCCTGTCTTCCTTGCCTCCTATTTCCTATTGATTCTAGATACCATGGTACTTGTAGCTGGTTTATGTTTGTTATGTTGCCCACTAGTAGTACATATTAACTTTATTCAAAAATAAAAATTATATAAATATAAAAAGAGATATAAAAGCGAGAAACTGATATTTAGGAGAAAGCAAAGGGAGAAAAAAGAAAGAAAAAGATAAAAGTTCAGAAAAAAGGAAATAAAATATAAACTAACAGTTTTCTATGTATTTTAAACAGTCATAAGTATAGATGTAAATTAACATCTTATTCTATGGGCACATGGCTTTCATTTTTACAATAATCTATTTTTTATCTAATTATCAAAACCATATATCATAAATTCATTTTTTGTTGTTTCACACAAGGTCTTGAGGGGGTTTCCAGTCAGCATTAAATTAAGATATATTGATCAAATATATCAATACGGTCAAATTCCATCATCTTCACAAGAAAATGCAGTGATTACGGATGCATTATAAAATCATCCCATTATCTCAATTTGAAAGTTCAAACACTGAACTTCAATAGTTTCAGAACAGATGTGTGGATATATGAAGTAAAGCCTTCATTGCAAAATATGTATTTTTCCCCCTTGGGAAAGAACACAAATGGCCTTTCAAAATTTTCTACCCAATTTCACACACAGCACCTGGGTACACAATTTCTCCAAATAGCTTCAACCAAACAGGTTTTCAGCAAGCTCTGAAGGGCAGAACTTTTATTTCCCAGATGACAATAACATCTCTATTGAAAAAGTTCAATGGCAGGAATTTATTCGTAATACCTACTCTTGGAATTTACTGAAGTTTGGGAAAGCAAACAGGCTGCAGACTATGGTGAGAATTATTGTATAATGAAAGGCTAGACTCTTATGCATGTTTGGCCATGTCACAGCTAAATAAATGGAAGACCATCTTTGGTTGTCTATATGACATCTAAATATGGGTGAATGCACACAATCTCAACACAGATAAACCAAATCCTTAAATTTTATTCCAATATTCTTTTCTTCTTTCTGTCCCTGACTCATTGGTATTCAAGGTTACTCAGTGACACTCTGTAAACTTTCAGGAATTTTGGGATTCTGGTAAATACCACATTATCTTGGCTATTGTACAGCAATAGATGTAGTGAGTGTTTTGTGTGTATTGACAAGTATTCCTCTGCAATACGTTCCCCGTGGATCTAGATCTGTTATAGTACTATTCATACTGTCCTGAACTTTACCCAGTTTTCTCATAATTATATGTATCTTGGTTTCTTCACTAGCTCTTTCTAAGAACAATATCCCAATTTTAAGTTTGAATCTTGGTCTTTAGGCCCCTGCTATGCAAAACAAAAAAAGAATCTTATCTACTTGTCAAATGCTTATTTATTGGTGACATATATTTGAGCATGTTGTTGAAAAACATGCTATAAATAATATTCATCCACATGATTATTGCCTCCCATGCCATCCAGAAGAATTCTCTAAGGTTACTAAGGTCAAGAGCTATGGTGGCATAGTGGTTAGGATGCAGCATTGCAGTTTAATTCTGCTGACTGCCAGCTGTTTGGCAGTTCAAGCCTCACCAGCTCAAGGTTGACTCAGCCTTCCATCCTTCTGAGGTTGGTAAAATGAGGACCCAGATTGTTGGGGGCAATATGCTGACTCTGT
The DNA here is from genome assembly GCF_964273705.1 of Natrix helvetica. Taxonomy (NCBI): domain Eukaryota; kingdom Metazoa; phylum Chordata; class Lepidosauria; order Squamata; family Natricidae; genus Natrix; species Natrix helvetica. The sequence goes on along the minus strand of NC_138549.1, from coordinate 74,279,988 downwards.
AAACCACTTAGAGAAGGCTGGAAAGCACTGTGAAGTGGTAGATAAGTATAAATGCTACTTTTTCTTTTAATGAATAAATTCTCTTCTATCAACTTAGATTGTTTCATTTTAATCAAATGAAGAAAAAATGCAAGATAATTTATACATTTACAACTATTTCTATTCTTATTTAATCTATCAATTTCTAGTGCTATGTTCTATTTCTAGGCTTCTAACTCTAATCCCAAAAGTGTTTTTTTCAAAAGGTATAACTGGGCTTTGTTTTTTCTTGTCGATGTTTCACTTCTTATTCAAGAAGCTTCTTCAGCTTCTTCAGTGAAATGTCTTCAAAGAAAAAAAAGTCCAGCTTCCGGTTCCGGCGGCTGACGGCGACGGGCAAGTTTTGCTCGCCCCGCGCTTCCCCGGTGGGCTCCCCACTCCTTGGGGGGCACAGGACGCCCCGTAGAGGCTCCTGCCAGAGGAGCGGCACGGCGGGGGATGCCCTGGATCAGCGGCGGCCGGGGGTGCCCGCTTCGCTCTAGGCACCGGGGAGCATGATGGGGGATGCTCCGGCGTCTTTGCTGTGAGGCTGACGGAAGAAAAAGACAAGCTGAAGGACGCGGCTGTGGTGCGGTGAGGCGACAACTCCCTCTCATTCCCTTCATTGACTTTGAAAAATTGCCAGCAGTTTAAACTTTTTTCGGCTTGGCTGGAGAAGCGAGGCTGGAGGGAGGGGGATTCCCCTCCCCTCAGACAGGCGGCTGAAAATAATTCTGCTCTCAACCCCAAGGGAAGGAGGAGGGGGGAGAGCCAATTAAGGATGTCACGCTCCTATTAATGGCGAATTTTGAACTTAAACCCATAATGGAATGATGATCTGGAAAGTTTGGAAAGTTTGAAAATTTTGTTATGCCTCTAAGCCTGAAGCTGGCAGGGCAAGATGGCACACTTCCGTTGTCTTCATGAACTCTGAAACCTGACTCCACCTCTAAAACTTCAGGCTTCCGGTCTTTGTCTCCGTGCTACTCAGACAAATCTCTTGTTGACTGTTATCTCTTGGACTCCCTGGAGTGAAAAATTTAACTCTATTGCCATGGTGATTAGAAAAATCCTCCTCTGCCTGAACCTTCTGTCTCCTGGACTCTCCGGGCTGTTCTACCTCTCTGACTGACCACTCTCTACACTGACTGAACTCTTTATTCTATAAACAATGTCTCCTAAAAAACCACCTCCTGGAAAGCCTGGATTTGCTGCTTCTGCCCCGACATCTGCAACGTCCAGTCCTAGTACACAATCAACAATAACAGCCTTGATGCAACCTAAATCTACAGAGGCTGAGTTTCAACAAATGTTTCAGCAACTCCTACAGGGACAAGAGGAATTAAAAAACCAACTAAAGGAGATGAAAGAAGAAATCAAAGAGAACCAGGCCCAAATCAACAAAAACTCACAGAGACTGGATCTCTTGGAGGGTGGGACGACTGAGTTGAGGGAGGGGATGGAAGGGGTGCAGAAGGAGAACAAAGAACTTGACACCCAGCAGATGAAAATAGAATTTAAGAGAATGTCCTTTTACCTTAGATTTCAAAATGTGGTGGAGGCAGATTGTTAGGGTGTAACCAACAAGTTGGGTAGACAATATATTGCACAAGGCATGTTATGTATCTTTAAGAGAGGAGCTCTGCTAATTAGTAGATTACAGCATTTAAATTGCAGCTGATGTTGTTGCTCTCTCTCTCTCTCTCTCTCTCTCTCTTGATTGATGTATAATAACTGCTGTCTAACTGTTACTACTGTTGCTATTACTTACTGTGTGTAAGTTATTTGCTACTTGTATCCAAGTTATCTTGGTAGTATTGGACTGTTTTTTCTGTGTATGACTTTTTGGCTGTGTTTATGGATTTTGCTATATTCTTCAAAAAGTAAAGTTTATTTTGTTACTTTACTATCCATTATTCAGTGTGGTTGCTTTATCTATCGCACGCTGCGTATACTTTACAGGGTTGCTCTGTTATAACCTCGACCTGGGGTTCATTGCTAGTGCTTAATCGCACCAGTACCTAACATTGGTTATGGGCCCAGACGCCCTGCCTTAACCATAATTTTTTTTTAAGCACCACTTTTTGGATAGTTTATTTTTGTGAATATGGCACAAGAACAGTCTGCTGCACTCTCCATGATTACCCGGTTTGATGGAACCAACTATGTTTCCTGGTCCTTGAAGTGTTCCCTACTTCTGCGTAGAGAAGGACTGTGGTTTGTGGTTCAGAACCCACCAGATGTTACAGATTGGGATCCTGCTGATAATGAGGATGCGAAGAAGATTGCGCAGTTTAACAGGGACAATGAGAGAGATCTCTGCATTATTGGACTAACACTGAATGACCAGCAACTGGTCCATATTCGTGGCGAAGAGTCTGCTGCTAGGTGTTGGAACACATTGCGGAGAATTTATGTTCGGGACAGTGTGGGTGCTCATATTCATCTCACACGGAAACTGTTTAGAGCCCGTTTGCAAAAAGGTGGTGATATGTTGGCTCATTTAGACTTCATGAAGAAAACTTTGCAGGATTTGCAAGAAAAAGAGTTAATTTTTTCTGAGCTTCAACAGGTGTATATTATGCTATCATCGCTTGATGAAAGCTACGACTCTTTTGTTTCCTCATTGGAAGTTCTTTCACGAGATGAACTGACATTATCTGAGGTTACCGGGAGATTGCTTGGAGAGTCCAGACGAAGAGAGGATAGAGTTCAGTTCAGAGACAATCAATCACAAGAAGAAACACAGTTTTCAACTGTAAATTTTGTTAAGAAATGTTATTCTTGTGGTGGTAAGGGGCATATTGCTAAGAACTGTAAAAATAGCAAGGAAAGAAGTGTTGCTAATAGTAAAAGAAAAAGCAACAATGTTACTGTAATTGTAGCTAAGGTAGATAAGGCTGTAAACCATAGTTTCTGGGTGGTTGACAGTGGCGCATCCCATTCTATAACTAAGGTTAAAGAAAGGTTTGTTACTATGAAGGCTAGCAAACAGCACATTTCCTTAGCAAATGGTTGGAAAATTAAGGCTTCAGGTGAAGGTACAGCTTATTGTCCATGTATTAATGAAAAATTGGAAATGTTATATGTACCTAAAATGAAATTTAACCTATTATCTGTAAAAGACCTTGTGAAATGTGGGTTTACAGTAACATTTAAGAATGATAGATGCATTATTGAAAAGGAAGGTAATAGTGTTATTGCCAATTTGGAGAATAATTTATTTATTCTACATGAGAACTCTTTAAATATTGCGAGTTCTGAACCTGGTTATAAGAATAAACAGCCCCATGATAACTGTATACATCTACTTCAGAGACGTTTAGGCCATGTAAATTATAAAATGGTACGTCAAACTGTTATTCTATCTAATGGAATCAATTTGAAACCTTGTTCAAAATATCTTAACTGTAATGCCTGTAACCAGGCTAAAAGTAAGGTTACTCCTGCAAACCGGTTTCAAGGATTCAAGACATCTAAACCACTGGATGTAGTGTTTGCAAACCTAATTGGCCCTAAGAAACCTAGCTTAGGAGGTGCCTGCTATATACTCAGCATTATGGACCATTATTCTAGGTATGGTTTCTGTTATGTAATTAAATCAAAGGCAGAAACTTTCCAACATTTTACTAAATGGTTAAAGTTTGTTGAACGTAAGATGGATAAAAAAGTACTTTGCCTAGTCACTGATAATGGGTCTGAATTCACTAATCATAGGTTTACATCAATGTTGGAGAATGCTGGTATAGAAATAGGCGTTCTGCCCCCTACAGGCCAGAACATAATTCATTTATTGAAAGACGTGGTCAATCATTGCAGGCAATGACCAGAACTATGCTGGTTGATTCTGGTTTGTCAGAAAAGCTTTGGGGTGAGGCTATAATGTGTGCAAACCATATTCTGAACATAGTAGTTAACTCAACTACTGGTAAGATTCCTTATACTCTTTGGCATGGTAGGAAGCCTGATTTGAGTTATTTACACACATTTGGTGTCCCTGCTTCGGTGCATATTCCCTCACAGACTAGACGGAAGGATCAAAGCAGAGCTAGGAAGATGGTTTTTGTTGGGTACAATTCCAATCATAGATCGTTTAGGTTCTGGGAACCTGGAACTCGGAGAATTATGCACAGTGCTAGTGCTAAATTTTCAGAACATGTTGGTTGGGAGAAGCTAGAACAAGAGTTTCACAAGGTTTGTGATGATATAGATGTTGATCGTTTGGTTAATCATGATACACCAAATGAGCAGTTAGAGAATCAGGATGGTCCATCTATTACTCTGAAAAGGGAGGAAGATGTAGATGTAGAATCTACTTGTGAGGTGGAACAGGATGATTCTGCAAGTCCTGTATTGCCTAGGAGGTCTACTAGGGACAGGCATCCACCCGACAGATACCAAGCCAGTGTAGTATTGCAAGTTAGCATAGAACCTTCTAGTTTTGCAGAGTTAAGGCTGTATCCTGAAAAGGAAAAGAATTTGTGGAAAACAGCTATGGAGAAGGAGTTGAAATCCTTACAGGAATTGAAGGTTTATGAAGAAGCTAGGCTCCCTTCAGGGGAGAGTGCAATTGGCTGTAGATGGGTGTTTAAAATTAAAAACGATGCTGCTGGCAATGCTATTTATAAGGCTCGTTTAGTTGCTCAAGGGTTTTCCCAAACTGAGAGGGATTACGATGAGGTTTTTGCTCCGAGTTTGAAAGCCTCTACGTTGAGGGCAGCATTGGTGTGGGCTGCTAAGTATCGGTGTAATGTTACCCATATTGATGTTGAAACAGCGTATCTGCATGCTCCATTGCAGCATACCATTTATATGAAGATGCCACCAGGTGTGGATTCTAATGGCCAGACTGGTTGTTGGAGACTTAAAAAGAGCCTTTATGGTTTAAAACAGTCCGGTTTTGAGTGGAACAGATGCATAGTAAATGAACTAAAAGCTATGGGATTTATTCCAGGTTTGGCTGATCCTTGTTTATTTAGACGGGTGAAAAATGGTTTGATCTCGTTGTTGCTTTTGTTCACGGATGATATAGCTATTATTACTAGGTCTGAGCAGGAAGCTTTTGACATTGTTTCACAATTAGAGAGTAAATTTAGAATCCGGAATTTGGGTGAAATTAAGCATTATCTGGGCTTAGACGTGGTTAGAACCAGTAAAGGTTTTAAGCTGTCGCAGGCTGGTAAAATTAATCATTTACTTAAGAAATATAGCATGGAGCTATGTAAGACTGCAAAGACACCAATGGCATTGGATTTTAAACCTGAGGTTACTGAGGGTACTGGTTTTGATAAGGGAATCTATCAATCTTTGATAGGTAGCCTAATGTACCTAAGTAATTGGTCTAGACCAGATATATCATTTAGTGTGAACCAACTGGCTAGATTCAATGATAGTCCTTCAGAGAGGCATTGGCAAGCAGCAAAGCGTGTGCTGCGTTATTTGAAGAAAACTATCCACTATGCATTATATTTAGAACCAAATAGGGATTTAGTTTTGACTGTTTATGCTGATGCGAATTTTGCAGCTGCTATAGATAATAGGAAGTCAACTTCCGGCATAGCCTTTATGCTAGGTGGTGTACTGATTGGATGGAAATCGATACGACAGAAACACATAAGCTTATCCACAATGGAAGCTGAGTTTTCATGTTTGTCGTTGACATGTACTGAGCTGATATATTGTAAGCAGTTGCTTATAGATATGGGATTAAGTATCAATGAACCTTTTACTGTTTATGAAGATAATCAGGCAGCAATAAAAATGGCGACTAGTTTAGCTATTAAGACGAGATCGAAGTATACTGATTTGAGGTATATTAATGTTCGACAAAGCATTAAGGATGGCCTGATAAAGTTGGAATATTGTTCAACTGAAGACAGTTTAGCAGACAACTTCACTAAGGCACAAAGTTCAGTGAAACATACCTCATCATGTGAAGGTTATCATCTTAGATTGTGAGTGGATATATTGATCTACCCAAAGGGGAGAATGTTAGGGTGTAACCAACAAGTTGGGTAGACAATATATTGCACAAGGCATGTTATGTATCTTTAAGAGAGGAGCTCTGCTAATTAGTAGATTACAGCATTTAAATTGCAGCTGATGTTGTTGCTCTCTCTCTCTCTCTCTCTTGATTGATGTATGATAACTGCTGTCTAACTGTTACTACTGTTGCTATTACTTACTGTGTGTAAGTTATTTGCTACTTGTATCCAAGTTATCTTGGTAGTATTGGACTGTTTTTTCTGTGTATGACTTTTTGGCTGTGTTTATGGATTTTGCTATATTCTTCAAAAAGTAAAGTTTATTTTGTTACTTTACTATCCATTATTCAGTGTGGTTGCTTTATCTATCGCACGCTGCGTATACTTTACAGGGTTGCTCTGTTATAACCTCGACCTGGGGTTCATTGCTAGTGCTTAATCGCACCAGTTCCTAACACAGATGATGAAAATATAAGGGACATTATGACAAGTATTTTGGCTGAATACATCCAGAGAGAGAAACAACAGATGGGGTGGGAAATAGATTTGGTTTATAGAGTGAACTCAGCTTATGCTAGAACACATAACGTACCCAGGGAGGTACACATTAAATTTCTTAGAAAAAGCACAAGAGATGAAATTCTGAGTGCACAAAGGGGGCAAGAATTGAAATATAGGGACAGGCAAATAACCATTCTGAAACAGATTCCCAAGAAAGTGAGGGAAAAAAGAAAAAGCTATTCGCAGCTAGCGAAGAGATTATACCAGAAGGGGGTGTGGTTTAGATGGCTGATGCCTGAAGGTATGCTAGTTTTCTGGGAGGACACAAGAGTTAGAATCAACACACCCATAGAGGCACAGGCCTTTATGGAAAAAAATAAAACTCTCTTAGAAAAACCAGATGATCCTACACCAGATACACAGGACATGGGAGGGGCCGGAGCTCTGCCTGCGGGGGGAGATGGGGCAACACCGAGAAAGCTCAGATCACAAAAATGAATAAGATATCTGTTTGACATAAACTGACCGAAATTATTAATTGAATCTATATGCTGACTATATGTTACTATTTTATAATGACTTCTTTGTAAATGTAAACTTTGAGTATGGAGGGAGGGGGCACCTACCGCACACTGCAACCGCCAACATTTGTACCTCTCCATTACCTTTTTCTCTGTAAAATTTTAAAAAAACCAATAAAACTTTGTTTAAAAAGAAAAAAGAAAAAAAAAGTCCAGATGCCTTTTTAAAAAGCACTTTTGGAACAACTGCGACCTGGATGACTGAGAAACTCCATATACATTTGTAATGCTAAATTTCTTAACTATTTCTTGTAGCCAACCTCAACCATTTGCATGTGAAAACCCATTTTCACACCTTTATACAGATCTGCAAATGGTTTTTTGTTTCCTTCCCCTTCCACCCAATACTCACAGAGGTTTTTTTTCTGGAGCTGATTTGTAGAGCTCTATACCTGAGTAGGTACACACAGTGGGCTTGACTTCATCTGTAGACTTGTTCGGGTTTCTTCTTGTCTGAAAACTACTGCTGAGGTGCTTACTTTTGAATTGAAAACTTCTCTTTCCTGAATCTCTTTTGTCTTCCCATCTTAACACCTTTCTTGACACACCTATGCACATATTTGCAGTTTTTTTTTAATAGAACAAACTATCTAGATAAGAAAATGAGATTTAACCATTTTAACACCCCCTTTCCAGATAACCTCAAAACTCTGGATCTCAGGAGAAGGGAAATGCCTCCTTACTCCAAGTGGTAAATTCGTCTTTCCACAAAAAAAATAGTTTCTGTCATTCCCTTTCATCTTTGAATGAATTCCCTCTTATTATTTTTTAAATGGTTGGACATATAAGAAACAAAGGAAGAAATAGTCTATGATTAGGAAATACATACAGACATTCAAAGCAATTCAATCAATGGGATGAGAGCAGCACAGCTTCAAAGGAGAGAAATAGGATAGCTAGGTTTTTCCAGGGTGTGGGACCCTCCAATTATTATATCACATGTAGACTGATTTAATATGTTATGTTTTAATCAGATTTATAATGGGATGAAATTCCATTAACATCAAGAGATCTTTGGTTCTGTTTCAAATTAGAGAATCAATCCTATTCACCAGGTGAGGTCTATTCAAAGCAATAATGAGTGGTTCACCAACATTCTCAAATAACAGCATGAAGAGCTGTTTAACTGCCCTTTGAATTACATTGACACAGATATATTAAAAAGATATTTTAAATCAGGTGAGCCGAACATTTTGATGTCAGATATAGACCATTTCAAAAAGATTTTTTAAAAAGACTCTAGAGAATTGAATGGAATGGAAACTTCAATTGCTGAAAGATTTAAAATATAATTTTTTCTCAGCTGATTGAATAATCCTGAACAGTAAAAAAAAAAAAGGAGGGATTATTTTTGTAGTCTGCCTTTTGTTCATATAATTCAATAATGCACATCTCACATCATAGACTTTTTAAAACATACTGGGCTCCTTTGAAATATGTTGAAGGGTCTCTTAGATCAGCCCCCTTTTTGGCACAGCATTCAATTAATCTCATACAATACTTGATCAAGTACACACACCCCCACACACACACAAACATATAAACAAATATGTATCTGTGTGTGTATATATATATATATATATATATATATATATATATATATATATATATATATATATATATATATATATATATATATATATATATATATATATATATATATATATATATATATATATATATATATATATATATATAACACAAATATAAAAAAGGCAACATTAAAAATAAAAATATGGTTTTCTGCCTGCATGGTCTTCTGTGATAAGCCGAAGGACAGAAAGAGGGAGTAGTGACCTTCCTCCCATATTTAGGCATACCAGGGGTTGTAACACAAATACATACCTATTTCCCTGGCTCAACTGATAAGGAAGAGAGCCCGTGGCTTAGTGGCTAAGACTCCTGCCTAAGATATATACAGCCCGGGTTCAAATCCCATAAGGGTATGGCTAGCTGATGAGAGCTAATTAGCTCGAAATAGATCTATACTAGTCTCCCTTTATTTATTTATCAGTACAAATACAACACACACACACACACACATATATAATGATTGATTATATATATATATATATATATATATATATATATATATATATATATATATAGAGAGAGAGAGAGAGAGAGAGAGAGAGCTATATATATAGCTATATCTTTTATACTATGCTTGCTTATTCATAGACTTTCCCATGGTGATATAATGAAGGAGAAGGAATACAATGTTAAATGAGAAGGTATGCTTCACAACAGAGTCCAAGCCAACCATTCATTCTTTGATGGAAAAGACTAGCCTGCCATAGAGTATCAATGTTAACAAGCAGGAAGTAAACATGACCATAATATAAGAGCTGCCTGAACATTTCCTTTGTGCCTCTTTAAAGTATAGCTTCATAAGCCTTCATAAACTTAATGGAAATCATCTGAGAAAGACTGAAATCCAAATATATTTAACACATACATGATGATTGATCTCATTTAGCAGACTAGTACAATGTCTACGCCTTCTTATAGATTTATTTTTTCTGATTGCATAAAAACAAATGGATAGTACATCTCTTCCTCAAAACTTCATCGGCTTTGTGGTTACATTGGCAGCTGCAGATGCAGCTAGGTGGAAGGTAAAAACTAAAATAACTGGAGGGCACCACACTCTCCCACTGCTATGCATTTCAGAGAGTCTAATACAAGTAAGTAGCATGGGAGCTATCAGATTGTGAAAATAATCATCAGTACAAGTTCTGGTTTGGAGAAACAGACTGCTCTACTGTCAAACCTTAGGCAAAGTTTTCTAGAGGGTAGTATCAATCACATCCAGGGAGGGAATAAAGAGAAAACAAAATAACAAAGCAGCCTTAGAACATTGCAACACAAGTCCTGCCCCCTTTTGTATAGACATCACAGTGTCAAATACATACATGAAAGAGAAAGATCTTTCAGCACAACACCTCAATGCTGCTTTTATCATTTGAATGAAAGCAGCAAACTACTGCAGATACTCATAGACAGGATAACACGGGTGGTTTTATCTCATTCCTTATTCTGAGCCTAGGAGGTTTTGAATCCAAACAAAAGTGTAGTTCTTCAGCCTGTCACTGCTACAATTTCTGCAGCCCTTGGAGGTATTTTTTAAAGTGTTGCTCCCTGCAATTACATAATTACTTCAACTGACTTGGTAATCTGAAAACCCATAGAAAACCTGATGAATTTCATATTCACAAAGCATTATCTGACTGTTTTTTCTGGCAGTTTGAAAATTTGGACATTGATTTTTTTAAAATAAGAGGCATTAAGAGATACAGAAAGGTATTAAGGCATCCAGTTTTATGCATTATAAATTGTCAGTAATAATTGGTTAGGGATTTATGAAGGCACCAAAGAAACATTATTGTTGTTGTTGTTGTTGTTGTTGTTGTTTGTTGGACATCAAAAGATTCTAAGAACAGTATGTAAGAGTTTTGTTGGCTTACAGGCAAACTTTTCAAAATGAAATGAGACTGTTGGAAGAAATGTCCTTCTGGGTTCGGCTCCTAGTGGGGAAAAAGACACTGGAGACATGGAGGGTGCTTGGAAAGATGGGTTTAATGGTGGACAGGACCGCATGGCTTGAGTCCTGAACAGAAAAGGTGATCACATGCTTCAATGTTGGTGGAGAAGAAGAAAAGGGAAGAGAAGAGCATGAAGAAGGGCTTGCAGGGCTTTTTATAATCTGTTCTGCCCCACCTATCTGTTTCCTGTTCCTGTGTAAGAAATGTATTCTGATTGGTTGCCAGACTCCCATGGGCCCCTGCAAGGGCAAGCTCTAGGCTGAGTTTTGAATCCAGGTTTGGTTGAATTCTCAGATGCCATGTGGTCAGTTGAGTAAAGGCTTATATTATCATGCCTTCATTCCCATCCCCCTGGAGCTGAAGGGGAGAACTCTTTATTATGTAAACGGACTGGCTTGGCCTTCTTAATGGCCCATTGACAAAGTGGGGATGGGCAGGAAGCTGCAGGAATTTACTTTGTGTTTAAAATGTGTTTCTCCCTCTTTCACATCCAAGAAAATATAATATTCTGCCCTTTCAATATTTCCTAGGATATTTCATTTTTCTGGGAGAGGGCTGGGTGATAACTTCCTACAAGACAAAGAAGGAGGAGTGGGGTTCCTGCACCTTACTTCAACAAACAGGATAAAACTTTGGGGGAAGAAACCATTTCAACTATGCTGTTACTTCCTTAGTAGCATTAGTGCACCTTTAAAAGTATTCTGACAGCTATTTATAGCCTTTCACTTCAACCACCTGATGCATAGACAACACTAGTGTTTTTAAAATATATATTCTTTAATACACTTCAGAGTCCTCCTTCATATTAAAGATGTCAATGCTTTCTGAAAATGTTGAAAAAATGGATTCAGCCTAGGGACATTATTAATTTCTTCCACTTTTTTAATGTTAGATTTCTATTTGTTTTTCTGATAAATGTAACTGAAAAAGTAGATAAATAAACTGTGCAATGCTTCTCTGATGTTTTTAATTATTACTACATGCATGCACACACAGAAAGAAACTGAAACGCAACATCCCTGCAAAACGTAAACAATCTGTAGGTAGTCCTTGGCTTACAACAGTTCATTTGGTGACTGTTACAAGGGCACTGAAAAAAGTGACAGTTTTTCACAGCTATGACTTTTGAAGAATCCCCATGATCATGTGATGTCTGTTTCTCTGTCTCTCTCTGACTCTGTCTGTCTCTATATCACTATTATCTATATATAGGTTAATATATATAGATAATATGTACTGTCAGGCTAAAAGATTAAAAACCCTTCTTTTCTTAATCTCCATTTTTTGGGGGTGCTATTAAGCCATGCAGTTAACAATTACATTACAGCTTTTGTGTGAGATTCACTTTTGCAGCATTTATTTATTGAAAAGGGGGAGCTAACAGCCATACAAGAAAAACCATGAGACTAAGTTAATGAGCAGTAGACTTTACTTGTTATTACATGAAAATTTGACAATAAGAATCATGCACACTCTGAGAAAATAAAATAATGAAATAATATAAAGCTAATAGCAAGGCTTGATACCACAAAGTAGGAAATAGATTCTAAGCCTTAAATTCTGTTTTATTTCTACCCCAATAAAAGAATAATGATATTACCTACATTACAGCGTAGCTGGGGAAAGGGGGGTCATATAAGTTGCATGTTCTCTTTTTCATGACACCTCTTCCATCTTGCGTCCTTCTCATCCTTGCAAGATCTGGAAGCAAAGATAAGTAGGAAATTTCAAAATATCTGTGTGAAAGAGGCCACTCAAGCTCCTGGTTAGGAGTTCTAAGTAAGCACATATCCTAGTGACTTCTTCCTGGGTTATCTAATCATGGTTGATGCTAGACTTCATGGCTGAGTCAGTGCTGTGTGTTTTCACACCTTATTAGTGGGCTCTGCAAGAGTGTGCTTATTTCCCATGAATACCAACCACCAAATGTAGCTGTTGCTTGAGAAGATGGTTGAAGAGTTGTCTTTTTAGGAAGTATACTGACAATGCCATTTTGAAATATTTTGGCTATTTTAAAACTGTCGGGAGAAGTATAAATCCTCACTGACAATTTTTTAATAAAAAATAAATATATGCCTACATATACTGTAGCAAAACCAAGTTTTATATAAAATATATTAAGCCAAATTAAAGTAATCCAAGATTACTTTAAAAGTTTACCTTTAAAGTAATCCTAAATTAAAATAATTCAATCCAACCTCCAAGTGGCCTCAATGACTCTCAGAAAGAGTAAAAACAACCAGTTGACTGCCAGGAATAAACATTGTTCCATGTTTCACCATTCAATCAGAACTGAAGAAGGTTCTTGGATGAGAAGCAAAACATCTTCAAAGAAAAACAAAGTCCAGTTGCCTTTTGAAAAAGTACCTTTGAGACAACCATGACCTGGATGACTGAGAATCTCCATAGACAAGTAATCCAAGAGTGTTGGATTTTCACTGGTTATTCCTATATGCACAATCCAGTAGAGTTAGGGAATCCTGTAAAAAGGTTCATTGTTGAACATTTTCTACTTGCATAAATTGCCCAGATTCCAATATTCCAAAACAAAGAAAGGGGCATTTTCATTTGCAATTTAAGGATCTCTAGAAGGTGGTATTTAACAAAACTACAGGTATTGTGAAATATTGTACCAGGTTTCCATTGTTTTCTATCTGTTTCTGGAGAGTTTGGCTAAGGAATTGGGATGAATGGGATGAATGTACTTATTTTACAGAGCCTTGTTGGAAAGGCACAAAGAACCTGGCAATGATGCACTGGAAATCTGGAGCCAGCTTTTTCTATCACTTTTCATTAAGGTTGTGTGAGCTGGATATGTTAAGCTTCCCATAGATTTAACGCACCTATTTCGGGGATTAGTTTATCCTCCAAATGCAGCCATCATCAACTGGGCTATGCATTTTGGAAGCCTCATCTTGCATATGGTTCAGTGAGTATGAGTTGGCACTTCACTGATTAAGGCTTAGGATGCAACTCAATGCAGAATTTTTAAGTCTTATCTCTCACATGTTGACTACTACATCCTGTCAACTCTCAAATGTTTCCAAATATTGTCTACTCTTGTAAAGTGTCTGAATGCCAAACTCTGGTATGGAAAAAAAGATTCATAGTTGGATAATTGTATCTCCAGAGATCATTCATAGAAGTGAACAGAGGTAGTGGTTGGAATTATTTCAGCTATAAACTATAAGGGGAGGGGGGGGAAGGGAAAGGAAAGGAAGGAATGAAAGGAAAGGAAAGGAAAAGAAAAGCACACAACCATCTTACATATAGAAAATGCTTCAGCCTAATCTTTAAATAAACCATTAATCCTAGGTTATATGAAATAATATTGATCAGTTTTTCTATTACATTGACAGAAACAGTTCCTAGACTGAAAGTTAACACATAAGCATCAATCCAAGACTTTAAATGTGTGTTCATGCTATCTCGCTGATATTGAAAAAATGTTCTTTTCTCCAAACATTATGATTTATAAATATATAATTATTCATACTTATTCAGTTTCATGTCTTTATTATGTAGTTAAAAAGTGCATTTATATAGGTCCTATCAGTCTTTGATTAAAAAATTACAGATATTAAATCAAAATAGGGCAATATGGATAAGTTTATCTTCATCTGTGTTCTTAGCTTTACAACATAATGAGGTTGACCTTCAAACCATTTTTGGTGTGTCCAGAAAAGTCTTCATTCTGCTTTCCATTCTACTCCAGACATATATAGACATGTCTTAACTATATATGTATATAAATACATAAATGTATAATGATACACATTTTGATCTGTAACTATACTCCCATCAGTAGTTGTTGCATGACAACTTCTGGCTTGGATGAATGGATGGGTACACACACACACACACACACACACACACACACACACTAATGAAAAAAGTGGCCATGCAACAGCTTTTGATGGAAATCTTTAAAAAATCCCAATTATAGTTAAAATCCCAACTATATTGTATAAATGGTCCATACAGATGTTAGAGCCTATAGAGAGTCATGATAGTGTAGTAATTAAAATAATAGACCAGAAGTGGGAAGATCCAGGTTTCAAAAGAGGAAACATTACATGTGCTTCCTTGATGTGGAAGGTAACCTGTAAAAATCAGCAAGTAAGTGAATAAAAGAATTAGTAAATAATACTCCAGTTAGCTGACAAATCTGAAAAATTATCCAACAATGAAAATAAATTTAGTATGGAAAATAATTATAAATGTATAATATATCATACTCAGGAAACTTTTTTTTTTCAGCCCCAGCTCTTTCATGGCTAAGGTAGCTCCCCTTTATCTAATAAGGTAATCCAGTAGTTCTAACTTCAAATTATAAATAAATAAAAAAATCTAGTTTCTGTAGTTGGCAAGACTTTTGGAAGTGGTTTGCCTTTGCCTCCTTCTTAGGGGGGAGGGGGAAAGAGGGGGGCAAAGTTACCCAGCTGGTTTCATGCTAAGATAGGACAAGAACTCATGGTTTCCTGATTTCTAGTTTAAAGTTTTAAACACTATGCCTAACTGACTCTAGAATGTTAATGAGTAATTTAATATTATGAGATGTAGGGTGACCTTTTGGAAAACTGGACAGGGCTGGATAGAAAATCAAAGGTAATATCATCTCTAATCTACATGGCAGAAAGTCTGTCAATAATTTTGTGTCAACATTTAACAAGGAAATCAGTCAGCAGCTTGCTCACTCACGATCTGTATGAGCCTTCAAAATCAGAGTTATATTAGCCTCCCTGAAGGAAATAGGAAAAAAATATTTAAAATGGTATCATTATAGATCTCCAAGAGGATTGGAACAAAGAGCTTATTATGATACCACTCAGCATAATAAGCATTCCAAACCTTAATTTTTCCTGTTTCTAGAAATTTAATGGAATTTTAGAGAGATTAAAAAAAACTAGGTGACTTTAGCTAAATTTTGTATTAAAGTGATTAATTTAAACCTCAGCTATATTGGACTCAGTATTATACAATCAAGTATAAAAATTTAAAAAATATGATTGATTCATTAAATCAAAATTATACATATATTCTTCTGAGCATTCTTCGTTGAAGAGATAACATTAAATATTAGTAATTATCTCCACTAAGAGTCTAGCAACTTACCAGATCTTTAACTTCACTCCCAATCTCTTTGGTTATGATTGGTTTATGATTCAGAGTATGAATATTCTGTTTCAAGTGCTTAAGGGAAATCAAGAGCCTTATTAGTACTCATAAAAGCAATATATCTACCTATTGATTGTCTTGTATAAATATTCAGAGGTTTCATATGTTTCCTGTTTTCCCACAGTTGTAGAGCCTGCTTTTGGCATCATTGAACACCATTTCACCCAGTTGAGGATCCAATGTGTTGATCTTCATGTTCGTGTAATTATGTCCTGTCATCTTTGATGTGATCTTCCACATAGACATTTGTCATCAATATTAAAGTGGTAGGAGATGCAGGTGATGGTGTGAGGCGCTGCTTGTAAAACGTGGCCCACCCTAGTTAAACTATAGTACTGCACCTTAACCTTCCCACAGCCTGGAGTTCAATCCAGACCCCTCCGAAGCTCCATTTTGGCCTGCTACGTGCCAGGGGAGGCCTCAGGAGGCCTAAATGGAGCATCCGAGGGGAAGATCTTCCCCTCCAGAACTCCATTTCGGCCAGCAACATGCTGGGTGAGGCCCGCACAGACCTAAAAGGAGCTGCAGAGGGATGCATGTAGCTGAGAGGCTGGAGAAGAGACAGCTTGCTAGATCTTTGCACAGTAAATGACCGGGTGAGACAGGTTGGGTGGGGTTGAAAGCAATTGTGGGGAGCATGAGGTATTTCAGTGGGTTGGGAAGGCCTTGTGTGGTCTTAAGCAGATGTCCTGTTCCATCACTAGACCCCCTCCCTCATGGCCTTCACCACCCTGAAATAAGTCATGTGCATTTAACAAGTCTCACATTTGATTAGTGAATGTGTGGGCGAAAGGAAGGAGTGATCTCATTCAAGGTATAAGATTCACTCCCATGATTCCTTAGGTTACAAATGGAAAGGGCAGGCTCCATTACATTCATAACTCAACAATTACCTGTGTCTGTGTCTATGTCTATATGTCTGTATGTCTATGTTTATGTCTATGCCTGCCTGCCTGCCTTCCTCCCTCCCTCCCTCCCTATCTAGAATAGATTGTCTATCTATTCTAACAGCCTCTCCAAAACCCAACAATATGGGAAAATTAAGCATGTATCACTGATTCATCAAATGCCAAGCCAATTTCTAACTCTAGATTTAAAAAGATGTTTCTCTGACATAACAAAGTGTTTTAAAATATATGGCACAGCAATTTTTTGATTAGTAGATGAAAGTACCTTTTCAAAAACTGGTATTGCACATTTCTTGAATCCAGTCCTATCCTTTCCTACCCATATTACAAATAGGGTTGGAGATTTGAAGATGAGATTATTGCTGCCATCTTGACTTTTCTACTATGCCTCCTCCATGGATGCCACCTTTCTCAAGATTTCTGCTGAAAAACATTGAGAAGTACAGAAGGGTTGAAAAAAATCTTCGGTCCCTGCATGAAATGCAATGCTACTATCAGTCAGGGATGTGCAGTGCAAGATGGAACTTTCCTTGGAAGCACTTTTACATTGATTGTGGTCTTGTTATAAAGATGAACCTTTGGTATTCCTATCACAGGACCACACATAATTATTAGCTTCTTAGGGTCATGTACTTGCGATGGGCAGTCATATGCATTTATACAGACAGACAGACAGACAGACAGGCAGACAGACAGAATGGCATTTTGATACTAACCATATCATTTTCAATTTCTTTCAACAACTCTTAATAAGTGAATAAAAACTTGGTGACATTTCACCTTTTCCCCCCTGAAATAAAGATTATTCAGTCAGAAAGGTTCCATGCATTTCCCCAATGAGGAAAATGACTTAGTAGCTGATTCAATAACTGTAGGGTAGAGGACTGATCTGATACTATGCAAAGAATTAAATTCAGTTATGTTTAGATTCTTTTGCCAGTGAAGAATTTTTGCACAAACATTAAAGACAAAGGTCTCACTTTCTGCAAAGCAATGCAATGCAAATACGAGCTAATCTACTTAACAGTTTGCTTTTAGTTTGCTCTGTGTCCCTGAAATGTTTCAGTTTAATTTTAATTTTAAATTTAACATTACAATGTTTTGTTTAATATGTGTATTAATTATATGGAAAGAAAGAAATTCCCCCTTGACTGTTTTGTACATCCCTCTCCCCAAATAAGCTTTGCTCCCATTAGACTCTTCTAATGTTTCCAAGACATTTTTAAAAATAGAATTAATAGGAAATGGACTGGAAAAAGAAACTCCATGTTACCCTTGATATACTATTCAGCAATATCCTTCCCTGTGGCCCAGATTTTATACATTGTTTGTTGGCTTAAGATATGTAATTAACAAATGCAGAATTATCTATTAACATTTGATTTTTAGACTGCAGGTTGTTTTTTTTTTTTGCACTACAACATTAGCTCACATAAGCACCAAGGCTGTGTAATTTGTGTGATGTTGTAATTTGTTGACTAAGAATTGAGCAAAGAATCTGTTTGAAATAATACCTTTGCTACTGTAACAAAAGCTAGTGTTTGCATTCCTTTGCTTATCTTCAGAGAGATTTTATGCTTTACCCCAAAGAATATTATTTTTGTGATGTGTTGACTTACATAACATGATA
Organism: Natrix helvetica; assembly: GCF_964273705.1. Taxonomy (NCBI): domain Eukaryota; kingdom Metazoa; phylum Chordata; class Lepidosauria; order Squamata; family Natricidae; genus Natrix; species Natrix helvetica. Next base: position 74,261,643 of record NC_138549.1, on the reverse strand, counting down.
AAACTATGGTTGGATTCTCAACATGCTGAACCACAATCTTCTGAATATGTGGAAAGAGCTAGAAGAGTAAAATCAAGAAGGAAGGAAGGAAGGAAGGAAGGAAGGAAGGAAGGAAGGAAGGGGTTATGTGTTATTATGTATATTATAATATTAACTATACTAATGGCTAACCTTTTCGGCACCAAGTGCCAAAACTGGAGCTCATGCATGCATGTGCCGCCAGAGCACCCAAGCCTGGAATAGATTAGCTGGCCAGTGCGCATGTTTGCAGTGGCCAGCTTCTCTTCTGGGTTCCACCATGTGCATGCATGTCACACTAGCTGTCCAGCATGCATGTGCATGATGGAACCTGGAAGAGGGTGCTATGCATGCCATCTCTGGCACGCGTGCCATAGGTTTGCCATCATGGAACTATACAAACAGTTATTTTATTCCAGTTCAGCATGTCAAGGCAAGGTAGATTTCATATATTTATACATACATCAATCTGATTTATTTGCCGGCCTTTAATATCATAAGTGACCTTATTCATTTATTGACCAACTAGAATAAATGTTCTGGATCAATTATAATTTATTTATCTAATCAGAACTAATTTCCACTGAATTAATAATGGGAGGAAAAAAAGTTGACCTATTTACAGTAAGTTTGTGAATGTAGCATTCTAAGCCTCATTTGTTGTTTTTTTTCTTCAGCAAAAGTGCTTCATTCATTCTTCTCTCAGCACTTCCTTGAACCACATAATTGCCTAGTCAATCAAGAATGTGGTGGAAAAAAATTCTACCACCCTAGACAGCTTGCACACTGAGAGCATACAGTAAACTATGTTAAAGAAAAGTCAAGAACTGTAGGCATCTCAATCCAGGCCCAGTTAGTGAAACTTTTCTCAGACGAAGGGTAAGGACAAATTTAACCAGTTACCTCAGAATCAGAGGAGCTGAATCCAAGCATTTGTGGAGTCAGAACCTGACCAAGCCAATCTAGATTTCAAACAGAGAGACTTGGGTTTTGCACGTAGAACACAGCTATTAAAGTCCTAAGTAACATCAGAGACTGGCTGAATAAAGTTCCAGAAAGAAGCGAAGAAAAGGATGTAAAGCTGCAGAGGCTTTACAGATTCATTGTAATTAGCATAAACTACCCTCAACTATACTTAGGTAGATTCTGAAGCAATCTATGAGATTTAAGATTCTATCTGGGGACACTATGTTGCTGGAGGTGAGATAATCTCCTACTTGATACTTCAAACTTAGCTGTGAATGTTATCTGGACCCTACAATCTCTGCTTAGTATTTTCATGTCATCTATATGCCTTGCCCTTTTTGTACTTCTGATGTCCAGCAGGAAATTTCTGTGTATGGACTTGGACTAAATTGGCTTATGCTTTCACGTGTGCTCCCTAGCAAGAGAACACTATGGATTTATGAGGCATCAAACAAGCCAGGACAGTTTTGTGAATTTATGACACAGTCAGTCAAGTAGGCCAGGATAACCTTGTACAGTTTAAGAAGTTTTTGCAGGAGTGAAAGACAAACCACTAGATTAAGTCAATGCCTGCTTAGATATATAACATAAAATCCTAATCCACTCTTGCAATGATCATTGTAGATGTCATTTAATCTTTCATTAGGTTAAGGGAAAGAGCCATTCTTTGTTTTCCATGATGAATCTGTTTCATTGGGTTATGTTAACAAACTGAGAACTTCTCAAAAAGAAACTGGAATTTTTTTCTCAATAACAGGTTATGGTTTTGTTAATCAAAGCTGTATTAAAATATGTTGCCAATACACTGAAGCATAAATGTTTGGTGGCCAGTTCAAACTAAATAATTATTTTCTTCTGAAAAATATAATCAAGATGAAATTGTCACAAACATAGGGATAAATGAGTATCTATTCCATTATTAGTGTTTCATCCCTTTGGTAGGAAAAAAAGTAGAAATTATTGCTTGTTACACACACACACACACACACACACACACACACACACACACACACACACAATTTGTTTAAAAATAAACTTTCCATAAAAAGTAATCTAAAATAAAAAAGCATACACAAAATCTGAACAGTTTTCTAATTAGTTCTTTTTGTTGGTCTCCCAACAAATAGCAACATTTATTTTTTGTTTCCTGAATTCAGGATTTTCTCGAAAATTCCTATTACACAAAACATTTAATACCCCCTGTTCATCCATCAGATACAAGATTGATGTTTCAAATCTCTTTAAGAGTGTACTGTTTGGAAAATAAATATATTTCATACAGCAGTATAAAAATGGTATTTTACAGCAAAAGCCATCCAACCTCATAAAACCAACAACCTTGCTCACTTTGTGCAACATCACATAGGAATCACTTCTAATTTTATGTGTCATCGTTTAAAGATGTAGTTTTAGATAGTGTTAACTGTAAAACCACTGGAAGATCATGACCACATCCTGATAGCTAATATTGCTTCAAATAAAAACTAGAAAGCATTTTAAAAAGAGAAATATTGCTTTTATGGTTTTGTGAGAAACTATAGCTTAGCCAGTACTCATAATGCTTCTATCTTTTAGTATAGCCTATCAATATTACTTAGGGCAAATGCCAATTTTTATTTTTATTTTTTGCTCCTTATTAGAATTTTTCAGTGAAATCATAAGCAAAACAAATAGTTTCTTAAGACTCTCTTAAAATGTATTAGAGTCATTAAGTTTATTATATTTCTTTAACATAATAGTGCTTCTTTATACTCGGTTGCATATTGCTCATGGAAAGTACCATTGTATGCATGTTTACTCAGAGATAAATATGACTATACTCTGTAGTGCTTAATTCTAAGCTGTAATTCACATGTAATAGACTTCTGAACAATGTTGGTTTACCAATATTCACTCTACTTGGCTTCTTTTGCCAATAGCAAAATAAAGCAATAAACCATGACTTGAATAACTTTTCATAACCTCTCAAAGCAATTCCAGAATGCCTGTAGATTCCTCTTTTAACAAATGAGAATCAGAAAACACGCCTTCTCACAAAGATATCATGGTTATCTCAATAAAACCATGAACTGAGTCATCTCTGTCTCTTATCTATTAATGTTTTGTCACGGATATCAGCAGTGAGACAATCTTAGTTTATCTTGAAAAACCTGTACAGGATTTGATCTTCTTGCAGAGAAGGCCCTCACCTCAACTCCAAGAGAGACTTTATCTAAGCTAAAACTTAAACAAGTGTCAGTTTGGTGTAGTGAACCAAACTGGCTCTTGTTTAAGTTTTTTTCTAACCAGGCTAGAAACCAGAAGAATATGAGTTCTAGTCCTGGCTTTTGCACAAAGCCATTTGTGTTGCTTGAGGGCTAATTAATCTCTCTCTCTCAGCCCTAATAAGGAAGAAATGGTAAATTATTTCCAAAATCTTGCAGCAAAAACTATAGGGACATGACCAGGCAGTCACCAGAAATCAACCTCCCTCCAAAAAGAAACCTTAAATGATTTAGAAACCATTTTTAAAAGGACATAATTTGCTTGAATATCCTACAAGAATTACACTATAATTCCTAGCAATAACAAGTTTGTACAGATTAGGCTGAAAAACAGTGAATAGACTAAGTTATATAGTCAGCTTCTATGGTTATATGGACTTTAAAACTGGATCTCCCCCATCCTAGGCCAGTATTCTAGTCACGGGGCTCTTTTTGTACAACTTGATTATGGGATATAACACATCCCATAATAAACTGATTTCCAGAACAACCATGAAGTACTTTCAAAATAAATCATTTGGGCATTCTGTACTACACAGCTGAACCATAATTTTGTTTGGCATTGGTTCAAACAAAAATGATGCCTCCTGTTCATCTAGAACAGCTGAGGATATTCAATGGGCATCAACAGATCATATGGTGCCCTGGCTTTGTACCTCATTCAACTGTAATCTTACCAAAGGACATAAAATGGTGTTTCCCAGAATATTGAACAATGAGGACTTACTTAAAAATATAGAGACATCATTCATTCCTATATCATTTTAAGGGAGCTTACCCAATATTTATCTGAAACTGTCTTTGTCTGAGAATTCTTCATCTCAGGTAAAGTACCGTAATTGTTCCATTCCATAGCTGAGGCTTGAGACTTTTACAGATACCTTGGATCCTCATTTCTCAGGCTGTTCCAGCATCTAACTTCATATCTATCAATAGTTGCTATGCTTTTCAACCTTACAGATATCAAGAACCTATTTTTTGTATGCTTGGTTTCAGATAGAAAAATGTATTAAGCTGCCTTTGAACCTGTTGCTATTCTGTCATAGATTTTGAGACACCATGTCCATAACTTTATATTAATGACCCAAAAGAAAAAAACAACAGAAAAGATATAAAATACCCCTCTGTGGTTAAACATACACTTATACAATTCATTGAAAGTAGTTGGAAGAGATACTTAGAGTTAATATAGGGAAGATTTGAATGAAATATAATGGTAAAATCAATATCTTCTTCATAATATTATGCTTATGGATTTTACTACTGCAGTGATCTTATTTTATCATATTAAACTTCATAGCAATGGCATACTTCTCAAAAAGAGATATAACCAGAGGTGGGTTGCTCCTGTCTTGGCCCGGATTGGGTGAACTGGTAGTAGCGGTGGCAGGAGGCTCCACCCACATGCCCAGACACTTCTGCACATGCACAGAAGCATCATGTGTGAGCATGCACATGTGCATGAGTGAACCAGTGGTAAAAAATTAGAAACCCACCACTGGATATAACCTGTGCCAGGGGTGTCAAACTTGTGTCATCACATTGTCATCACATAACATATTGTGACTTTTCCCCCTTTGCTAAAATGGGAGTAGGGGTGGCAAGCACATGATGCATCTGGCCCACAGCCCCGAGTTTGACACCCTGATCTGTGCTACTTCAAAAATAAGGCATGAAAGGATTAAAAAATATGTGAATTGCCCAATCCTTAGGCTAAAGGTGTTCAAACCACAGATAATTCTCCTTGGTCAAAACAACTCAGAGAGAACTTCTTTTAAAAGTTAGGGTGGGGAACAATGACCTCTTTATGACTTATGGACTGGCTCAGGAATTCTGGGAGTTAAAGATCACAAGTCATAAAAGTGCCATCATTCCCCACCCCTTTGTTAAGCAGAATTCTCTTTGAATACTCTTCTGATTGGGGATAGCTTAGGAACATGGGTAATACTGGTTTACCAGGGAGCTTGTTAGGGATGCAACCCTAGTCTTGGCTTGGCAATGTATATAAGCCATGATTGTATAAAATGTATCTGTTACTTTAAATGCTAGAGAGATGTGATTGGTTTGTTGTTACCTCAAGTAGCCATAAGAGGAAGCCAGAATGACTGTCAGCTCTCTGTTTTGTTAGAAGCTGGTTGGTGTATTGAGGTATTGTGGTTTGCTACTTTTTAGCTATATTTTGTGTGCTAGACTGATTATTTTGATAACTGAATTACTGAACCGTGTATGACTTGGACTGTTAACTGGACTCTGAATACTTCTATATTTCTACATAGTAAACTACTATATTTTTATACTATTCAGGGTCTCTGTATGCTGGTTTGTGTGTGTTATTCCATATCACTCTCATTATGCTCCTCTGCATACTCGCTCTCGTAACGGGGAGCTTAATTACTTAACACAGCTGTAAACATTTTTGTCTAAATGCTCTTACAATTACTCTGAAGACATAATGTACAAAAGACCCGCTGAATTCAGAGATATTAAGAATGGCAATCTAAGTGTGTTTATATAGGAAGCTTTTCACACAATAATTTGTAGGATTTGAATATTCAGCCTGTTAGATACTTGTACTAACTGCAGTGCTTTCCACCAAGGTCCTCTGTTCCAGTGGGAACAGAGGTTTAATCCTATTGGTCGAAGGGTCTGACAGCTCCCTATAAAAGGGCTGCTGTCAGACTCAACCTTCGCTTGATTGTTCTCACTTGTGCTATAATAAAGAGCTGTTGTTACCGTTGAGCCTGTGTGTGCCTATCCATTATCAATCTAACACTGGCAATGAGGATGGGATTGGAAGGCAACTAGGCAAACCGAAAAGAGCGTAGCATAGCGATCCAGCAAGTACATCCAGCTCAGCGCAGCTTCGAGCAGCCATTTTTGAGCGGCAAACTCAAAACACCCTCAGAACACAAAATGGCCAGGCACACCCCACCGACTCCATATGACCCAGTCACCAAGCACTGGGACTTGTATATGCTACGATTTGACTGCTTCCTCGAGGCAAACAAACTCATGGGCCTTTCTGAAGGCCACAAGAAGAACATGTTCCTCAGGTACTGTGTCCGGGAAGTGTCCGAGATGGCAAAAGACCTCTCTGAGCCAACACCACTCCAAAAGCGTCTGCTGGTCCGTGCTCCAGCAGACGCTTAGGACACATTACGCACCTAAGCCATCCAAGCACATTCACCGGCATGAATTCAATATCAGGAATCAGAAGAAGGGCGAGTCAATTAACGACTATGTTGATGCGCTCCATAAGGCTGCAGCGTACTGCAAATTCAGAGATTTAGATGAGCTGATTCTGGAACGCATAATATGAGGCGTACGGAACATTAATTTACATAGGAGGTTGCTCGCAAATCAAACCTCACTCTGCAGATTGCCTTGGATGAAGCCAGGGCGTCAAAATCAGTTGTCAAATTGACTGAAACACTGCAGCGCCAAAGCACGCTGCAAGAAGCGTGGAAAAGCACATGCGTTCATCGCGAGGCCGCAGAGCCCAAGAGTTCTGAAGGAGAAGAAGATGACAGCTGCCGCATGCAAAGTAGCCAAGCCCAGCCTGTGCACACATTCAAATAGTGTCTCCCGCTTTGCGCGAGCTGCGAAGGAAACCATGTCAGATTAGCTTGCCATTTCTGCGACACAACCTGCCAGCACTGCGAGTGAAAGGGGCACATCACAAACATGCTGGAGCGAATTCCCTGCCACTGCTTGGAAGCCTAGAGGCGCATCAAGCCGCCAACTGAGGCCCAGCCAAGGGGCCTGGAAGAAGCCACCACAGTGCTCAGAGTATGATGACAGAGTAACCCACCACACGTCAATCAGACAAGTCTGCACCAGGCAGCCAAAAAAGCTGAATGTCACAGTTCTCATCAAGGACTCTCTATGTGAGATGGAGATTGACACTGGGTCATCACTGACCATCATACCATGGTCTACCTTGAAACAGTCTATCCCTAGCCTCGAGAAGCAACACCTTTGACATCCGCTTAGGCGATTACCAGGGAAACCGGGTCCACATCGTGGGCCAAGGCACCTTCCAGGTGAACTTCAAACAGTTCAGCGAGAAACTCCCAGTGACAGTGGTTAGCGGCAACCTGTAGAGCCTCCTAGGGCTAGATTGGTTCCAAGCCCTGGGCCTAGAGGTGACCGGTATCAATGCCTTGAAAGATGATGGCGCTGAAGCCATCTTTAAGGAGTTCGAGGACGTCTTCGGCACCAGTCTGGGTAGGTATGTGGGGACCCCAATTTTATTTAATTTGGACCCCAACATAGCCCCAATAAGGCTAAAACCCAGGAGAGTGTCTTTTGCTCTCCGCCCCAAAATTGACAGGGAAATTGACAAGCTCGTAGGCCAGGGAATCCTAGAGCCGGTTGATCATGCACACTGGGAGACCCCTATAGTGACACCTGTCAAATCTGATGGTCAGTCTGCATCTGCGTAGACTACAAATGCACAATTAATAAAGCACTACAAAAGAGTGTCTACCCTGTACCCATTGTACAGCACCTCCTTCATTCATTAGGCCCCGGAAAACTTTTTGCTAATTTGGACATGGCGCAGGCATACTAACAATTGCCTGTAGATATTGCTACGGCAGAGGCCCAAACCATTGTGACGCACAGGGGTGCATTCAAATGTCACCGCCTGCAATTTGGCGTTAGTATCGTTCCAAAGCGTCAAGGAATGTCTTTTGCAAGGGATTACAGGAGTCGTCCCCTATTTCGATGACATCTTGGTATCGACTGCAAATGAGGAGCAACTTTTGAAACGAGCACGAGCAGTTGTCTCTAGAATTAGAGACAAAGGCCTCCATCTCAAAAGGGAGAAATGCCAAATTAACGTGCCAAGGGTTGAACTCCTAGGGTACCTGATTGACGGCTCTGGGATTCACCCAACCACATAAAAAATCAAAGCAATTCAGGATGTCCCCACACCTCGCAATCAAAGCGAGCTGCAGGCGTTCCTCAGGCTCCTTAATTTCTACAGCATTTTTCTTAAATAGAAAGCCACTATTGCTGAGCCCCTACATCATCTCCTGGTGAAAAATGTGAAATGGGCCTGGGGAAAAGCTGAGGCTGCCACATTTGCTGCAGTAAAACTACTTCTGTCAGCGGATTCTTTCCTCGTCCAGTACAGCCAGATCCTGCTGTTGGTACTGACCTGTGATGCTTCAACATTCGGCACCGCCGCTGTCCTCAACCCAACGGAACCAAAGCCCTTATTGCATTTTACTCCAGGACCCTATCCACCGCAGAGCAGAACTATAGTCAGATGGACTGTGAGGCTTTGGCTGCTGTGGCAGGAGTAAAATGGTTCCACGTGTACCTTTATGGACGGGACTTCAAACTGATTACAGACCACAAGCCATTGTTGGGTTTACTGGCTGGGGACCATCCTACCCCAGTGTCTTTATCACCTCACATGACCAGATGGACTATTTTCCTGGCTGCCTATTCCAACCGCCTTATCCACTAACCTGGTTCCACTTTGGGGCATGCTGACATTCTCAGCCACTGCCCACTGCCTGAACTTCTTGCTGACCCTACCCCCGAGACCCCAGTCCTCCTCATTGACTGCCTGGAGACTGGGCCTGTCTCATCCACTGATGTTGCCCATCACTCTACGAAGGACTCCACCATCAAGCAAATTTTGAACTGGGTGTGGAGGGGCTGGCCCAAGGGGCCTGTTGGGGCTGATTTTAAAATGTACTTTGCTAAACGTGATGAATGGTAAATGGCTGTCTACTGTGGGGGGGACCAGGTTGTTGTTACACCCAAACTGTGCATTGCAGTATTAGAGGTGTTACATGTAAGGCATCCTGGAATAGTCAGGATGAAATCTTTGGCCAAGAGTTATGTGTGGTGGCCTAACATGGACAGGGAGATCGAAGAATGGGTGGCTACCTGCACACTGTGCCAGAAGTCCAGACCAGCTCCCCCAAAGGTGCCTGCTAAGGAGTGGGAGCGACCTCAAGCACCGTGGTCTAGGGTGCACGTTGACTTTGCTGGTCCAGTTCATGGTCAGACATTCTTAATAGTTGTGGATGCCTACTCGAAGTGGTTAGAGGTAGTCCTGATGACCTCCACAACGGCAGAAGTGGTCATCAAGGTGCTACGGAGACTTTTCTCCAAGCACAGCCTGTCCAACATCTTAGTCTCTGACAACGGGCCCCAATTCACGGCCATGCAATTTGAGACCTTCCTAGCAGCTCAGGGAATGAGGCATGCCCTGGTCGCGCCATTCCATCTGGCCTCCAATGGTCAGGCGGAGAGAATGATGAGATCTGCAAAAGGATGCAATCTCTAGGATGGGCCTGGGAGATTGGCAAACATGGTTTGACTATTACTTACTAATTCAGCACATCACACCCTGTGCCACTACTGGGAGAAGCCCCTCCGAACTTCTCATGGGTCGCCAGCTAAGGTCCCTCTTAGACCGGCTACACCCCAATTATTCTGCCTCATCGCTCCCAGACTCCACAAGCAAGATTCAGACATTTAGCATAGGCGATTTGGTACACGCCCACAACTATGCACAGGGAACTCTGTGGATTCCTGCCACAGTGATAGGCATCACCGGCGCCCGCTCTTACCTCCTAGAGCTCAAGGATAGTAGGAACTGGAGAAGGCATATTGACCAACTTCGTGGCCACCTCTCCAACTCCAATCTTAGACAACCAGAGGTAACTCCTGCACGAATTAGCCAAAGTCCTACCCAAACGGAGCAAACACTCACTCCTTCCACAGTCAGCTCAAGCCTGAGGGTACTGGGAAGCTTATCTGGTTTTGTTGCAGGCCCACAGCTAGCTCCGAGCGAACTGGCTCCAGAAGCTCCAGCCGCGGCCTGTGAAAGGTTCCAGGAGCTTCCACCAAGCGGAGCTGTGGAGCAAACAGGTCCATCCGACCTGTCCAAGGTAACCCCTCCTACTGAACTGCACAGGTCAGGCAGAGCTACCCAAAAGCCCACCTACCTGCGTGACTATGTTACCAGTAGGATTGTTCCATCTAAGAGGGGAGGGGTGTTAGATACTTGTGCTAACTGCAGTGGTGCAAGATCCTCTGTTCCGGTGGGAACAGGTTTAATCTTATTGGTCGAAGGGTCTGACAGCTCCCTATAAAAGGGCTTCTGTCAGACTCAATCTTCGCTGAATTGTTCTCATTTGTTGTGCTATAATAAAGAGCTGCTGTTACCATTGAGCCTGTGTGTGCCTATCCATTACCCGATCTAACATAGTCTCAATGTGATCAGAAGACTGCACAATATTTGGACCATATGATTTTAGACTGCACATGGAAGCTGATTTAATTAAATTTCCATCTACACAACTACAAACTCCATAAATATTTTAAAATGAGGTTAACCTTCCTACTCTATATGAAAATTACCATGTATAATCAGGATAAAGACTATCTAACCCAGTAAGAACTTTATTATCTCTATCTTGTCCTCTGCCCCATATTGAAGAAAGAGGTAAGAGAGACAAATATCTTTTATAAGGATGGGACAACCTTTTCATTTAGTCCTATAGGCAGCACTGCTACATAGATAGGACAGTGCAAACTAGTTAACTAAAGGTGCAAAATGGTTAAAGTATTGCATTGGCTCAGACAGGAGTCCTTCCTAAACCAAGGAAGCTGATTGGGAGAAGTGGGGTCACTCACTAGCTCTCAGATCAACCTATGTGACATGGTTAATGTGGGCAAAAGAAATGCTATAAACAACACTGTGTAATTCTAGAGGAAAGATGAGATTGAAATCCATTGAATGCCATATTTTATGGGAAAACATCTGCAAATTCTATGTAGTTGTTAGCCTTGTGAGATGGTCCAAGCAAGAAGCACATCCAGAAATGCTAGCTTTATCTTTACTGTAAGTTTACATTAACAGAATTTTGCAAATCTGAATGTACTTCTCTCCCCCTACTCACCTTACAGTTCAGGAAAGTAGGGAGAGTCCCTTCTGAGATGCTCCCAATCCACCTGTGGGCTCAGCTGCCTAAAATCTGATGATGATTCCAGGAAGGTCAACCCCTCATATTATTACAATAGTCTACATGAACAGTTAGATAAGCTATCCAGTCATTAACATTGTATTTTAAAGTCACATAACAATAAAAAGCAACAGAAAAAAACAGCAGAGGTAAAAAAGAAAATATTTACTTGATTGCCATGTGCTTTTAAAAGCAAAGTGTTTATAATGTAAGTACTATCTACTAGATTTTTCTGTTTTACATAAAGAAACAAAAATTATTATTTTTTGCATCTAGCCAAAACTACATTCCTCAATTAAGTTTTACTTTGGATGAGTTTGAGTTTTAAGCTTTATTCAAATCACTACTGATCAAAACTATGATACATTAATATTAATTGGGAGATAATTGTCCTAAGATGACATATTATGAAGCTGCAAATAAACATCCATTGCCAACAATTAAATCAATTCACATTTAGAATTCACATTTAAAGTAATGAAAACAAGACTAGATCAGTGAAAACAGAAATATTTAATAAAGAGAAAAAGTGAAAACAAATGACATTGTTTTCATTATTTTGGACTATTTTTGAGTAGCCTAATTATATGTACAATTTTAATGTCATAATAAATCAGATTATTCTATTATCTGGACACCTCAGGGACAAATTTGAGTAATTATCATTGCTTGGAAATTCTAATGTATTTTTAAGAATTTTTGTGCACTCTGTTTGGAATCACTTAAATATTTCTGCAAATCAGGGAGAGACAGAAGCGTCTTACATAGGAACTGATTTTTTGTTTATGTTTTCATAGAAGCAATCTAATTTTTGTCAGTGGAAAGCTGTCAGAAAACCCTGGAGTGTCAGTTCAAAGGTTGTGGCTTTGCCATCCTGAAATTACACCATGACAAAATTTTCATTGCAACAGTTGATTTAATTCTAAGATGTATTCCTGCAGCTGCTCATTACTTAACACATTTTAAAGACATTGACATGACAAAGTGCTATTTTAAATTTTCAAATACTGAATAGAATGTAATTATTACTTTTTCTTTTCTTTTCTTTTTTTTACTTCCCAGCCTTCTTTCTCAAAAGTAGTCATATTTTCATTTTTTCATTTGAACTTTCCTGTGGCTGGTGATTGGAGCTCCTGGCTGGAAGGTGGGGGAAGGAGAGAGAAAAAGAGGAGCAGGTAGTGGCCATAAACCAAAATAGTAATAATACATTCTGGATTAGTGCGCTTGAAATTGTGATTATATTTATTTCAAAATGACCGGTTAAGTTCAATGTAATAGCTGTCTTGCACCTGTCTTTTGCAGTACTCTTTTCAAATTTGGATATTGTCCCCTTTGTAAACAAGTTACTAGTCTACATAGACAGATTACCTATCTAGAATCTCTAATTTGTGCTCTCCAAGCAGAAATTAGATGTCCAATTCGGCCATTACACTCTACGGAGATGCCATGCTATCACCCCCCACCACCACCACCACAAAGATCCTGCAGGAGAAGAGCAGTCGGGACAACTGTGGGATCTGGCAGGGTGAGAGCTGTGAACCATGAAAACAAAGCTTTTGCTGTGACCAATCATAACAGATATAGCGCCCTTGCTGACCCTAATGGGGACACTAAAGAGACAGGTCAAGGTAATTGTGATAATGATGACTCAAATAAGCAGGGGGTCATGGTCCAAAATGAAGAACTTACTTCGGAAAGGCGAAATGGGGAACCAGGTATCACACATCAGTCGCACAAGAAGAGCAAGGTATGCAAAAAAAGAAGTCACCTTCTGGTTGGTGATTCAATCATAAGGGATGTACATTTAGGAAAGGATATGGAGGTTTTAAAAGAGGTCAGGTGTCTGCCAGGTGCTACTGCCAGCAGAGACAAGAGGCGTATTCTTAAGATAGTCAAGAATGCAAGTAAGGACTGTGATGGTGATGCTATTATACATTTGGCACACATGATCTGTCCCAAAAGGATGTACTTTCTGTGAAGAATTATTTCCAGAACTTGGGGTAGGAACTTAGTAGTATAGGTTGTAGGGTTATCTTTTCAGAGGTTTTACCAGCATATAAGGAACAAAAAGGGAAGGCTTTGGTTTTATTAGTCATAATGTCTGCAGCTGGTCCAATGAAAAAATGTACAAAAGAGATGGTTTGCACCCATCCAAGAAAGGGACTGAGTTACTTGGCATTAAATTCACAGATTTTCTGGATAAACATTTAAACTGAACAGTGGGGACAGAGAATTAATTGATACAGAACATTTCTGTCCCCAGCAATCTAAAATTCATAGGGTTATCAGTACATGTAACACAGATGTTTGTGCATGTAAAATTATCACTCCCGCTGTCAAGCAAAACCAAGCATTTAATAGTGAGTGCCATACTATGTGCATGAATCATACAAGTGGCAAGAAAATAGGGGCAGTCAGGCATAACACAGGTTATGTAGACAGTAAACACAGGGTCAATCAAAATGGACTCAAATGTCTATACACCAATGCACAGAGTATGAGGAATAAACGGGTGAATTAGAAATTCAAGTAAAAGTAGGCAGATACGATATTGTTGCCATTACAGAAACTTGGTGGGATGAAACCGACAAATGGAACATACAGCTAGAAGGATTTAAATTATTTAAAAGAAATAGACTAAATACAAGAGGAGGTGAATTTGCACTATATGTAAGAAATAATTACCTCTCTACAGAAATAGAGCACAACAATGATGAGAACTATCTTGAATGCATTTGGGTCAATATTAAAGGTTTGCAGGGAAATGACATTGCCCTAGGTCTATACTACTGGCCAACCAACCAAGCAGAGGAAGTAGATGAACTTTTTGCTAGTCAGCTAAAAAAGGTATGTAGGAAGCACACCACAATAGTAGTGGGGGATTTTAACTACCCTGACATCAACTGGGAAACAAACTCTGCACCAAGTGGAAGATCCAACAGGTTCCTAACAAACCTAGCAGAAAACTTTGTTTCCCAAAAAGTAGAGAAGGGAACAAGGGGATCTGCCATATTGGACTTAATTCTCACTAACAGAGAGGAAATGATAGAAGGTGTTGAAGCCACAGGAACCCTGGGGGCAAGTGACCATGCAATATTGGAATTCAACATTATGCAAACACAACTAGTAGAACAAAGTGAAACTAGAGTCTTGGACTTTAAGAGAGCTAATTTCAATAAACTTAGAGAAAGCTTGGGAAAAATTCCGTGGATGAGAATCCTCAAGGGGAAAACAACTCAAGAAGCTTGGGAAATTTTGAAAAATGAGGTTAAGAAAGCCCATGTCTAGCACAGTATCAACGAAGAAGAAAAATAACAGCTCCCAAAAGAAACCAGCATGGCTGCAGAAAGAACTCTCTGACAAATCCAAAGACAAAAAAGATAATTACAAAAAGTGGAAAGGGGGGGGAACATAACTAAGGCAGAATATCAGCAAATAGCCCGAGCCTGTAAAGATGAAGTGAGGAAGGCTAAGGCTCACAATGAAGAAAGGCTTGCCACAAAAGTTAAAAATAACAAAAAAAGCTTCTTCCAACATGTTAAAAACAAGAAAAGAGTTAAGGAAACAATTGGTCCATTGCTGGGAGAAAGTGGCAAGAAGGTGACAAGCAACAGGGAGAAAGCAGAACAATTTAACTCATTTGTTCCATGTGTTTTTACACAAAGGGAAAAACAGACCAACCTATCAAAAACAGCACCACAAAAATCAGATTAGGAACACAAGTTGAAATAGGGAAGATAATGGTAAATGAGCACCTGTCTACCATAGATGAGTTCAAATCACCAGGACCAGATGGATTGCACCCCAGGGTTCTGAAGGAACTGGCAGACGAGATGTCAGAACCACTGAACAATATCTTTCAGAGATCCTGGAGCACCGGGGAACTACCAGAGGAATGGAAAAGAGCTGATGTGGTTCCCATTTTTGAAAAAGGGGAAAAAACAGTTCCAGGAAACCTCAGACCTATCAGCTTGACATCAGTACCAGGAAAGATTCTGGAAAAGATAATCAAGCAACGAATTAGGGAACACCTAGAAGCAAACAAAGTAATAGCCAAAAGCCAACATGGGTTTGTCAAAAGCAGATCATGCCAGACTAATCTTATTGCATTCTTTGACAAAGTGACAAAATTAGTGGACCAGAGGAATGCCATAGATATAGTTTACTTCGACTTCAGTAAGGCATTTGATAAGGTAGACCATAACCTACTACTAGATAAAGTAGAAGAATGTGGGTTGGACAGCATCACTACCAGATGGATTTGTAACTGGCTGACCAACCGCACTCAGCGTGTAGTCCTCAATGGAACTGCATCTACATGGAGGGAGGTATGCAGTGGAGTACCCCAAGGCTCTGTTTTGGCCCAGTACTCTTCATCTTCATCAATGATTTGGATGAGGGAATAAATGGGGAACTCATCCAATTTGCAGATGACACCAAGCTGGCAGGAATAGCCAACACTACAGAAGATAGGCTAAAAATACAGAAGGATCTTGACACTCTTGAACACTGGGCACTATCTAATAAAATGAAATTAAATGGTTAAAAGAGTAAGGTTCTACATTAGGCAACAAAAACGAAATGCACAGGTACAGTATAGGTGATACCTTGTTCAGTAGTAGTAACTGTGAAAGGGATCTTGGAGTAGTAGTGGACAATCATTTAAATATGAGCCAGCAGTGTGCAGCAGCTGCCAAAAAAGTCAACACAGTTCTAGGCTGAATTAACAGAGGGATAGAATCAAGATCACATGAAGAGTTAATACCTCTTTATAATGCCTTGGTAAGGCCACACTTGGAATACTGCATTCAGTTTTGGTCACCACAATGTAGAAAAGATATGAAGACTCTAGAAAGAGTGCAGAGAAGAGCAACAAAGATGATTCGGGGACTGGAGACTAAAACATATGAAGAACGGTTGCAGGAACTGGGTATTTCTAGTTTAATAGAAAGAAGGACTAGGGGAGACATGATAGCAGTGTTCCAATATCTCAGGGGTTGTCACAAAGAAGAGGGAGTCAAACTATTCTCCAAGGCACCTGAGGGTAGAACAAGAAGCAATGGGTGGAAACTAATCAAGGAGAGAAGCAAGTTAGAACTGAGGAGAAACTTCCTGACAGTTAGAACAATTAATCAGTGGAACAGCTTGCCTCCAGAAGTTGTGAATGCCCCAACACTGGAAGTCTTTAAGAAGATGTTGGATAGCCATTTGTCTGAAATGGTATAGGGTTTCCTGCCTAGGCAGGGAGTTGGACTAGAAGACCTCCAAGGTCCCTTCCAATTCCGCTATTGTATTGTATTGTAAGTCTTAAAGTTGCCAAGTTTGAAGACCTCTACTCCAGAGTTAATATGGCCACTTTTAGATAAAACCTTTCCATGGTGTTTTCTTTAAAAATGTCATCCGTGGAGACTTTTAATTCTTATTTTCTATTGCTCTTTTTGCTGTGTAATTTTTTTTGTAGCCAGGTTCCTTGGGAACCAGCAGCTGAGTTATGGACAGATACTGTCTTTTGATTTTCGAGTGAACCGACCTGGATTTTGACCTTCACAGCACAATGTCATCTTGGAAGGAGCTGTTTAAGAGTCATGATCCAGTTCCCATCTAACGGCAGGATGCTGCCTTGTGGAATGAGGAAGACGTACACATTCGGGTAAATTGCCTGGGGCTGTCTCAAATATTAAAGACAACAGTACAGCTCCCTCGTTGACACCCTATTACTATCGCTGTGTTTACATGGTTCACTTATTCTGAGTCAGCCCTTGATGACTTTAACATGAAATGATGTAAATTTGAATTAACTATCACAGATTTATTATCTTAAATAGTACTTCCATATAATTCAGTCTGCACCTTAATGGTTTTCAATATAGGCAGTGTACCTATCAGTAAGGAAATGTCAAATAATCAAAAATTGTTTTGAAGAAATCAGGTAGTGTACAGTATGTTACTATGTGGACAAGCTCTGTAAGGTTTTATTTTACAACAAATCAATTGTTTTGATATGTAGTTTTCTAACTACCTCATGTGAACCTTTACGGAAGTGTGTTAGGAATTTTGGAACAAAGAAAAACTGATCCTCCCTTGTAGCATAGAGGAACCTGTGCAGATGTAGTCCATGCACTGACTCCTCCAAAGTGATACAGAACCATAGCACAGCACAGCTGGATGGAACCTATTATGGTACTTCAACTTTTCCCACTCCGGCATCTTCATATTGTGGTCATTATGAAATGATGGGGCTTATATTTTGGAAGGATGGCCAAAGCCCTTTGTATAGGTTTTCCAATACCAGTAACCCATCAAAACCATGTTTCATTTATTTATTTTAATTTGTCAACAAGTATAAGGAAACAAGCAGGAAAAACACAAATGGCACAAATAAATGGATAAAAATAAGCAAAACGTAGACATAAATACATAAAAAGAGTACATATAAATGGGACAGTAGGACAGGGACAGTAGGCAGACTGATGTGCTTATGCACACCCCCTTAGGGACCTCTTAAGAAATGTGTAAGGTCCATGGTAGACAGCTTAAGGTAAAAGGTATTGGGGTTAGAGGAACTAACAAGAGGATTGGGTAGGGTGTTCCACACATTTACTATTCTACTGCTGAAATTGTTTTTCCTGCAATCAAGATTAGAACGGATTACATTTAGTTTGTATCTATTGATAGCCCTTTTTGTTATTACAGTTGAAGTAAAAGTAGTCATTAACAGGTAGGACATTATGGCAGATTATCTTGTCCACTAAGGTCAGATTGGAATGTAGACGCCGTAGTTCAAGGTTATCCAGGCCTAAAATTTCAAGCCTGGTGGTATATGGAATTTTATCACAACCAGAGGAGTTGAGTACTCTTACCTCTGTAAATACCTCTGGACCCTCTCTAATGTTTTAATGTCAGAAATGGAGTGTGGGTTCCAGGCAGATGAGCAGTATTCAAGGATAGGTCTGGCAAAGATTTTATATGCCCTCGTTAGCAGCAAAGTGTTACCAGAGAGAAAACTACATAAAATAAGGTTGACAACTCTGAATGCCATTTTGGTAATGTTGTTACAGTGAGCTCTGGAGCTTAGGTCTTTCGAAATGAGTACTCCTAGGCCTTTGACAGAGCGTGGCTCATCTTTTAGATCATTTCCACCCAGCTTGTATTTAATGTTCTGATTTTTATTGCCAATGTGTAGGACTGAGCATTTGTTAGCAAAGATTTGGAGTTTCCAATTGTTTGACCATTCAGAACTAGGTCATTTTGTAGAGTAGTAGAATTGCCTGTGGTGTTAAATAGTTTTACATCGGTGGCAAAGAGGACACAGCTGCTTATAATATGATCGCAAGCGTCATTTATGTAAAGTAGGAAGACTGTTGGTCCAAGAATGCTGCCTTGGGGAACACCACTGTTAACTGATGCTGGGTTAGATATAGAGTTTCCAATTTTGACTACTTGTTGCCTGTTTGATAGGAATGTAGCTATCCACTTGTGCAAAGATCCAGAAATTCTGTAAGAACTTAGTTTTAACAGAAGTTTGTCATGTACCACTGAATCAAAGCCTTTGCTTTTTTGTTGTTGTTGCTGAGCTTTGTTAACAAATTGCAGTTTAGAGCACAATTTTTATATTTCTGGTATATGAGTGTGTATCTAGGTACCTACCATAATGTAACTATGCTAAACTCCCAAATGTTTTTTTTTAATCCTAATGATATTATCATATAAACCGTTTTGCCTTTGAAGACCAGATTTTTTTTTAAAAAAAAGTAAGAATTGTCCATAAATGTGAATGCAAGCTCACTTGAATCCAGAGGCAGAGAAATACGAATAAGAAAAACCCAAAGCAAAGGGGAAGGTCTAGACAAGAGACAATATGAATATTTTTTCATCTCAAATAATTAATGGCAGCCATCTTTTGTGGAAAACTGTGTGGTTGGGGATCCTTGGAAACCCTGTCATGGTAAAAGCTAAATGATTGGTTTCATTTATGAGATTTAGTTTAACAAAATCTTTTATATTCTTTTGGCTTTGATGTTGAAATTTGATTCCTACCATTAACATGGACCATGCTGTCTCCACAGCATTTGCTCAGCTGGCTCATTTGTACTAAGAATTTTCATTTCACCTTATGGGTGTTTGTTTCTGAATCTACCTTTTGCTTTAGCTACCCTTTTTTTAAAAAGAGCATAGCTAGTAATAAAATGAGAAAATACCTGAAGACAATACCCCATTTCATACTCAGATGCAGATATTCAAATACCCATGTTGGACATCAAATACAAGGAATATCTATGGTAAAAAAACTACATATTTATCTGTCTAAGAGCATTATTAATGCAGAATTCTAAAGTAACTAAGGATTTTTTGTGTATTTCAGCCTCTGGCTGAATATAATCTGTTATAGCAGGAATTCTTAATATATTGGTTGTAGCTAAATAATAGTTTTCCAGCATTTTCTTCTGGCCAAATCCCAAAGGAAAGCTCCAGAATTTCGACCAAACAGTGACTATATTCAAGGAATGAAAGTTAGACACTGATCTAGCATGATGAAGATTGTGTTATATAAACAAGACTTAAACACCATACTCACACTGATGATGTTACCCAGTTGGGTAATGCAAAGAAGTTCAGAGAGCATTAAGGACTCCAAAGATTAACTCCCTTGAGATCTGAAATATAGCACCCTCTTTAAAAGTAATCAATCAGCAGAGACAAGCATTAAGAAAATAGGTGTTTGTCCTTACGTCTTTATATACATTCTTAAGATGTATGGACTGAAAAAATCCATATAAACAGGACATGCATTTTCCAAGATTTCTTCCTCTAGCTTGCCTCAATACTTCAGTCCAATATTAAGCTAAACTTTTAAAAAATTATGTGGAAACTCTCTTTCCCTAGTTGTAAAGAAAGGGGGTCGGTCTGATGGCTAGCCTTCCTTTATTTGAGCATGCATTCTAATAAAGAAGTCACGGCGATAGCAACAGGAAATGGGATTTTCTTGGCTCTTATAGGCTATTCTTGGTTCTATAGGTATCTCCCTCATCGCCCACCCAATCACTGGGTGATTTCTGTCCAGAATCATTTTGGCTTGGGCACCAGGAATGATCAAATATCTGAACTGAATCACTTGTCAGGTTGCTCTGTTTAGAGAAGGCAAGAGAAACTTCAACCAATGAGAGAGAGCAATAAAAGAGGAGATAAAGAGAGAGAAGGATAAATAAGGAAAAAAGGTAAGAATATGGGAATGGTAAGTAAGAGGGACAGGTGAGTGTAAACAAGAATGAGAGCAAGAACAAAAGAGAAAGAAAAAGGAGCAACCGAATGAAATTAAAGTGCAGCACATGATGATTCAAAAGATAAAATGAAGGGAAGGGAGAGGGAATGAGATATGAGTGGATGCTAGAGCAAACAATGAAGGAGCTAATGGAACAAGTAAGTAAAGGATGGAGTGGGCAATGAAGTAAGCAATAGGGAAAAATGAGTGGGATAAGAAATTGGTCCTGCAAACATACCTGGAAGCCTAACGGCATCCAGTGCAGTTTATGCAGTATCATGTAGGCATCTTGAGGCAAACCTATCACTGCTTATGATTTGGATCAACTGAAGTTTCTGAGTGATCTTCTAAGGCAGCCCCAAGAAGAGCGCATTATAATAATAAAGCAGCGAAGTGACAGGAATGTGAGTTACTGGTTTAGAGTGGTAACACTTCTACAGGACAAGGAGCTGCACAAAAGCTCTCTTAGCTACAGCTACTACCTCTTCAAGTAGGAGTTTCAAGTCCAAGAGGACCCTCAAGTTGTTCTCAGCTGTTGGATGATAAAATAAGACTCCATCTAGGAGTAAAAATGGAAAATCCATGGATGTGTACTTTGAATTCATTGATCTCAAAAAAAAAAAAAAAAAGAACTACGAGAGTGAACACTTATGCAAATTTCATGGGACTATTTTACTTTGATAAATGATATTTTGATGTCAATATTTGCTATTAACCATATTTGGCAGTAAGTGTCAAAAATTCCTTTGTTTTTAAATAACTTGCATACTTTGACAAATGAAAACACATTTGACACCTTATAAGATATCATAGTTCAAACCATAACAAAGTGAAAACAAAGATAAACAGATTAGGAATGACAAATTTTGCATCTGAGTAGCCCAAATGGAAATGTACTTCATTCTTACTGCAGAGCCCAATGACTCTTTCCCCCTTAATTGAGGCTGATGATGAGGATGGAATGAATCAATGGCAGCAAAACGAAAAAGAAGCTTCAATGTTCTTACAGAATTCCCAGAGAAGAATTTTCAGGAAGGCATGGAGGATCAGCTTACTGACTGACTCAAGGTTGATTTGGCCTTCCATACTGCCAATGTCAGTAAAATGATGACCCAGATTGTTGGGGGCAATATGCTGACTCTGTAAACTGCTTAGAGGGGGCTTAAAGCAGGATATAAGTCTAAGAGCCGTTGTTATGGAAAAGAGATCCTTTCTTTCAACATATACATCTCATGGACAATCCTTCATCTTGCAGTTCCTTGTCATCTGATTCCATCATTGGCAAGAGATTGTTCTTAGAAGAAGAAAAAACTCAGATGGACAGAGTGGCATATGGACGATGATTATTCCCCAATTCATTATACTGTAGCTACTTCCAAGTGAAGAAATCTTCCTTTCCTTTCTGCCAATATTTTATACAAATTCTTTTACAGTTCTGGTTGAAAGATGAGTGTTAAAATTCATCTCTTTCACAAGAAGCAAAAAGAGATGTTACAATCATTTGGCCTGATGTTAGTCATTTTTAAACATCTGTCATCTGCAGCTGAAACTGGGTGTGGTTCAGCCTGAAAGGGAGGGGAAATGCTATGACTTTGTTGCTGCTTTATTGGGAATTTTCTTACATATTATGACAACCTCCTAGAAATAATACAAGAGAGTAATATTTTAGTCAACTTCAAACACTCTGCATTTGATTGTTAAAGTGGTAGGGATCAGCAGAGATGATCAAAGGTGGCCACATTTCTCTTTATCTTCCAGAGGATTTGTTTGTTTGCTTTTTTGCCAATATATGTTTAAATGGGAGGTCAGTCTTTAAAGTCAAGTTGCCTTTAAACTCTTTTGCTAGGCAGCAATTTAGTATGTCAGTACAACTCATAAATCTTTCCAGGCAAATTTACATTTCCTGAAATGTCCTACAGAGAATAGTGCTTTTCAGATGCAGTAATTCATTCTTTTTGAATCAATGTCATTTGGTAACAGAGGCCACATTACTTTTGAAAGTTGGTTTATATTAGGATTTACCTGTATCTTTTAAATGTTAAGGTTGCCAGGATCAGATAGTGGAAAACTTCCTGTGCAAATAAGGCAACAATCCACAAAATACTTACTTATACTTAGGAATAAACCAAGTGCTCTCTACGATATCACTATAATTGTAAAAACTCTTCTAATAGATAACCAGTTAAGGTGGTGAGTATAAAGGAAGTATAAATATATTTGTATGGACATAAGAGGTATTGTAGATAAATTAATATATCAATAGGCTATCATGTATAAAAGAAATATGTGTACACATGTATGGACAAAAATGGTATAATGGAGGTGTACCAATGTGGAAATGTTGCAAAGATGATAATTGTGTTAAAAAACTGAAATAACTGTTCCTTTAAAAAAAAATTTTAAAAGGTGGAGAGTTCTGATAGGTCAGGGCTGTCAAACTCCTGGCCCTCACGAGCCAGATTTCATCACTCACTGGCCACGCCCACACCTGGTTTAGTGAAGGGGGAAAAAGTCTCAATATATCACGTGCCATGAGTTTGAAACCCCTGAGCTAGGCTAAGCCTTTACCTATTATAGTCCTGCCTAAATAGAAAGTGTACTTGGTAAGTTTTTACTTGTGATACAACTTTGCAAACTAAAAAAGCTTGGAGAAGGAGGAGCTGACATCGCGACGACACGACATGTGTTCTTGGAGCTCCAAAATCACAGTCAATGTTTCTGCCGCTGGATGGTCCCGCAGAGACAGTGATAGACAAGAGTACGTCCTGCTGATCTCAGCGACACCGCAAAGTCCCTAATTGATCCAGGAGAAGCTCTTATTGCCGACGACAGAAATGCAGCCATTGAAGCTGCTGAAGTTGGAACAGCTCTGGAATGGAAAGAAAGTGGAAAGAGAAAGTATGTCAAATTGGTGAGGAAATTTTATTATTAGAAAAGAGAATACCCCCCCCCCCAAATCAAAGCTAAATTAAAATTGAAGAAAGAAGAGAGTAAGCTGCGAAATTAAGCTACATTAAACTTAGTCTGTTACCTTTTTTTTCTTTTTATGGATGGAATTTTTGCAAATGTTCCCTGTTTTTTAAACTGAATGGATTAGTTTTTCTTCTTCTACTTTTTATTCTTTCTTATACCTATGGATTAAAAATTTTCTTTTCTTATAATGCTTGATTGGATTGTTTTCTCTCTCCATCATTTAAGATTTTTTTTCTTTACATTTGGAACATAAAGAAGATATGAAAAGGAATATAAAGAGGGTTGTAACAACAGGGGGAAAAAAAGTAACACTGCCACTTAGAGGCTGGAGGCTTGGAAACATTGTTTTTTTCTTTTTTCTCTTTGATCATTTGACACTTCAAGGCTTCTCAGCTTGTTTACTGAGAGTGATAGTAGGAAGAGCCCAGATTGTTTACACAGGTGTTCTTCATGTGTTCCATCGCCAGCTGGATTGGAGGAAAGACAAAACCTTGACTTGAAAGATTATAATGAACTTGCTTGAAATTTAATAAAAAGCCTTGAATGCTATAGTCGCAGTGTTTACAAATTGGAAGAATGGTGCAACAGGAAAAAGAAACTTTAACATTGCAAATGATTATGTTTGAAATTCAAAAATTATTAGTAGTAACAGAGAAAATTGAGAAGAGATTAGAGAATATAGAACACAAAACAAAAAAATGTGATGGAAAAATTGAGGATGTTTATCAAATGAAGAAAGTGGAGGACAGAGTTCTAAAAATTGAAGAAAAAAATGAGCAAAGAGATAAGAAAATTGGGGATACTGACAGCAAACTGAGTGTGGTTGGAAATGGCAAGAGCAGAATATGGAAAGGGGAGAGATGGACTGGAACTCTACCCCAGATTTCAAAGTATAGAAGAAGAAAACAGAGAAAAAATGATGGAGGTAAGGAGAGAAATCTTGACAGACTTACCAATGATAACCAAAGACAAGGTGATAGAAGAAGCAGATGGAGGGTTTCAAGTTTTCATGAGATACGAAATGAACAACTTGCGAAAAGAAGTCCATACAAGACTTACCAAGAAAGTAATCAGAATACTAATGCTACAAGTGGCAAAAGACATAAGACTGCACTATTGCTGGAAAGATACAGGTTGATGTAATGAAAGGGTATAATAAAAATTAAGTTAAACTTAATTAAATTTAGAGTATTATGTATAAAATGAAGTGATAATTGTTATACTCAAATAAATGATTAATAATGATAATAATGCATATAATGTGTGTCTGTGTGTGTGTATGTATGTATGTGTATGTATATGTATGTGTGTGTGTGTGTATTAGTTTGACAATATAAAATTTTATATAAACTACAAATTGAGACTATGAGAGGAGATTTAAAAGTTTTGTTATTAAATATAATCAATTTTTATTTAGAACATATTATGAAGATGTAATGTTATTGAATGTTTTTAGGAAGATCTAATGGAATGCCATTATATAATTTTACTTTAGATTTAGAGTATTTCATATAAAAGGATGTAAAAACAATCATAGACAAATGAAAGTTGAGATACAATAATAGTAATAGTAACATACATATGTATGTATGTATGTATGTATGTATGTATGTATGTATGTATGTATGTATGTATGTGTGTTACAACCCCTGGTATGCCCAAATATGGGAGGAAGCTCACTACTCCCTCTTTCTGTCCTTCGGCTCATTACAGAAAACCATCCAGGCAGAAAACCATATTTTTATTTTTAATGTTGCCTTTTTATATTTGTGTTGTATTTGTTGTAATATATGTTGTATTTGTGCTGATAAATAAATAAAGGGAGACTTTACCCCTGGACATACCAGGGGTTGTAACACAAATACATACATACATACATACATACATACATACATACATACATACATACATACATATATGGATAGATAGATAGATAGATAGATAGATAGATAGATAGATAGATAGATAGATAGATAGATAGATAGATAGATATAGATATAGATATAGATATAGATATAGATATAGATAGATAGATAGATAGATAGATAGATAGATAGATAGATAGATATAGATAGATAGATATAGATATAGATATAGATATAGATATAGATATAGATATAGATATAGATATAGATATAGATATAGATATAGATATAGATATAGATATAGATATATGATTTTAAAATATGTGATTTGATATGAATTGCAAGCGAGGACTATGGAAGGGATGCATAGAAATTTTGTAACCAACTGACACACTTTCTATAATTTGTAATGGAAGATATTTTTATGTTTTTTTGTTTTGTCCTTTTGTGTTTGTTCAAAAATTAAAAAAAATGTTTTAAAAAAGGAAACTAAAGAAGCTCTATCATAGCCTTATTTGACAATAGTTGTATTCTCTCCCTCTCCCTCTCCCTCTCCCTCCCTCCCTCTCCCTCTCCCTCCCTCCCTCTCCCTCCCTCTCCCCCCTCCCCCCGTCAGAAGACTCTATGGACACTGAGACTCTGTAAATAGCTGATTTACACTGGATCAGTTTCAGGGTGATCTATCTCAATTTATTCTCAGTTGCAGAAATTAACTGGAGAAAAACAAAGTTCAGCTCTCAGCAGGAGGATTGGCCTTGCAGTAGGGAAAAATAACATGTACTCTTCAAAGGCATGCCCCATACCCCTCCTTCCTATCTCTCATTCTCTCTTTATTTGAAAAAAGTGATCAGGCATTGCATCGTAGTAAGGTATCAAATTATACCCTTTCTCCGGATATGGGCATCTGCAAAGGGGAAGAGGACATGTGACATAATGTGTGTTATTGTTCAAATGGTGCAAATTACATAATTTGTGTCAATCACTAATGTACATTACCATTCTGTCAGTTGAGCAATGACTTCATGATTGAAATGATTATTATCATGGCTTATACCAGATCCCTATGCTCAATTGATACACAGGATGAGTGCAAAGCTTCCTCTAACTATGGCTGCTCAAGCAGGAGTAAAGAATCCATGAGGATCTTCAAATTGTGCACAGGTCTGTATTAGGGATAGCAATCCCAGTAAGGATGTCAACCCTTATCATCCAAGGGAACCCAAAACCAACGCTTAGCCTCTGAACGGGATCACGTTTCTATTCTGGAATAGAAATGTACAAGTGAGTTGTGAATGCCCCAACACTGGAAGTCTTTAAGAAGATGTTGGATAGCTATTTGTCTGAAATGGTATAGGGTTTCCTGCCTAGGCAGGGGGTTGGACTAGAAGACCTCCAAGGTCCCTTCCAACTCTACTATTGTATTGTATTATTGTATTGTATTATTGTATTATTGAGTACCATCAACATATGGATGATAGCACTTGCTGCAGGATGACATCACAATGGCTTCATGTAGTAAATATTGAATAAGAGGTGTGAGAGATCTAAAACTTAGGTACCCAGTGAGAGATCTCATAAGAGATCTCTCACTCACACCATTAATATCCATTGGAATATTACAGAGAAAGGATTAACCAGAGAAGCTTACTAAGCTACTGGGAGTTAAAAGAGAGTTAGTATGGATGTACCATATTATAAATTAGCATTTATAATGCTAATTAGTCTGCAGCATTAAATTTACATAGATATTGACAAATGCAATTACTAATGCATGAGTATGTTCTCTGGCAAAGCTAGCCACTGCAATTTAATTGAAAGGTACTTTGCATATTTTTTCTTAATCCCAGCAATAACACTTATTCCATGTAATGTGGTATAAATATTTTCCACAATGTACAGAAATTGGCCACCTGCTTCAGGCAATAGTAAATAAATGTTCTCCATTAAAAATATGTTTGCAAACAGAAGTTTTAATATGAGATTTTCCCTCCCATATAGTCATCTACAGTATCCCAGCCAGGAATAGAACAATATTGGTCTATACATAGAGCCAGTCAGATTAAGACACCAGGTTAGAAATCAGTAGACCAGGAGTTCTGATTTTGCCTTGCACACAAAGCCTGCTGGTGACCTTGAATCAATTACTCTCTTAGCCCTAAGCAGTAGACAATGGTGAATCAATTCTCAAAGTATTGTCAGGAAAGCAGGGACTTGTCCAGACAGTCACCAAGCATCAACACTGATGTGAAGACAGATGACAAATACCAGAGAAAAGTGGCAAAAGAAGGGCAGAGAGGTGGGGACAGTGTGTGCAGGTAATAAGGGGCTAGATAGTTTGGTATACCTTGGGGTTAACAAGGTGTCTAGCTAGAAGATTGGAGATGGGTATGGAGTCAGATTGCTGTTTACTGGTGTTCTAATCAGCTGTTTGACAGTTAGTGGTGTGGCACAACAATGTTTTAAAATGGTCTGTTCTAGATTTCAAATACGTTTGATACTGTTTCAGAGAGTAAATGTTGCTGCTAGTAGTGGTGCTTCTGAAACCTGTTGTCACCAAATAAAACAAACTTATACCTCTAACTAGATGATATAACATGATCCATTAATAACATGTTGATTAAGCTACAGCAGGGGTGTCCAAACTTGGGAACTTTAAGACTTGTGGACTTCAACTCCCAGGATTCCCCAGCCAGCCATGCTGGCTGGGGAATTCTAGGAGTTGAAGTCCACAAGTCTTAAAGTTCCCAAGTTTGGACACCCCTGAGCTACAGTATCTGGCATCTTTTTTTCACATTCTATTCAGTATTTTGTATCAGAAAGGTGTTTCATTTCAATTTACTTATCTAAGACTTAATTTTCGTACCTTTGAGAGGAACACAACATGGTTACTTTCGAACATCTCAACTGGCTTTTGCTCATTGATTCCAAAGTTCAGTAACACTCGTGCCTGTGCCATTGATAAATATATTACTTTTGTAATTAGAGAGCAACAATTGACTACTTCTAGTTGGCTCACCTAATTGCCCAACTTGCACAATATAACACACAGCTGCATATATCCTTCTGGACTTTGGCCTACTACATATCCATATATTCTATCTGTTTGGGATTCCTGCTTCCTATTATTTTGACATCCTGTACATTTTAGATAATTATTCCAATATCTTTGAAGGGTTTGCATAACAATTCAGTAACATTTCTACCAATAAAGGTGAACATTTGTAGCTCAGGATTGAAATGAGGGGTCCTTGGTGCTCTCTGAAAGATTCAGAGCACTGATGTTACCTAGTTAAGGTAATGAAACATCTGCAAGAAAACACGCAAGCTCAGAGTAGTGGGTGGGTGTTTCCCCCCCCCCTGTTTTATATTCCCTTAGTTGTGATAGTGTTATGCCTTGTTTCTGTGGATATATGCAGGAGCTTTCCAGTTATCTATTTGATTATTTGATAAATGCTCATTTTAATTTTACTTCATCAAGCTTATTATTCCATTTCTTTGACCTCTGTTAATTGGAAATATTCCAAAATGTCTTTCATAATCATAGTCATCACTGCTACCATCAAACTCCTTCTGTATTGTGGAAATTCCTTTCTTTTTCTGTTTAAATGTCAAGGTAAAATTCCTACTTCTTTTATCTCTAACTTTTTATTTAGGTATTCCGCAATGTTATGTAGCTTCTCTTGACTATCTTTCGTCTCTTAGTAGCATAAAATCAGATTTTTAAAAACATAATTTAGAAGGAATGTCCATTCTTGAGCCCTAAGAACAGGCAGGAATCAGGTTTCCTTTGCAGAGAAATGCATTTTATGCATTGTATAGCTTCAGCTTTTTGTTCCAAGCTCTTGTTCCTCCTTTCAGATCATAAATGCTCTTTTGAAGCTTGAAAACCTTTCTTTTTCAGGTTCTTCAAACATTAGTGATAGTTCCATACAAATGCCTTCCTTGATCTTTCCTTGCAAGTAGCAGTCTTTACAGTAAGTAATCTACATGCATCTTTCTTGCAGTTACTGAGAAAGCATCCTTAGGGGAGCATGTTTCACAGCTGGAGCAAATGGCTTTTTTCTTCCCTGCTTTAGAGAATCTTTTAGGTGGAAATTCCTTGTGGTGTCTTGTTGTCTCACTGTTGTCTCGGTTCTGGTTCAGTTTATACATCCAATTCTCATTCAGGGATTTCTAGTTGGCTCAAATCACACAATTAGTTTGTCACTCAGCTGTGACTGCCGCTTTGATTCTCCCTCTACTGGGATGCTTGGGGCAAAAGCTTGAATTACTGGAGAAAGTCTACCAGCTTGATCCTATTTGTGTATTCATCTGGAATTCTGTATCTTTCACAGTATTATGGTCACCCACCAAAAATCAGTAAAGTTCATTCTATCAGTGAAATGTACATATAACCTTTGAATCCAAACACTCTGATATGGCTCCTACCAGGCTTGGTTTCATGCCTAATTCATATGGTGCTACATATGTAGACTTCATTGGTAATTTGTTCGGCAGTTACAATTGCTTCTCCATAGAACTTCTGCTTTAGAAGCATGCACTTTGTGGTTGCCCCCAGAGAACAATTTCTTCTTAATAACCTTTTAATTTTTTCAAAGTTGACACTCTTGTTTGGCTATTGCTCTCAGGCTAATGCAAAATTACCATTAATATTCAATACTAGAAGTGTCTGTTTGACTTGCATTTATCCAATCTCCTTAAAAAAAATTAAATTAACATTTTAAATTAAAAGCAATGACCATATAACAGCCACTGTGACACAGTGGTTAGAAAGCAGTACTGCAGGCTAACTCAATGCTGACTCAAGGAGTTCAATTCTGAATGGCTCAAGCTTGACTCAGCCTTCTATCCTTCCGAGGTCACTAAAACATGGACCCAGATTGTTGGGGACAATATGCTGAGTCTGTAAACCATTTAGGGAGAGCTGAAAAGCACTATGAAGTGGTATATAAATCTAAGTGCTACTGCTATTGTTACATGCAGTAATGTTTTATAAATGTTTATTAGTTCTTGCCCCAGTATTTGGGAAAATGAAAACAAAAATCCTTTTCCTGTGCTACGTCTCTTTGTCATACATGATTTTCTACAATATTATCATATCTCTACCCTGTCATCATTTTTTCAGGCTAAAGAGTCCTAAACATTCTTGCATTGTGTCATAAGGAAGTGGAACAATATACGTGATTCTAGATGGGGATATACTATAATTTGTATATGAAATTATACTGTTGGCAATTTAATTTTCAGTCATATTCCTAATTATCCCTGACATGGAAGTCATGTTATACTATTGTATGCCATACTCTAAGTCAGCATCTCCATTTTGTTATTAGCTATGACCTCAATATTTTTTTTCAGACTCGGACATCATCAGAGTAAATAAGAGGTTAATGCTTTCAGCTCCAAGATACGTCCCTTCACCCTTACTTAAACTGAATTGTAGTTGCCATTTTTGAACATTTACCCAGTTTTAAGAATTCATTCTAGAAGTCTTCCCAATCTGTTCTGGATTGCACCAACCTGAACACTTTGACCAGTTTACTGCTTAACCCTAAATCAAGATAGTTCATGAACAAATTAAAAAGCAGCGATCCTAACATAATATCACTTCTTACTTCTCTGCATTGAGAATCTTCATGTGTATGCTTTGTTTTCTGGTTTTTAACCACTTAATAATCTATAAAAGGAAAAAAAAACTGCTTATTCCATGTCTGCTCAATTCGTTCAAGACGATTTGATGATGAATTTTGTGAAAGGTTTTTTTGAAAACCAAAAATACAAAATGTCAATATGAATCTGGTAGTGAGCTACTACTCAGAACCCCCCCTCCCCCCCAAAAAACCCTCTGCTAGTTTGAAAGATGCTACTGGACTCCATATTCAATTTGTGGGGCACACGCCAACATCACTCTTCCCCTTAATGACAGTAGGATACCTAAATCCATGGAGTAGTTCACACCCTCAAAAAAAGTTTGCAAGTCAGAACTTATTTTTGCAGAATCCATGCTGAATTTTCTTTAAAAAGGTATTTTTAAAATCTGTCATTACTTATTCTTTCTTTAATTAGCATTTCTACCTGGATTTAAGCAGCTGGCCTATAATTCCTTAACTTTTCAACATCCATTGGTATCACTCTTTTCCAGATCGCTGATTTGCAGAATTTTCCAATTATGGATAGGAGGCCAGCAATACTGAGTTCTTTCAAAACACCTGGGTGAATGTCATACTGTAGGTTCTAATGATTTATTACTATATAGTCACTTCAGTCACTAGAATACTTTTTGTTGCTTTATTTTGCTTTAATTGTTCTAATTCCCTCCCTGAGAAAATCAATAGAGGCTCAAGTAACCATAGTATATCAATAATTATTTTCATTTTTCTGTGGTCACCATGTTCTCCTTGAGTATCCATGTTACTCATCAAGTGCCTTGCCATATCATATGTTGCATATTTATCTCCATTATTTGAATGCACAGTCCAAAGCTTTTTCAAAACATATTGTTAACTTTTGCAACATATCTAAATTTCTCAGCATTTTAACTTTTCTTACTTATCCAAGAAATGTATGTCTACCTAGAGAAGTCATTAGTCAATATCTCTATCTATCTATCTATCTATCTATCTATCTATCTATCTATCTATCTATCTATCTATCATCTATCTATCTACACACACACACACACACACACACACACACAGTATATCTGTTCCCACCTGGAGTTTCATTCCTTTTTGAATCCGCAGATAATGTGAATAATCTCAAGTAGACACTGTATTTCTCTTTCTTTGTTGAAGAAAAGTAGTTCCAATTTCCTATAGCACACAATTAGAGTCCAAGGATTTAACATAACACCTTTTGCTTACTGTATTTGAATATTGTGAACCAGTGTTTTATGTTGACAGTTTAAATATTTCTTATAATCCACTTCAAATATGCCATTCAATTTGAGATATTTTTCATACTCATCCTAGTCCATGACAAAGCAGTAGTCTTCTTTAAGTGTTATGTCATGGTAATATACATCAGTGATATCAAACTGGAATCTAGCATTAAAACATATAGACATTTCAATAATTAGATTTTTATTATTCTTTTTACAGTTTGTGTTTCATTCTTGCAATTCCTTTGCTTTTAGCATTTAAAAACAAATCTGTTAGTCAAATCAGAGTGTTACAATCCTACAGTGTTTCACAGGTCTGCCCAATTTGTGTTCTTTTTTGCCCCTGAAGTAATAACTTCTGCCTTTTAAATTCATCTTTTCCATTCCCTCCTTATTTCTTGTTAGAATCTTTCCAAATTATTAAACACCTTCTAAATTGTTTCTTGCATATCACAAGCTAGCATCTTTCTTCACTTTTGGCACATCCCTAACAGTTTAAAAAATGTGTAGAGGCTCTTTAGCATTAATCCAATTAAGATTACCTCAATTGAAATTTTAGTACTGTGCATCTCGTTAACATGCACACATATCTTCTTCCTTGCATTAGGCCTCTTATTGCAAAGTATACTTTTTGTTCTCATATAATCCTTTCCTCGTATCCCACTTATCACCTTTTTAAAATGAAGCAAAATTCAGACTCTCGCTGTCATCAAAACATCTTTTTTTGGATGCATTCTCTTTTTTATTCTCTTACATACCATTTTAAGTATACATTCACATAATTGTTATTCTTTACATTTATCACTTATACACTATATTGCCAAAAGTATTCGCTCACCTGCCTTTACTCGCATATGAACTTATATTGGCTCCCAATAGATGTTCAGGTGCAATTCAGGTTTCCTGGTTATTGCCTTTAAAGCTTTAGATACCATAAAACTGAGCTACTTGCAGGACTACCTGCTCCCCTCAACCTCTGCCTACCCCATGCATTCCCACATGGACATGCCGCATGCTCCAGATCTCTGCTGACTGATGTCTAATGGATGTTGTTACACATTCTCTACCCAATACTCATATTAATACAGAACAGATAAATGAAAATCAGTCTGGTAAAATCCAGACTAACTATAATTAGCACAAAGAATAATGAAAACAGTCATTAATTTGGAGAAGTCACATTATAACTGATATGCATCTGTAGGATAATAAAAATGAATGAAGCATGGAGTAGACTAAGGAAATATCTAGCCACATTATGGGCACTAATGCAGTGTCAGTGACTCAACAATGAATCCAAAGGGGAAAAAATACTAACAGCAATTCAGTTGGGAAGACATAATCACAGATTAAATACTGTAAGTTAATATGCGACTAAAGGCAGGTGAGCGAATACTTTTGGCAATATAGTGTACATTTAGTATTTCACTTAATAGGTTATCATGTACAGTTTGGGTTGCTTTATTTACCATTCCTTCCTCCTTTTGTAATACCACTTTGTTTTCCCTTTCTTTTATCCCTCCCTCCCTTCTCTACTTCCTTCCTCCTCTCCTTTTCCTTTCTTCTTCCCTTACCTTTCTCCTACTCCTGCTCTTCCTCTTCCCCTTCCTACCCTCTCTCATTCTTTCTCTCCCTTCCATCCTCCTCTCTTTGCCTCTTTCTTCTTTCCCTCGTCATCCTTTCATTCTCTCCTCCTCTCTCCTTTTCTTTTTCTATTAGTGTTGATGTATATTTCAAAAATCAGTTTATTTTTCCTTGGGATTTCCGCCAACCCAAATATAATTTAGTATCATTTCTTATTCCCTTACCTTCACTAGTCTACCCTAGTTATGTTTCCCCGCCCCCTTTATATCTCGCTCTTGAATATATACTTATATATTTAATATTTATTTTCTGTTTTCCCCTTCTTCCCCCCCTTTTCCATTTAATAGTGCGTGATCTGGGTTTGTTAGCTTCTCCGTATTTTCTTTTTAGCTTGCTTTCTCTAGCCAATCATACTATCTTCCCCATGTCTTGAAGTACTCCGATTCCTCTTTATCCTTTATTTTCATTGTCAACCTATTTATCTCTGAACAATCTAATCTCTTTTTTATTATCTCTTTGTCTATTGGTAGCTTATTTAATTTCCAATTTTGGGCAAATACAATTCTCGCTGCTGTAGTTACATGTATAATCAAATAAGTATACTCTTTCTTGAATTTCTCTGGGATAATACCTAGTAGAAATATCTCTGGTCTAAATTCTGTTTCTTGTTGTAACATTTTCTTTAACCATACTCTTATTTTAGTCCAATATTTGGATATGTCATCAGAACATCTTCATTGGTCTTCACTAGCAGTATTCCATGACTTTTGCTCTTCTCTTGATTCTGCTGGCTGCTAAATTTGCAATATGTTTCTGACTCCTCAGCATCTCAAAAATAGCCTTAATTTAAAGGATCGAGAATATATCCATGACCTTATGGTTTTTAGTTGCCTAAGAATTCTGCCAATTCTCTATCAAAATAATTTTTGTTTTTGTTAGCAACTCTAAAATATGTACTCAGGGTTTTGTTTGTTTTTTCATTTCCTGGATTTGCCCATAATACATTGGCAAACAAAAAGTCACGAGAACCTTAGTTGTAATCATTTAGTCTACATGCTGAGGACTGCATTAACAAATTGTGTGAATAAAGCCAATCCATTCATAAAATCTAAAGTCAGGTCCTTTAGGCAAGTAGATACTTTTGGAGCACTATTCCCCTCAGAACGTCTGATATTATTGTCCCCTGATATTATTCTTTCATCCCTAGTAGATGCCAATATCTGGCACATATTAGCTGATCCCCAAATTTTGTCAGGCACCTAATAGCCAAGTATGAGGAGCAAGATTCATATAGAGTTTTGCAGTATTCAATCTGAGTAGGTCACCAGAACCAGAGGATTTGTCTTCCAAGCTTTCAGACTCATGCTCGAACCCATCTTCAGGGAACTTCTCTCTAGCAGGGTGTGTGCTGTTCTGGGTGTGGTATTTATAGTGCCTGTTGTAAGTGGATGTTGATTGGGGTATGTTGATGGCTGGCTTTTAAGTCATTAACGGTCTTGGTGACCCACCAAGATTGGATCCCGCAACTTTATTCTGCAGTATTATTCTGGGACAGATATATTTGCCATAGAGTTTTATTAATTGGGTTTAACAACAACAAAAGGAAGAGTTAGGATACAGACTCTTGGATATAGAATAAGCAAAATTCATCTTGTTGTTTATAGGTGCATTTGTTAAGATGATATCTCTGTGACTGGTCTGAACCTCTTTTTTCCCAGGTGTAAAACTGAACACCTCTTTTCACAGCCTGATATTGAGACATGCCTATGTAATTTGTTGGTGATGTTTTGATATATTCTTTTTCCTTTCTCTGCTCCAGATTTCACCTGGTTGGTTAATACTTAGAAATGAGACCACTGGCATTAGGGAACTGTATGATAGAACAGGAAATCAAAAAAGGGAATGGCAAACAGCAGACACATTGTGATCAAGGGAGTAAATCTCATGAAGTCACTGAAGTCAAGCTCAAGGGACTACAAGGTTGGGAGCTTCCACAGCAACTATTTTTGTTTGTGTGCATGTCACTGAGTGTGTGAGTTATAGGAGGAAGAATACAAGGTGGATTGTTCCAGATTCCTTCTTAGAAACTGTTCACATATTAGAAAATTGTAACACTAGTGCAGCTATGTCAGATGGAATTCTCCTGCAGTTCTTCTTCAATAGAACAATAGAAGTGTTTATTGAGTAGAGTTTCTTTTTTCTCCTGGAACCTAAATTATAGAAAGTTTTATTTACTCCTGTGATGGGCCAGATCCCTATCTTTGAAAAGCATTTTCTCATTGTGAAAAGCTTTCACTGAATTCTAGTTCTGGCATTAATTCCATAGAAAATGTCTGACCAAAATATTTGTGTCTTGTTCACAGTGCTAGGGTTTTTTAATTAAGGGGAAAAAATCATGTTAGCTGTCACTCTACAGAAACATTGTTGAATACAAATCTGATCTATTTAATTAACATGTGGGTGCAGCTGTATAGAATAATGGCCCTTGAAAAGAAGAGTGTTTATCTGTTATATTACCCTACACCACATTTTCTAATTAATTCCCTATTGAATAACAGTCTGTCTTTTGAATGTTATATCTATGTTGCAAAAAGAAGGTTATTATTTATTTGCTTTTTTGAGAAAATTCAATTCTGAGATGCATAAATTGAGTCCTAACATGTTAGAGGAGTCCACAATTTTCAGGATGTTGTTATGTTAGATGTTATATGATTAAAAGATAAAATAAATATAAACAAAGGGTTTATATCTCTTCAACAGCAGGTGAAGGGTACCACTGGAAAATATTACTAGATATAGGATACTAGGATATTGAAAACAGAAAGATAATATTCTTTTGCAGGTCAGCCTTCAAATATATAAGGAAATGCTTTTATTCATATGAATGGTTAAGTCATTACAAATGTATCAATGTATGTAGTGTGTACAAATCCACTCTGTCCAACCCTGTATTCATCTGTGAATGATTTTAATGTATACACCTGGGGGGGGGGGGTTCAAATTACAGTATGAAAGTTTTTGTGCTGGTTACTCAAATAAAAAAATACTGAGAGCAGAGAATAATTTTGAAAAAAAGGGGAAAAAAAGAAAACCCCATTAATGTAAACAACTGCATCCAGATACACTTATTAGTCTTAGATTAGGCTAATTTGCTTAAAAACTGATAACATGAACCTAAACATCCAACATCCTTAGTCAAGACAATTTGATTTTGAGGCCCATCTGGGATAACTAAAGGAAATCAATAACTGCATGGCTGCTGGGAGAATTTGGGTTGGTTGTGTCATTAAATGTCTAAACTTATTATACATTGGATTGAGGGGAACCAGGCTGAACAGAAGGTTTAGTGAGATGAAATAACAATAATACAAAAACATTACCATTTTGTTTCCTCTTCCTGACCCAAAGAACAATTTAGAGGACCTTTTTTACACATGAAATTCAAAATTGTATAAAATTACTATACAGGAAGGTAAGGTTTAATTAGGAAACAATAACATTTCAAAGGTCAGCAAATCCAGCCAATCAATGTGACCGGGAAACAGAAGATGGTAAAGAAAATACTTTCCCGTATAAAGAATGAATAACTGAGCCAGAGATAGATCTTCGGGTGACACTAAATGAAACCTGGTCAATTAGATGTAGAATTACTTAAAATTTGTTTTAAAGTATCCATTTCCCCCAAAATAAGACCTTACTGGATAATAAACCCAATCAGACTTTTGAGTGCAAGCACTAAAACTCCTTTCTTTTAGAAATTTCAAGCCTCAAAAACAAAAAATTATCCTGTTTCTCTCCACATGTTGATTTTTTCCCCCTGAAGATAGGGAGATTTTTAGGAGAATGGTGTCTAGAGAGAGTCATAAATCTCATAATTTAATCCATAAGTAGCTATCTCCAAGTATTTGCCTAGATTTGATCATCACTACTTGAAGAAAAAGCAGAATCCGATTACCTGATCCTTTCTTGTATTGTACAGCCTGGTAGATTCTGTCCTCCCCTATTATCATAGGCTGGAGAAATGCTCTGAGGTGGGAATCCATATTTCAGGCTTCTCTGAAATCATACATACGGTAAATGTAGTTTTCTGTCTTTTAGGTCTTATCTCTCTAATGTTCATTGATGAGGAGAATCCCAACCAATGAGCACATAATAGCAAAAATAAAATCCATAAGTGTTTCCTTTGTAACGGTTATAAATGTATAAGAGAAAGGACATTTGTTTTAACTGGAGGAAGTCAGCTGTTTATTATTACTATATTGTATATCCTGAAGAGAGAGAGAGAGAGTGTGTGTGTGTGTGTGTGTGTGTGTGTGTGTGTGAGAGAGAGAGAGAGAGAGAGAGAGAGAGAGAGAGAGAGAGAGAGAGAGAGAGAGAGAGAGAGAGAGAGAGAGAGAGAGAGAGAGAGAGAGAGAGAGAGAGAGACAGAGAGACAGAGACAGACAGAGAGAAACACACACACATGTGTTAGCTTTGCTTCCACATGCCCCTTTGGGAGTGAAATTGATCTTCAAAGAAGCAGGTAATCTACTCAGGCAGCTCCAGTGAGTAAAGCAGAGGTGGCACAAAACTCAACTAGGCAGTGAGGGTGGAGGGAACAAGCCAGAAAGTTAGTTATAAATGGATAGCTTAGCACAAGGGCGGGTGGGTGGGCCCAGCCAGAGATCAAAGCTAAGGGTTTGCCTGAACCTGCGTGACCATGGAGCAGCCCACCACTGATTACTGGTGTGTGTGTATGTATAAATGTGTATGGGTATACATTTATATAACATTTATTTATTAAATTGATATGCCATCTTCCTATTAAGAATGACTGCTGTGAACTCACACAATGTATTATCTCATATTTTTAACCAATTTATAGTTGTTTGTGTCCTTTGACTCTGCTTTTTTCAATCTAGTATCTTTCAGAATGTTGGACTTCAACTCCTGTAATCCTCCAGACACTATGAGAGCTAGTTTAATATTTATGACCTGCAAATCAATAAAGAAAAAAACAAATATTATCAGCTTTATAGCTTGTGTTAGTAGGCAGCATTCCAAGCCACTGTGTTTTTACAGATTATGTTAAAGGAATTATAGACAATATTGTCATTGTTTACGTTCACTTTCATTGCATATGTAGGCTTACTACACATCTTCCCCTGATTCAAAATTTAAAATAATTGTCGATCTGCCACCCACCCACCCAGACATACAGATCACACTACTTTCTTTTCCTGCTAGTTTTCTCAAAGAAAGCTTTCCTTTTAAATCTGACTGTTAGTTTTGCCTGCAACTTTCAGAAATGGATCGTTCCTTCAGATTTCTTTTGGAGACAGAGAAAGAATTTTGATGAGAGGATGTTGTCTGAAGTTAGCATTCTCCAGAGCTAAATCTGTGTGAGATGCTCAAGTTACTTCCAAAAAAAAAAACAAAAAAAACAAAAACAAAACAGGGCTAGGAGACTTACTCAGTAAATCTCTGGAGGGTACCAGATTGAAGATGGCTGCTAAATGCTAAGCCTTTGGTGGCAAACAGTCTTTGAACATAGCCTGCCATCTGAAGTCAAAGCAGATTAGTCCAGGAAATGTGCTAAGGCTGATGAAACCCTATCCTTAGCAAGCTGGGAGCCATTCTCAATCAACTCACAAGAAATTGCTTCTGAGGAAACATACACACCACTGAGCTATTAGTGTGTGCAGTTATTCTACTAATTTAAAACAAACTCTGGATCCCAGACCTTTTTCTTCCCTCTTTCCCCTTTTTATAGGTTTTGCTGCCAAATAAATTAATCATCTTCACCGCGACTGGCTGGAAACTGCTTTTTTTTTTAATACCGACTGAATTTGAATACCAATTCTTCACAAACAGATTTGTTATTCCTAATTTAACAACACCTAAGCAGGATTTGCTTTTTTCTCTCTCTTTCAAATTGGGAATAAGGGTGTTAATAAAACCAGCAATTTTCTCACTTCTGATTGAAATCTTCTCCTCCGCCCCTCAGATAATATTTAATGTATGCATACATACAGAAAGGTACACAACTCATCCCATGTGTTGTGAAATTATGGAACTTTGAAATCACTATCTTTGAATATCAAAAGAACTGGCTTATTTATTTGGGAATGGAAAATGGTATTTGATACTCGTGGAGAATCGCTTTGATATAAAAGGTTGTTAGAAGAATACTGGGGAGATCCAGGTTTAAAATCCCCTTTCAGGGGAAGATGGCCAGGATAATTTAGAAACAAAATCACTCTCTCAGCTTGGTGCAATTGTTGTGATGATAACAAAGAGGAAATCATAGATGTTGATGTTTGCTCCTTGAACGCAATTGCAGGATATAAATAAATTACACAGTCTTTAAATAAAATATTGCAAAGCTGGAAAACAATATTTAGCTTTATATTGATTTTTTAATTGCCACAGGTGTTTTGAATGTGCCACTCTCCATAGAATGAGTGGTACTTTAAACATTCATCAGATTGGTGCCTTTTTCATAATTTGGCAATAGATAGATAGGAGAGGGGACAACAAAAGATAAAATGCAACTGTGGATATATGAATCTAACAGTCTGAGCAGTGTAGAAGGTCTCTCTGCAACTAATGAACTCTTATTTATGTTAGATTGGTCATCTTGACTACTCAAGATAAACTTTCAAAACTCTTCTTAGTTTCTTTGCAGGTTTTTTATGTTTGTTTCTTTGCCCCCAAAACCAACCTATTTTAATATACAGTGAAAAAAGGCCAGTGATTTTTTTAAAAAAAAAACTCAATAACTGAGTTAGAGGTTTTATACCCCAAGCTTCATTATCTGAATCCTGACATCTTTCCATTTGAGACATCCCTGGTACTGCTCAAGCTATCAAATGCATCTCCTCTTGAATTTAAAGATACATTTCATTTTGACATATTCTTAACTCATGCTTTGCTCATTCATTATCTCTTGCTTCCATGAACAAGTCATTTTAAATTACTTGTATTTTTATATCTTTAGGTTTGTGTGTTATCATAAACTACAGCATGAATTATTTGCACAGTAGAAGGAAGCAAGAGAGAGTAGAATAATTTTCAGAGAACAGTAATACTGTTTTGTCCACTAGCACTCTTTCCAGTGATTGTAGTAAATCCAAATGAACAAACAGCTTTACTTCACAGATGCAATGAAGCTCCTTGTTCAGTTGAATTGACAATGTTCATGCAATGAAGCTCCTTGGTATACAAGTTACTCCACTTCCTCATAGTGTTATGATTGAACCAATCTCTGCTTCAATCAGCCTATTATCCTTGAAGTTGAGACACACTCAACCTCTCTTCTCCACTGGGGTGAAAGGAGAGCACTGCAGTTTTGAAGGAGAGGTTTTGAGGGATAATTTCACTTTAACATCATTGTAAAGTTCTGCAGGAAGATGGCAGATATGGACAACTTCCCTATATTACAGAATGATCATCAGCGGCATTTTCAGGGAGTTTTACAATAGTATTGTTATTTAACAACTGTGCTACAAAATAGAACAATATCTTATTTAGAATTATAATTATTATGCTACTGCTCTTGGTGGCATTATCTTTATTTTTAAAAAAAATAAAGTTCTTTTTAAAATAAATTAACTTTTTAGAGACCATGGAGAGACATTAATGTTCTTTCATAAGGGTTTTCCAGCTGCTAGGAGAACTTTTTTCCTTTCAAAACTACTAAAAGATCCCAGACTGAAATTACTCCCATGTTTCCCCATCCCCACCTCATTCCATAGATCCATAGATCCATAGCTCTTACTCAAAAATTCAAAATAAGGTTGATGCTGTTCTACCATCAGCAGTGGAATAGACTTATTTTAATGAATATGAGGCTAGTCTCTATTCAAAGTGCATACTTGACTGAGCTAATTCTCAAGGGGCCCAAGAAATAGCCACCTCACTCATCATAATTGATGGGCCTCTGAAACATAAACTGAAAGGCAATCTTAGTCTCATAGGTTTGAAAGCTTGATGCAATGTGACAGAATTGCTCTGTAGATAAGCTCATAAATTTTAGGTTTCTACCACTCCCACCCCAGCCTTTAGAATTCCATATACAAAAGTATTTATCACACAGGATGACTTTCAGTTAAGCAACATGAACTTTGAGAAAATCCATTATCACAACCATGCAACTTTTTGAATTAACAAAGGGTCACTGCATATGGTACCATATGTCACCATACCCTAATTATACTTTATACTATCATTGATTACCTTTTTATTTTGTTTGGTTGGAGTTGAGCTAGAAAAATGGAATACGAATTGAAGATCCATTGCTTGACCTATCACCAATATAATTAACTACCACTTCCTGACTGCAGGACTGGATTGTGCCATCTTCCTCCTACATGCACACCTCTGTTTTTCAGTTTTGATTCAAAACTGTTGCTTTCTGATGGAAACCATATTAACCCCTTCAGAGTGGATAGTTGGCATTCACAGTAGTTTGGCATTCACTTCCAGTTAGTGAAGCATAATCTCCTTGCTTCCCTACCTCTGCCCACATTACTTCAATACTTGCCTTCCATTTCACATAATTTTTAAATATCTTTAAGAAGCAGTGTAGGAATATTGTTATGTTATTTTGGGATAGTTGAACTTTCCATTCTTCTTTGCTACTGAGTTTCTAAGGATCTACAGAGAAACGTAAGAACAACACACTCTTCCCCATTGGTTTGATTATTGTTGCATGAGAGCAATAATGGTACCCTGGAGGAGGGGTGGAGAGTAAATCTGCATTAGTGTCAAAGGCAATAATGTGAGAAAGAAGTATCAAAATATCCTTCAAACATTTGGAAAACCAAAAGAAAGACATAGAAAATAGCAAGGTGGGAACAATCTTTAAAAGCAAAGGGCAAACACTGGTAGACTGGTCCACACAGATCAGTAAAGCAGGTTTACCTTCTCTGCCTGAATGGGAAAGGCAAGAAGCAAGGAAACTGTTAGATATTAGCATATATCGAGGCAAGTCTCCTCTCTGGTCCGCTGCTACAGCGGGAAACAGGTATCGTTCTGATTGGTCGAGGGGCGTACCCGATCCCTATAAAAGGGGAACCCTCCGACCCCAGAGCAAGCTGGATCACTATTACTACTAATAAAGAGCTGTTAAGTCACTCCGTGTCCGCAGTCTGTTCTCTCGTTGCCCAGATCTAACATTGGCGATGAAGGTAGGATCGAGAGACAGATAGGACGAAGAACGCTACCTCCAGAATCTCCGGATTTGATCCAGCCTAGGAATTCGGCAGAAATTCCAGCAGCCATCTCAGGTCACCGCAGCGCGGCAAATTCAAACGAGAGAAGATGGCGATGCACACTCCCCCCGCTCCATTCGACCCAGCGAACGACGAATGGGAAGCCTTCATGATTCGTTTTGAGTGTTTTCTCGAAGCGAACGAATACACGGGGATCACCGACGCCCGGAAGAAAAACATCTTCCTCGGCTACTGCGGAAAAGAAGTCTTTAACACGGCCAGAGATCTCACCGCGCCTACTCCAATACAGGCAGTATCGTGGACGGCGTTGCAACAGGCTCTACAAACTCATTACACGCCAAAACCTTCCCGCCATGTTTGCCGCAAGGAATTCAACACGCGGAACCAGAAGGCGGGAGAATCCATCAATCAATATGTTGCAGCCCTGCGTAAAGCAGCAACTCACTGCGAGTTCAGGGATCTGGACGAGCACATCTTAGCGCAGCTCATCTGTGAGTTAAGAGATATTTCACTACAAAAGAAGCTGTTGGCAAACCCGAATTTAACCCTACAGATAGCGCTAAACGAAGCAAGAGCGTCAGAGTCAGCAGAGAAATCATCGGTAACCATACAACGAGGTTTCAGCGTAAACCAGCCAGCACCAAGGCAGACCAGAGTGCACTACGAGGACACAAGCCCCGACTACGAGGATCCCGAGTTCGAGGACAGTCACCTGATGCAGAGCAGTCACTTGAGGCCTGGGGGGAGACCCGGATCCCGTTGGCCGCCCTGCGCAAGCTGCGGAGGGAATCACCCCAGGTCTACTTGTAGGTTCAGGAACGTTGTTTGTTAGCACTGCAACAAACTTGGGCACATCGCACGAGTGTGCCGGAGCGGAGTCCCTGCCTCACGGCAGCCACCCATGTACCGCCAACAGAAGCCCAACCCAGGGGCTTGGCGGAATCAAAAAGGGCGCCCAGAGAGAAATCCACAAGTGTTTACCCAGAGAGAAAGTTCCCAAAGAGCTGAGCGAGCGTATCCCCAGAGAGATTACTCACAAGGAGCTGAGCGAGCGTATCCCCAGAGAGACTACACGCAAAGAGCTGAGAGAGCGTTCTATCAAGACGCTCAACGAGAGTATTTTCAGGATATAGATGGTGAGATAGAGTTGACCCAGAGAGAGGAGTTGCGAACGTATCTCATCACGATAAATCAGGTCCGCCCCAAGCGGCCCAAAAGGCTGAGAGTCACAGTCCTCTTGGAGGGCTCACCTTGCGAGCTAGAAGTTGACACAGGATCAACCCTGACGATCATTTCATGGGCATCCATGAAACAGGCTATCCCTAGCCTCAGAAAGAGCCAACTACGCGCTCCAGACGTCCTGCTACGAGACTACCAGGGGAACCAAGTCCCCATCGTGGGCCAAGGCACATTCCAGATCCGTTTCAAGGACATC
This sequence comes from Natrix helvetica, assembly GCF_964273705.1. Lineage (NCBI taxonomy): Eukaryota > Metazoa > Chordata > Lepidosauria > Squamata > Natricidae > Natrix > Natrix helvetica. Next base: position 74,217,190 of record NC_138549.1, on the reverse strand, counting down.
GTAGCCCAGCTGCCCGTGACCATCGCCAGCGCGCCATTACAGAACCTTCTGGGGCTTGATTGGTTTGAAGCCCTGGGGTTAGAAGTCACTGGAATTAACGCCGTGGAAAACAGCAGCGCTGAACAGATTTTTAAGGAGTTCGAGGATGTGTTCAGCCCTGGTCTTGGTAAGTATGTGGGTAAACCGATATCATTCAATTTAGACCCCAAAGTGGCGCCAATCCGACTTAAACCGAGACGAGTGCCTTTTGCACTCCGCCCAAAAATAGATAAGGAAATAGATAAGTTAGTGGAGCAAGGAATCCTTGAGCCGGTGGATCACGTGCGCTGGGAAACACCCATCGTGACCCCAGTCAAACCAGATGGGTCAGTCCGCATCTGCGCGGACTATAAATGCACAATTAATGTCGCGCTACAACAGAGCGCATATCCTGTGCCTGTAGTACAGCACTTATTGCACTCGTTGGGGCCAGGAAAGGTATTTGCTAAATTAGACATGGCACAAGCTTACCAGCAACTGCCAGTTGATAGCGCCACAGCGGAGGCCCAAACTATAGTGACGCATAGAGGGGCATTCAAATGCAACCGGCTACAATTCGGTGTGAGTATTGCCCCAGGATTGTTCCAGAGCGTCATGGAACGACTTTTGCAAGGGATACCGGGAGTCGTCCCCTATTTTGATGACATCTTGGTGTCCGCTGCAAACGAGGAGCAATTAAACAAAAGAGTCAGAACTGTTTTGGCCAGAATCAGAGAAAAGGGTCTCCGACTCAAAAAGGAAAAATGCCAAATTAATGTGCCTAGCGTAGAATTCCTGGGTTATAGAATCGATGGTCAGGGAATACACCCCACTTCAAAGAAAATTAAGGCGATCCAGGACGCCCCCACACCACGGAATCAGACCGAGTTGCAGGCCTTCCTCGGACTACTTAACTTCTACAGCGTTTTTCTGAGGCAGAAGGCGACCGTTGCTGAGCCACTACACCGTCTACTCCAGAGGAACGCACCATGGAAATGGGGACGATCCGAAGCTGCAGCTTTCGCCGGAGTAAAGCGCCTGCTCACCACTGACTCACTGCTTGTCCAATACAGCCAGACCCTACCGCTGGTATTGACCTGCGACGCATCACCCTTCGGAGTTGGAGCAGTCCTCAGCCACAGGATGCCCCACGGAAAAGAAGCACCCATCGCCTTCTACTCCAGGACTCTTTCATCGGCCGAAAGGAATTACAGCCAAATGGACAGGGAAGCGCTGGCTGCTGTAGCTGGAGTAAAACGTTTCCACGAATACCTCTACGGCCGCGATTTTGAACTGATTACGGATCACAAACCGCTGTTGGGACTTTTGGCGGGAAACCGTCCCACTCCGGTCTCCCTTTCTCCACGCATGACCAGGTGGACTGTTTTCCTGGCTGCGTACTCATACAAATTGATTCATCGACCGGGCTCCACTCTCGGACACGCAGACGCACTCAGCCGTTGCCCATTACCTGACATTCTGCCAGACCCCACTCCAGAAGTACCGGTATTGCTCATTGACTGTTTGGACTCTGGACCGGTTTCTTCACACGACGTTGCAAGGTTCTCCTCTAAAGACAATTTAATAAAGCAAGTTCAAACTTGGGTTTGGAGGGGGTGGCCGAAGGGAAACGTGGGCCCGGAATTCAAAGTGTTTTGGTCAAAACGGGACGAACTCTCAGTGTTACAAGGTTGCTTATTGTGGGGGGATCGAGTTGTTATTCCGTATGCTTTACGTAGGAATGTATTAGATGCTTTACATGTGGGTCATCCGGGGATTGTTAGGATGAAGGCGTTAGCAAGAAGTTACGTTTGGTGGCCAAACATGGACAAAGAAATAGAGGAGTGGGTGGCCACTTGCGACCCATGCCAGGAATCGAGACCAGCACCCCCGGAAGCGCCTGCCACAGAATGGGAGAAACCTAAAGCACCCTGGTCGCGAATACACATCGACTTCGCAGGGCCATTCCAGGGTCAGACTTTCCTTATAGTTGTGGATGCATACTCAAAATGGCTAGAAGTAGTCCTAATGACTTCAACCACGGCAGAGGCAGTCATTAAGGTTCTACGGCGACTTTTCGCCACCCATGGCCTGCCCGACCTCCTGGTCTCCGATAATGGGCCTCAGTTCACGGCCATGCAATTTGAGACATATCTAGCAGGTCAGGGAATTCGGCACGCCCTCGTCGCGCCATTCCATCCGGCATCAAATGGACAGGTGGAGAGAATGGTGCGATTCGCAAAAGAGGCCCTCGCTAGGATGGGTCCAGGTGATTGGCAAACACGCATTGACCATTACCTCTTAATTCAGCATATTACCCCTAGCGCAACGACGGGTAGGAGCCCCGCTGAACTACTCATAGGCCGCCGTTTACGGTCTCACCTGGACCGTCTTCACCCAAATTACTCTGCCACAGCTCCCCCAGACTCCACAAGCAAAATTCGGTCTTTTAGCATAGGGGATTCCGTATACGCCCACAACTATGCAGGGGGAACATTGTGGATGCCGGCAAAGATCATTGGCATCACGGGTCCATGATCGTATCTGCTGGAGCTGGAAGATGGGCGGAACTGGAAAAGGCACATCGATCAACTTCGGGGTCGCCTAGCACACTCAGACCTCCGAAACGAAGACGAGATTTGCCTGCCTACAGAAAGTCAGCCACGCGAGAGCCTCATCATAGAAAACTACGACACCTGCGAACCGAGCTTGGAACAAGAAAGCAAGCACGAAGCAGAGCAACCCCCAGACAACGCAACCGAGCAGACTCCGGAACGCCCCAGCTACGAGGGTACGAAACCTTCAGAACGTGGAACAGGAAAAGCATCCGATCCTGCAACCACTTCTGACCAACCAGAACTACGACGCTCCTCCCGAGTAAGGCAACCCCCAACATACCTAAAAGACTATGTTACCTACCGCAACGTTCCGTCTAGGAAGGGAGGGGTGTTAGATATTAGCATATATCGAGGCAAGTCTCCTCTCTGGTCCGCTGCTACAGCGGGAAACAGGTATCGTTCTGATTGGTCGAGGGGCGTACCCGATCCCTATAAAAGGGGAACCCTCCGACCCCAGAGCAAGCTGGATCACTATTACTACTAATAAAGAGCTGTTAAGTCACTCCGTGTCCGCAGTCTGTTCTCTCGTTGCCCAGATCTAACAGAAACGACTAATCAAATCCAGGCTGAATACTGTCCCAGTCCATTGCCAACCTACTGCAATATAGACTGGAAAGTTTGCAGGTGGCTTAAGAACAGCTGAACTCAGCATGGAGGCAAGCATCTTAGACTAAATTGCAAGAATAGGATTGTGTTTGTTTTGCCAAAGAGAGGAAATGGGTATCAATTTAACAGTGTAATTTAGAACAGCCTTCCACATTTTGGTTGTCAGAATGTATCAACTTCCAGAATTCTCAGCAACAACTGCACTGACTGAGAAATTCTGGGAAAGATGAGTAAATGGGTCAGAATTATAGATGGAAAAAAAATAAGATCAGTCATGGATAACCAATCCGCTCTCACAGGGAGGGACTACTACTGGTGCCGTCCACTAGGCAGTGCCAGCGGGCGACGCCTAGGGGTAGGACCTTCTCTGTGATGGGCCCAACCCTCTGGAATGACCTCCCCCCCGACATTAGAACTACCACTGACTTCCGTTCCTTCCGTCAAAAATTAAAGACTCACCTGTTTCGATTAGCTGGCCTGGCACATTCTTAGTTTTTACCTCCCGATGGATATATTTTAATGGGTAATTTTGGGTAATATTTTAACTCTTGGGTTATTAGAGTTTTTAATGTATTATATTTATTATTCTATATACAGTCTTGTAACCTCCTCCACCTACGTATTTAATTATTTAACTGTTTTATGTATGTATTTTATAACGCATTTTAGTGACTGTACACCGCCCCGAGTCCCTTTCGGGAGAGGGGGCGGTCTATAAATATGAATAATAAATAAATAAATAAATAAATAAATAAATAAATAAATAAATAAATAAATAAATAAATCTTGAGCCAATTGTCACTTTCCTCCTAATGCAAGTTACTATAATCATTGCAAGTTACTACAATGATTAAAAGAGTGGAAACATATACTGTACATGCAGAAATGTTTGCCTTCTGAAGTAAGGATAGAAGCTCAATACAGACATACATGCATAATAAAAATATCAAATCTCATTTGTTTTATTTCTAAAAGATAATATTTTATATGAATCAAGGCATGTTGTGTTGCATCATTTGCTTTGGATATCTTACATATCTTAATTTTGATAAGAAATCCTAAGTATACTTGCATATTTTAATGATAATTTATGTAAATTAAATTAATTTAAGATAGGGCTTTTTCTTGATAATGGAAATTTTCTCATCAGAATATATCAATTTTCTTATATCAAGAAAACACACATGACATTTTGGTATTTGGTTAAGACCCGTGTACTCCACTGGCTGTTAATTCATATTTAGTAGTCTGCTTATTTTCCTATGCTGTTTGCTATTTAACAGAAAAATAATAGTTTTATAGCAAATATTGTTTATTATTTATCAATTCATGGCTATTGATCTTTTTATTCTTAATAAACCCTATTTTAGGCAGGATAAGCAACCAATGGGGGAGAGAGAGAACGTTTCCTCAGAAAAATGGATGTCTGATTTCATTTGTCCTTTCCATGTAAATTGCCTTTTAAAATCCCTGTTTACGCAGTTACTTGGCACTTTGGCTTTCTAGCTTGGGCTTTTTAGCAATGCTTGTGAAGTCAGTTTTTACAATTGTCCCTTCACCTGATTATTTCTCACTTTCCAGAAACAGAAGATTTTAGCAGCAAAGAGGAATGAAAGCAGCTTTTAGGAAATATTTTTTTACCCTTTAGAGCCAATAGGCAGAGAATTTACCAAATGGTATAGCTAACACCTAATTCTAGTGTTTAAGTAATTCTGAAGTCTAATGCATTTTGTTTTGGCTTCTGACACTAAACAGGATTCCTCACAGTTTCAGCATTAGGAGGTACATGATTGTCTATTTGTAGAAAATGTTATCTGAGTTATAATTACACTTTAGTTGAAAGAGAAGTGGTCAACATTCCTCAGTACAATTGGAAATTAAGTGAAAGCTTACTATAGGCTGAATTATTTCCTACTTTCCAGATAAATATCCTACAAATTCGAGACAAACTTTTAAAAATGCTATCTGGACTTGTTTTTATCCTTCTAGATCCATCTATATATGAAAAGATGCTTCCATTTCATATCATACAAACTTGTTTGTATACCCACCAACTAACAAAAAATTGCTAAACAATGTAGAGAAGGTGATGTATTTATGTTGTGGTTTGTTTCACGCATCCCTTTTGGCTATTCAGCCATAGATAGTGCAATGCATAACCACAACAGTGTGTTGTGTTTAATTTTAAAAGATGCAAAAATGGGATAGAAAACCCAAAGAGGAATGAATGGAGATCTCCCCGCTCCTCTCCTTCTCTCCCCCCCCACATATAGATGATATAGATATATAGATTACTAAGCATATTTTGATGACATGAGAACCATTTACAAAGGGTCAGAAATGAAATTAGAATTATGGCACTCTTTTTTCCTTGCGTCATAATGTTGCACTTGCATCCAAAAGAGCAAAACCTGGGGGCATGACATTATGATACCTCTTTAAACATTGTGACAAATGTAGCTGGATTCAAACTGGATGAGCATTTTTATAAAGTTAAATAGAAAAAAAGATTCTTCATGTTTAAATCCATGCAGCCATAAGTCTCTTAATAACATTCAAAATCATGTAGCAATCCAGTCAAAATAATTCAATGCAATGTGGGGGTGGATTGTAGAGTCCGATTGTAGAGATAACTGGCATGTTCATTAACTACACAATGCAATCATGCAACATCAGCATAATTGCAAAGATGTATATTAAATTTTAGATATTGTAATACTATGAATGTTCAATATCGCTTGACATTTTTTACATAAACTACTTAAGATTAGGCTGCTATTCTCAAGTAAAGAGTGATTTTTGTGAAAATTGTTTCTATGGAAATCAAACATTGATACTTTCAGTCTTTAATTGGAGTCAGCAAAGTATAGCTCCCTTTCTACTTTCTAAAGGCTTGAAAGAAACAATTGAATTCCCAACTCTTATGCTCTACTTATTGTATTACTGTTCCGATTTTCACATTTGCTATGTGTTAGATCAAATTGTTTACCAAGGTTTATGTATTTTGTTAGATTCATGTTTGTGGTGATCTTCTTTTGATTCAATTTACTGTAGAAAAGTGGCAGAAGGCAAAGAGAAAGTCATTTTCAAGATCAGCCAAGGTGTTACAAGAATAAATCAATTAAATAAATCAGTTGTAAAAGCCAGTGCATCATTTACCTGACCTCTTTAGACTGAGGGCACAGCCACACTTAGCACCTAAACTCCTCGTGTCCTGTGCTCTTGCCAGCTTAACTCTAAAATGACTTAAGGAAACAATAGTTCAGACTGAAATACTTTGGCAATTTGTTGTGTTTTCCTACTCTTTTGTTCAAGCTGGACATGCAGTTTCAGAGTTTTGTGTGTGTATGTATATATATACACACATATATATATACACATACATATATGAAACTGGACATGCATGTAAAACAACTCCCTTTGAAATTCAAACGTCTTTCTTTCCTCCCTAGTCTACTTTGGTATATTCTGTACCAGGGGTGGGTTATGATTGGTATGTCCCAGTAGGGGCGTACCGGTGCCTGCCAGGAGCACACCATACCCGAACGGTACCTGGTGCTCCTAGCAGGCACCGGTATGCCCGTACTAGAGAGCTCACCCACCCTCACATGCTCCTTACTGGTATTTGAAATTTTCAGGGCTTTAGCGCAGGCACACGGAGTGCACAGCACCTGCGTGACACGCCACCGAGCAGCTGGAGCATCCCGGAGGTGTCGTGGAGCATCACGGGCTGTAAGTACGCATGGGCGCACTGCTCATGCTCATGTGGTGGGCGCCTGGCCCCATTGCACTGTACCTGTTGCAACAGGATCCGGAACTCACCACTGTTCTATACAGGTCTTTTAGGGAATGTTTTGTTTAGTGGCCATTTGAAATTAATACAGTGATTAAAAAAAGTAACTTTGAGACCAGTACTCACATTTACAACATTGGCAGGTCTGTAAAGTAAAAGCAAAACAAAACAAAACAAAAAAGCTGAAGGATTGCATAATCATGATATTTCATTTACTTGTGCTTCCTAAAATAAGACTAGATGCCTCTGGTATGGATTCATGGTTTGTGGCTTTCTCCTTTTTTTAGATGGGAAATAATAGGTAAAAACAAATGGCTAACTTATTATGAGATATTAGAATTTTATCAAGGGAAATGTAAAATCAAAGACTGGTGGTTGCAGAGAATATTTGTCAATGGTTCTCTGATTTACAGTTATTAGAAAATAGACAAAAGATGCTAGGGCTTTGAACATTATAAGGCTAAGATTGAAATAGAATTGTGTACAAATGAAGACCATGTAATTGCTAAAATGTATAAAGTCGTATTAAACTTGAAACAGGTAAAAAACAATAGAAAGAATATATGATAAAGTGAACTAAAATGGTTAAAATAAAATATGAAACAATGAGAAAATATGTAGATGAAAGGATTGAAATTTGTACTAAGTGAGGAAGAGGAAGAAGATGGAGAAAAAGATGAGGAAGAAGATGCAGCTTTTTTCCCCTCAAATGACAAAAGTCATTGACAGCACTGATCACAAGATATTAATGCCAATAATCTCTAAACTTGTGATTCTATCTTGTGGGTGTCCAGATTTTTGCCACCGAAATATAATAATACTTAATATCTTATCAATATTTATATTAGTATTCAAATTTATTCACCAAAAAAGTCAGTAATGGAAGGATAATATAAGCCATAGGTATGAATACTTTTGGGAACTGTTGGCTATACTTAATTCTGCGGGGGAAGGGGACAAGAGTTCCCTTGGATGGAGTGATATTTAAATGTTAGTGAGCTTTTTTTCACAAATGTGATCAACACCATTTTTGGTGCTGGTCTCTTCTCAAAATGGCTGCTAATGGGGCAATTGAGTTTAGAGAACCTCTAAGCAGCTCAGAGCAGTGGTCTCTAATTAATTATTAATAGACCTTGGCTTAAATTGGAGAAATATAGACCTTGACTGAAAAAAACTAAAAAGAAAGGATTGTCTATAGTTACAACTATGCCTGAAACAAGAGAGTTTATCTGTCAACTTGTAAAGCGTTGCCATGACTATTATCAGGTTGGCATTCAAGGGAAGATTCCAGGCATACCTTCGGGCAGAGTTGAATCTCATATTTCTACAACCTAGTTCATGACTATGACCTATGACACATGACAGAAGGGAGGAGATAGGGGGTAAAGTTCAAACGCAATTAAGTGGAAGCAATTTTGGCTCCGCAGGAGTACATGCCAGAATGTTGATCCTAATAAATGAATGGATTTTTTAAAACTTTGCCTCGAGGCTCATAAATTAATTAGGACATCTTCTGGGAACTTCACATTATCCTCTACTAACCGATAACTCGGTGTTGCCTGGATATTTATAGGGGGGAAATGTCCGGTCCAAACATAATTTATAATCTTGGATTTCCCCCCTTACCAGAGGGGGGCCCCTTGTGGAATACCGTGAAGCCATTACAACGGCAATTCCACTGCCCTGTACAGTAGAAGCCATTTTACAGCAATACAGTAGAAGCCATTTTAAGGCACAACAGGCTGTATCTTAACAGAACACCCCCCCCCCCAAAGAGTTTTAGGAGTGTTTTATCCCCCCAATATTTTTTCCAGAGAGTAAATCATCTGTGTACTAAGTTTGGTTGAAATTGCTTGAGGCATTCCAGAGTTATGCTGGAACATACACAGACAGCAAACAGATTTTGAATCCTTAAGAGCAAATATGACACTAATATCAAGAGGAACATGATGCAAGATCTATTTCATTCAGACACAAAGTTCTGTATATTTGAGTGTAATGAGAGCTAATTAGCTCGAAATAGATCTATACTACTCTCCCTTTATTTATTTATCAGTACAAATACAACACAAATTTAAAAGGCAACATTAAAAATAAAAATATGGTTTTCTGCCTGCATGGTCTTCTGTGATGAGCCGAAGGACAGAAAGAGGGAGTACTTCCTCCCATATTTAGGCATACCAGGGATTGTAACACAAATACATACCTATTTCCCTGGCTCAACTGATAAGGAGGCGAGCCTGTGGCTTAGTGGCTAAGACTCCTGCCTAAGATATAATACAGCCCAGGTTCAAATCCCAGTAAGGGTATGGCTAGCTGATGAGACCTAATTAGCTCGAAATAGATCTATACTAGTCTCCCTTTATTTATTTATCAGTACAAATACAACATTATACACACACACACACACACACACACACATACATACACTTCAGTTACTTGAAGAAGTAATTTGTCTAACATCATTTTCTTAAAATCACTTTTTTAAATCCCATAGCTAGAAAGAGAATTATGTTTCCTTCACAAATTCAGTAGCAATGCATTTTATTATGCCATGTAAAATAATTTGATTAGAATATCCTAAATAAGAATTAGAATATCCATAAGGCCGTTTCTCCATAGGCATTTCTACAATTATCTTGCTGACCCTGGAGTTACTCGAAAACTCGATTTTATTTCAAAATGAGAATATTAAAACAGCCTTTTCCTTTGATAGAAATTGCTTACTGTCTAATTTTTTTCATGTGCAACAAAATTAACTGTCATGACTATTAAAGTCTTTGACCAAGTTGTAGTATTAGGTTAATTAAAGGAGTATAAGCTAGAAACTAACAAAAACTCTGCAAAAGATGTGCTGGATGGGAAACCTTTTAATAAAAGAGAAAAAAATCATCAAACTGAAACTGTTACATAAATGGAGTCTTTTTCTCACTCCAGGCTTTTTATTAGGTTTATTATGCAGCACATCCAGTGGGGGAAGAAGGTCACAATGCAGATATTCTACGTCTCATTCTATCAAAATAAACAGATTTCCACAAAGACATCATCTAACAATGTTTCATTATAGTGACTAACAAAATATCTTCTTTTGAGGTAATCAGAAGTGACATCTCACATATTTCGGTGCCAACCAATTAGGAGCCTTCATAAGAAGAAAGAAAGACAGCTGCGAGTATGTAAAGAGAACTCAAATAAAGGCTTCTGAGCTGAAATGCAGGTAGCTATTGTGAAAAACCAAATGTTTCTAAAACCAGATTTCAAAATACATCTTCCTCACCATAACAATGTTATTAAAAATTTGTGGTGGAGTATACAGAGCATGGAAGGGACATGGTGGCTCAGTGGCTAAGATGCTGAGCTTGTTGATCAGAAAGGTCGGCAGTTTGACGGTTCGAATCCCTAGCATCACGTAATGGAGTGAGCTCCCGTTACTTGTCCCAGTTTCTGCCAACTTAGCAGTGTGAAAGCATGTAAAAATCCAAGTAGAAAAATAGGGACCACTTTTGGAGGGAAGGTAACAGCATTTTGTGCATCTTTGGCATTTAGTCATGCTGGCCACACCACGGAGACCGTCTTTGGACAGTGCTGGCTCTTTGGCTTTGAAATGGAGGTGACCACTGCTCCCCTTAGAGTTGAGAATGACTAGCATATATGTGCAAGGGGAACCTTTACCTTATACAAAGAATCCTGTACAACAGAGACTATATAAGAAAGATGCTTTTAGAGCCTTCATAGGGTTTGGGAAATTGTTATAAATGATCACCTTGTTCTTTTCAAGAGAGAGTGTGAAGAAAACATCTACTCTGAATTACCTTTCCTCATTACATAACAGTAGGAAGGGGAGATATTGCTTCCAAATCCATAAGGAGTATAAATGATTGAGCACCTGTATTTTTATACTGCCAAAACCTTGTTTTAGGGAAGAAGGAAACAGGATGGAATGTGAGCAGTAAAGCATTGTGTGTAACAAAAGCAATAAATAAGTAAGGCAAGAAGGGAAAATATTGAAGTAGCACTCTTGTTTTTATCCTCACTCTTTCTCTTCAAAAGAACAGGATGCAATAATAATAATAATGTTGCAGTACCTGGAGAAAGCAGAATAGAAGAGAAAGAACTGAAGAAAATCACATAAGAGAAAGAAGTGCAAATAGAAGTAGAATGACTGTGGCAAGAGAAAGCAAAAATAGTACCAATAGTATTAATAGACACCTTGGGTGCAATCCCGAAACATCTGGAGCACTCTTTGAATACCATTGGCATTGACAAAATCACCCTCAGGAAATTGGCAAATGCAGCTTTACTTGAAATAGTATACTTTCTGTGGCAAAATCTTTAGAAGTATAAAACAACTTCTGCCTATTCCAGGTCCTTGGGAAGGATTTGATGGGTGGAGCAAAATGTCAAATCCAGTCTAAATATCTAGCTGTCTGTGCAGCCAACAATAACAATATAGAATTTTCTGACAAAACAATTGGGGAAGAATTCTATTGGAAGGTCAATGGGCTCAATAGACTTAAGAAGTCATCCTGATTAAATGATACATCAATCTAGCCACTGTAAACAACAAATGAAGAAAGCTGAAGTTCACAAAAGTGTGCATCTTTTAATAAAATTTGTTAAAAACAGTGCTAACAAAATCTTCCTGGTTTTTATGGGATATCTCATGGGATAATTATGTTCCCAACTAAAATCTTGCAAGATTTTGGGCAAACGTATCAAAACTGATGAGTTTGCTGCGGTCGTGGGATGTTGACCATTAAATATACACTATAGAAAAGACTCAAGAAGAAAAATAAATAATTAGGCAAATAATTTTAGTGCTTGCATAAGGATCACCTTAAACATTTTGTGTGAATGGAAGTCTTCTATGGACTTTGTGTAAAAATGGGGGGAAAAACCAATGATTTTGTGATTTATGGTTTAGATGATTAAGAGTAATATGATGTAACTTTAGAGAGAAAGGTAAAGTACTGTATTTTTTGCCCTATAAGACTCACTTTTTTATTCCAAAAAAGAGGGTGAAAATCTGGGTGCATCTTATACGCCGAATGTAGCCACCTGGGTCATCTAAAAATGGGGCAGGCAAACACCAGTGAGGAAGAAAGCGATGACAATGACTGCGTGGATCTGTCCTTCCTCATTTCTGATAGCAGCGAAGAAGAGGAATTCTTGGGGTTCGAATAAAAACATTACAGCCTTATTTTTGTTACTTTCACTGTTTACTGACTTTACTGACTGTTAATGAGAGTAAAGATAGTTCTTAATATGTTACATGGTTGACATAAAATTGTTCTTAAACTGCTGTTAACTTTATACAGTTGATATAAAATATTTTACTACAGTATTTGGTTCAGAATCTTTTTTTTCTAGATTTTCCTTCTTTAAAATTGGGTGCGTCTTATATTCTGGAGCGTCTTATAGGGCGAAAAATACGGTATATATTTGTACTTACAACTGCTTTTAAGAATATTGGAAAGCCTTTCTTGGTATCTTGCTTCTTTTCCCCCCCTATTCTTCAACTTCTTTTTCTTTTCTAGTACTTTTTGCATTTTCATTGATTTCTTTTCGTTTTTCATTCTTATTTTTTTAATTAATTTGCATTAGATTTTCTTTTTTTTTGTTTAATAGTTTTAATTAGATATAGATATAAAAAGAAACAGATATATAGATGAAATCTTGTTTTAGGTCTCTTTTGTGGACAAGATAGATCGATGACATCAGCAAGTGTTACAGACCCAGTTGGCAAAAGAAAGCTCAGGACTGTATTGACTGGAAACATGCAGAATAGGCCTTCATCCTGCAGTGGATAGACAATGGCTAAAATGATGATGAAGGTATAGATGAACTAAAATATATGCCATGTGCTAAGCCTCAATTAAGATAAAGAAGCAAACCTCATGGCAAAGGTGGGACTTGAACTCATGAACTCACTTTCTAGTATGATGCCTTAACCACTACACCAAATTGACTCTCCATTATTCTTAACCTTACTACTACCATAATAGTATTACATCACTGGTTTCCTTGTGTAGCCCTGAAAAAAAAAATCTGCAGCAACCAAATGTTCCATTTGGAAGAGTTCCATTTGTACCATCTCTAGATCTGAAAGCATCCAATTTGTTTGTCCGCTACAAGACTGTAGCTATGCAGACAGTGATTACCCATATTTTCAGAGTATAAGACACACCAGAGTATAAGAAGCAGGAAGGTTTTGAAGAGGAAAATTAAAAAAAAAGTTTTTGCACTCTGCAAACCTCCCCAAAACAAAAATGGGCCCATTTTTTAAATAAAAAAAAAGAGCATGAATAGCGCTTAGGCGGCTTGTAGAGTGCTTCTGGGGGACGTCCCCCCCCCCAAAATGAGCAAAATAATGACCTATTTTTCGTGAAAACAGGTCCATTTTTTATCAAACAAAGAGGGCATGGATAGCTCATAGAGTGCTGCTGGGGGTTGGGGGGGCAAAAAGTAGACCATTTTTCACTCATTTCTGCCCTCCCCAGCCCCCAAGAACTCTCTGAAAGCCTTCTAAAAACTATGCACAGCCATTTTACAATACAATACAATAGTAGAGTTGGAAGGGACCTTGGAGGTCTTCTAGTCCAACCCCCTGCCTAGGCAGGAAGAATTTTGGTGAAGGGGCGGAGTTTCGGGAGGCCAAAAATGCTGTATTCAATGTATAAGACACACCCAGATTTTCAGCCTCTTTCTTGAGGGACAAAGGTGCGTCTTATACTCCAAAAAATACAGTACATTTCAAACACATATCTTCCTCTTTTAAATAATTTGATCTGTTGAAGAGGTCTTGATACTGCTAACAACTACACAATCTTTATAAATAGGTTCATTCAATGAAGAGATGACCTTAAATTGGAATTCATAACCAAAATGAATAATGGATTGCCCATAATAATAACAATACACTTTACTAGAATCATCTGGAGCTGTTTCTGTATTTCATGGCACATAAGCCTACATACAAAAGAGTTACATGAGATATATATTCTGTAGAATCATTAAAAGATATGACACTTGTCAATTAGAGACAGTTCCATCCAGTTTTGAAATTGCTTCTCTGTGGGTGCCTTCTTCAATATCTTTAAACTCAGTTCAGGGTTATAATCTGATATCTAAATCCATATTTACTGGGAATATCTAACTTTGGGTTATTTGACTTCCAAGTACTATACAAACATGTAAATAGCACATCAATTTTAACTGAAAGGGGGGGGGGAAACCACATCACCTCTAAGATAGCTGCATGGAAGTCACTTCTAATCTTATTTAACAATGAATACTTGGTGCTTGAGTTTGTTGTTTGAGAGTGCAGCACCTTTGTGCATGGCAGAAATGAGATTGCCTTTCATCTAATATTTCTGTATCAAATACTGAAGCACCTCAAAAATTTACAATACTGCCTCTGAATAAATATGATACAGTTAAGAACATTTCAAGCTTGTCTGTTATGGTCATGCTCAATAGGAAAATCAATATCTTATTCAGGGTGGAAGGAAATAATTTAACCTAGAAATTTCTTTCAATAAGCTTTTTTTAAAAGAAAAATAATTGACATCATGTACCATACTGATACATTGTGAAAGCTAGGCAATTGCAAATAAAAGTGGTGATTGCTCAGAAAAGCACTGAATTCCTTTATGCAAGAGTTAAATTGATTCAGAATGGGCAGTAGTAAGTCAACTTGCTATCATCCCAGACTACTTGGTCAACTTGCTATCATCCAAGTCTAGTTGATCAACCTACTATCATCCAAGTCTAGCTAATGCTAGATGTGTGTATGTGTATTTTGATGCAAGTTGTAGTCCAAAATATCTGGACGATTCAGATGATCTTTCTCTGCTTCCAGTGCTCCTTGCTAGTATCTGCAACTGTTGTTAGAGTTTCTAGACTTACAGGCATCTCTTTACTCAGCCCTTCTCTCTTTTCATCATTGGTAGAATGGCAAAGATTCACATTTTCCCAATGTCATTTCTTCGTGCCTGTATTCTACAGCCACAGACTTGTTATTATGAATGATTGAATTTTATGTTTCAAGCCAAAAAATTACTAACCAACTACTTGTCTTGCTGTTTATATCTGAATGTATTTATTTAAGAAGCAACCTCTTTTTTATAATTTCAAATGCATGATTATTAATAAAATAACGTTATTAATGAAACAATGCAATGTAAAACAATGTTTCTCAACTTCAGGTAATTTAAGACATTTGGCTTCAATTTCCAGAATTCTTTTACATAGTTTTACAGGCTTTTTATAAGTTTTCATACTGTATTGTATTTTATTTTTGTTTTATTTTTGTATTGCTTTGAATTGGAAGCCATAATAAAACATTGGTAATGGGTAGCTGTATTGATCAAAATAATAAATACATACATGAAATTAAGTGGTTCTATTTCTCTGTAATTCAGGAACAGTTCATTCCTTTCATATACCAGTTTCCTTCCCCTGCTCAATTACTTAGCTCATGTATATTCAAGGATTGAGTGTAAAAAAGCAGAATTATTCCATTGCTTCCCTAAGTTCCAGTGTAACCAAATTATTTCAGCTAAAAGTGTAATAACATATTTTTTTAAAAGTAAACAAACAAAGAACCTGGCAGAATAAATAATTTGGCCAAATTATGATGTGACAGAAGTTCTGATATGAGGCAGAAAACATTTTCATTTCAAGCTGTGATGTAAGGTGTGTGATGATGAAGTGTGATCATTTTTCCTATTCGTACTTATCTGCTATAACTAACTCAAGTCAAGAACACATCAAAAGATGACCCTTAGAATAGCATTGGGTGTGATTCAGCTTTCTCTAACACCAATTTATTTGATCTTGACACAGCGACTTAACTGGGGCTTGTAATTTTCACATCTTCAAATGTTATAGTGGTCAGCATGAGGTTAAAACTAAATGACAAAACTTAATCTTTTCAAGAAGAGATCTGAAAAATGAATTAGATTATTTTACTTGAAACTGCAGTTTATTTACTGAATAAATACAACTGTAATACAGAAGTGACATAACTAACTTTAAAATAGAACACTTCTGTGAATAGTGCAGCTGAAATTAGAAAAAAAAATCTGTTCTTAGATATAATAAAAGCCTGTCTAATGTCTGAAGGCCACCTTAACATTTAAAAATACAACAAGA
Organism: Natrix helvetica; assembly: GCF_964273705.1. Lineage (NCBI taxonomy): Eukaryota > Metazoa > Chordata > Lepidosauria > Squamata > Natricidae > Natrix > Natrix helvetica. The sequence goes on along the minus strand of NC_138549.1, from coordinate 74,200,999 downwards.
TGGTAGAAAAGCATGGAGCTGTTAAGATTAGATAAAATGTTTGCCTCTGAAGTATAAAACAGTATTAGCAGAAGATAAGTAACGCATGATGACATTTTTCTTCTTTTCTTTACATTTTTATTGAAATAGTTCATCAAGAAAACAACCCAAGCTACACATGTGTATTTTGATTGATTGATTGATAATAGATGGTAGGGAGATGTTTGTGTGTATGTGTGTGCGAGAGAGGGGAAGGAATATACCCTCACATAAGCATATATATTATTTGTTTATAATCCAATGGACTGATGTGAAAATGTACATAGGCATGGTTATTGTTCTTTTCAACAACATTCCATAGAAAGAGATAATGTATTAGAAATTATGTGAATGTAACTAAACTATGGATCTAAGATATGAATGAAACACTTCTTAACTATTCTTTAAAACTGTGTTATATTGTGCTAATTTTCTGCAAGATCTCACGTTTATAAACACTTTTGATCTGCACTTTTGATCAGTTTTCCAGTGTTTTGCCACAATAAATCTGACAGCCATAGAAAAAATAGGATCCCCTTTTAAATATTGCATAATCCTATAAGCCCTGAGAACAATGGGGGAAGAAAGTCACAATTCAAGTGTGAAATGAGATATGGTTGGGTATTTTTTCCTTCTTCCAATTTCCTCAAAAACATTGAGCCAAATGAATAATTAAAAGGGCAAGGCCATCAGATATACTCATCTTTCAAAAGAAATAATTCTCAGATGGCTTCTTCATTGTGTTGCTGGCTTGAATTAACATCTCTTGGATGAATCCTTCCATCTGGTCCTGCTGTTAGACCGAAAGTACCTTATAACTGAGCAGAGTAGAAACAGATTGCCATTGCTAAAGACAGAATGATTCAATTCCCTCCCTACATTAGTTTAATCAGAGAAAAAGAGAGGAGGAGGGAATCATTCAAGCTGGCCTTTCCCAATCTCCAGCCATGGTACTGATATGAGAGCAGTAGTTCAAATTATTCTCATTCAGGTGAACCTGAGGGCAGAGATAAACCCCTGAAGTGGCCTCAATGACTCTCAGAGAGTTAATGATTCACCTTCAGAGTGCTAACGATCAGATGACTGCAAGAATATAAATCCTTCCATTCCCCACGGTTCCATCAGAATTGAAGAAGGAGGATAAGTTGAAAGTTTCAAAGAGGGAAAAAAGTTGCATTTTGAAAACCACCTTTGGGGAAATTATGAGATGAAGGAAAGTAACAAAGAACCAACACTGGATGGAACCAATGGAGGGGCTGGCACCTGGGTCTGATGAAAGCTGGGAAGTATGGAAAACATTTGTACACAGGTACAAAAAGATCCAGAGACACACTGGGCACACTGAATAAATGGGGCTATCTGGTTCCTTCTGCCCTTTGCAATTGTGGTGACATGCAGAACATATATGTAAACTTGCACTTGGTGCCCCAATCATTGCATACCTGAGGGGATCAGTTTAATACGGTTCTGTTTAACATGTCAATATTGTACACATTCCTGTATTTTATATTTTAAACTTTATGTCATATGGTATGCCTTATTTTAATTGTGATACTTTTGACACAAACAAGCAAAGAAAGTTGAGAGAAGAATGATGAGAGAAAAGAAGGCAAGCACATCAGGAGAATTGGGCAGAACTGTGGTCAGTATCAGAGATATATTGGGAAAATAATTCATACATTTCCTTTTTAAAAATTTATTTAAAGATATAAAATAGAAATAGAAATAAAAACAATGGAAAAGTGTGATGGAAAAGGGAATAAAGTGAGGGAGGAGGGGGAAAAAACCCAGTGAATTCTGACTTTTTTCGGTGCAGTAAAGTATCTAACAAAGTTATAGTATCAACTTTTTCTGGTACCAAATAATAGCTACTAGTCATTTCTATAGCAACAACCAACAATCATCAAAACCCAAAATCAAAATTTCATTTTTTTCCACACAAAGTCCAGAGGTTTTTTTTTTTTCAAATAACAAAACTGTTTATATTTTTGTCCTTTATTATTGCAGTCAACTTCATTGTCTTTTCAATCCATTCCTCCATTGTGGGAGTTAATGCTTTTTTTCCATTTCTGGGTATATAGGATTCTTGCAGGCAAGGAATTCATATATTTCCATGGTATATTTTCAAAACAAATCCTGTATTGTCCAGGATCACTCAGACATACAGACAAGTATGCAGCAAAAAGGACTATTCAGACACAGAATGTCGTGACACTACTAGCAAATGGATGCTTTTTCTTGTTTTATGCTCCTTCCAGCACTAGTTTGTTGCATTGTAATTGTCTTCCTACACAGGTAGAAACATTTCTAGAGAAGGCAAAAATGAAACCATTGAAAGTCTAGCTGGGGCTAGATCAAAATAAACTCCACGGTATGAGATTGTGATGATTGACAAAGAATGGGATTTGAGTTGCTAGTGGACTTATGCAAGTGGTAATTTCCTCCCTAGATAGTAAAACAAAGCACTTACAATATATTTACTGGAATCCTAACTATATCCCATTTGAACTGATAGTAATTGTTTGCAACATCCAAATTCAGACAGATAAATGAATCAATCTGCTAGGAAGGGCTTAGAATTCTTCCCCCTACTACACCTCCTATAAACCATGAGAGGTTGAATGTTAGGACTGGACATGCTTTGAAAATGGTTCAAGAGATATGCTTCATGTGTGAGTGAAGCACTGCTTTGATATTGGTTAAAGAAACCCCAACTTTTGTCAAACTTCTTCACAAACCTGCAAAAGAGATACTGTTTCTTTAAGAGATACACTGGCTTCCTTAAAGCAACAGCATTTCCTCTGCCCTCCCCCCTACCCATCATAAGGAAATTAGGAAGCAATATAAAAAAATCTTAGTTATGCTCTATGAGTACCCAGAGGGTTTTACAACTTAACCAAATGATGTGAATGTGACTTCTCAGCTCATCTGTTAATTAAACAACAAATCATAGAAACACAATTTAATGAACTTTTGTATAAACTTCCTTTTTATATTTCTATGTACAAACAACAGACTGCAAAACTGTTCTGCCAAAATGGACAATTAAATGAAACAGGTTTCAAAGGAGAGAAATACAAAAGAGAGGACCTGAGAGAGAACAAAACAGATGGAAAAGCTTTGATAGTATCCATTTAATGGAACTCAAAATTTGCAGTTCTGTCTTGGGACCAACTAATTGGCTAATTGGCTTATTTTAATATACCAGAAATTTAGTATATAAAATATACACATCCAGATATTTGTTATGTGTTTCTCCTGTTTCGCCATCCTCTTCTTCACACAGCAGGAAACATTAAAAACTGTGGAAAATAAATAAGTTTCAATCTGCTATCCATTTGGGAATTGTGGATCAGACAATTCATAGTAGAATTTATGCAAATTGAATTTCTCAATTATCTGTACCAGAAAGATTTCCTTTAGTCTTTTGTCTTTCTGTTCTTCATAGGGACTGTTACAGTCATTACATTGTGTGTTGTACATAACTCCTGGTTTTTTACAAGTATTTTTTTAGAATGCATCCATGAATATCAGGTAGCAGTTAGAAGAGAACATGAAAAGTCTTTAATGTCACAACACTTGGACAAAACATAGTTTTCAATTGGGAAACTGCAAGCATCTTAGACCAAGCTAAATACAAAATATTAGAGAATTCCTGAATTGCATTCAGAAAATCAGCCTTTAAATAGACACATAATGATAAAATACATCTACATTGAAATACAAATACATTGAAAGAGACAACAAAAAGTTGGCGGGGGGGGGGGGGGGGGAGATCAGAACACACATCATCTTCAACAACCAACACCTAACTGTGCAGGAATTAATACCAGCGAAAGAGTCAAGTAGAAAACAATACCCTAATCAAGCAACTAACAAGGAGAAAATCAACACTGGCGGGGCAATCTACTGTACATAAACAGGGATTAAATCTCACTAGTAATGAAGTATCTGCAAGCAAACAACCAAGCTCAGAGAGCATCAAAGACTCCATAGTGGGAAGCAGGAATAGACAGACAGACAGACATTTGGGTATCAGTAATACCAGCTACCAATAACTGCTTCTATGAGTTCATGAGTTCTAATGCATATGTCATCAGTTATAGTATCTATAGTATTAGTACTGATAGTATATTTATTATCTGTCAGCCTCTATTTTGAATGTTTTATTTTCCCAAGTATCAAGAGCTGCTTCTTGAACTACTCTTGAGTGTACTTTATGTCTATCAAATCTTAGCTTTAGATTCATTAGTAATTGTTCCAGTAAGTAATGTGGTGCTACTTCATGTAGTATTGAATGATTTGTTCACTTCAAATCCAAGGTTTTCTCAAGTATTTTCTGCAGCACCACAGTTCAACAGCATTGATTTTCTTTATTCATCCTTTCTGGTGGCCAATTTTTCTTAATAAAAACCAAAGTCTTGAGTAGTATAGACTTTTGCTGGCAGTGTGATGTCCCTGCACTTTAATATTTTGCCTAGAGCTCTCAAAGCCATTCTTCCATTTAGCAACTATCTGTATAGCACCATTCCTATTATTTTATTTAACTGAAGAAGCTATTTTGTTACTTATTTCAGCTTTTCTATGGACTAGCATTGCCTATTAACCTTATCTCACATTACCTACTGTGTTTGTAGCCACTCCAACCTATTTGCACTCTCTTCTACTCTTCTATATCAACAAGATATAGTAGATGTTTGTTCTCTTTTGTTGCCATCACAGTTATATCATCAATGTATCTAAAGTGATCTCAGAAATTTTAATTTTGTATCGTCTAGGCAAGCATTTCTCACTCTATACACTACTTGTAAGTTAAATAAATGGATTTAATGTATAAGTTAAGTAAACAAAACAGTGCACAATCTTGGTTCATTCCCCTCCCAATTTTGAGCAATTTAAGTTGTTCCCTATTTTGTGTTATTTTATGATGATCACATGCATTCTTCATTAGGAAGAAGAGGTGTCTGAGTAATTACCCACCTATTCAATTATAATTTTAAACAGCCAAGCCTCTTATCTCTAACTCCTTAAAATTAAGGCATTTAAGTTCAGATAAATCTATTAAGTTGCATGGTAAGGTAATTAAAAAACTCTTTTTCCTCCCACCTCTAGAGATACTGGAACTATAAAAGTTGCCAAAGATTTTGTTGAAAAATAAGATGAAGGGGAACCTCAAAAATGTTCACAGGTAAACTTCAAATTAACAAAAACACTTTTCTGTGAATTATTTTAGCATCAGAAACAATCCTTCCTCCCTCCCTCCCTTCCTTCTTTTTTAGCTGAACAAAAAGATGATGTTTTTATTAATGAAATGTAAGATTCTTGCAGTTATTTTAATCTGAAGAGGGGCAAACATTATGTCCTTAAATGTCTTATTTTTTCCCTCTGCAATCATTTCACCAAAGACTTATTGACTTCTCACTCTTATGAAAATCAGTTATTTGTTTTTTAGATCAGGAAATACGGGCAACTAATCAGTTAGCATAACTATCGAAATAATAGAAAAAAAGCAATAATGTTAGCATTCCCTGCCACCTTTCAATAAGTAAGCTTAAAAGCACCCTCAAAATACAATCCAAAAATACATTTACAGTAAAGCAGCCATATTCTTATTCTCGGCATCTGCTTACAAGCACTCCCACCAATCAATGTGCTTTATTTAAATACATTTTCTATGGTTTTATGAAGGATAGTCATGGAAAAAGGAAAAATGTATTATAGATTTCCTTATTCAAAAAAAATGGGTAATCATATTTCTGAAATAGAACATTAGACAACAGTAAAGCAAGTAGGAAAATAGTCAAAAGTGGTTTTCATTCAAGCATATTCTAAAGAGATTGGAGACCTCTTTGGATTCCTCTCTCTTTATCTTTCTAAACCTATTGTATTTCAACATTGAATAAAATCACATACTACTCTAAAAGATGAGTCTGGAGCCTCATTTTAAGAGCCTTGAGAGTTAGAGTATATTGAAGTTTAAAGGCCCCGTTCTGTTTACTTCTGATGCTATACTACAAAACTGTATACAAGGCAGCCTTGAAGTATGTTAAGTGTACTTCATGACTCTCTTATTTTCTTTTGATTCCTCATAATAATAATAAAAGCAATATCACTGTATCAAAACAGCTGAAACAGTAGACTTGTAAGTTAGATATTTGAGTTCTGTAGACACTAACTCCATTTCCTGCTTCGATGTGTAGGAAGTTATCACCCAGCCCTCTCCCAGAAAAATGAAATATCCTAGGAAATATTGATAAGGCAGAATATTATATTTTCCTGGATGTGAAAAAGGGAGAAACACATTTTAAACACAGAGTAAATTCCTGCAGCTTCCTGCCCTTTGTCAATGGGCCATTAAGAAGGCCAAGCTAGTCCACTTTACATAATAAAGAGTTCAGCTCCAGGGGGATGGGTGTAGAGTTCAGTGTAAGAGACAATGAAGGCATGATAATAAGCCTTTACTCGACCACATGGCATCTGAACTCAATCAAACCTGGATTCAAAACAGCCTAGAGGGTTGCCCTTGCATGGGCCCATGTGAGTCTGGCAACCAATCAGAATACATTTCTTACACAGGAACAGGAAACAGATAGGTGGGGCGGAACAGATTATAAAAATCCCTGCAAGCCCTTCTTCACCCCTTCTCTTCCCTTCTCTTCTTCTCCATCAACATTGAAGCATGTGATCACCTTTTCTGTTCAGGGCTCAAGCCATGTGGTCCTGTCCACCATTAAACCATCTTTCCAAGCAGCCTCCATGTCTCCAGTGTCTTTTTCCCCACTTGGAGACGAACCCAGAAGGACATTTCTCCCAACAGATGTAACACCTTGGCTGTTCCTGTCTACTTCCGGGAGGTGTCTTACCTAGCACCTTTATCTTAACTTTGATGTGAGAAAGATAGGTCTCTCATAAACTTCTATGACTTTCTCAAAATAAAAATGTAAAAAGAAAAACATGGAGTTAATTTCAATAAGGCTGTCTTCCGGTCAAATACTATAGAGGTGTGTGGCAAGAGGTTTCCTCTTCCTCTCCTCCTTGAGAGATATAATAATTTCACCAAAGATACACAAAATCAAATGTAATTTTGCATGAAGGTGATGGTCTGCTACAAATGGGGATTTTTGTTCCTCATGAAAAAGGAATGATGCAATTTAGTATCAGCTGCAAGAAGGTTATAAATAAGATTAATATATTTCTGTCTAGAATACATAGTTTTGTTTTATTTATTTATCTGAAAATAAACTGACCCCTGATTCCTTTTGCCTGGATTTTCATTTTTCTTGGAAATTCCAATTTCAATCTGAGTCTCTGGGGAATGGTGCTAGTCCCTCTTTTTACTCAGCTTCAATTTAAAGCTTTTCTTCAGTTTCTTTCTCAAGTTCTGCCTCAAGATTGAAAATGACAAAATGTTTTTCTCTTTAACATTTAAAGAAAAAGGTTAGTGGTACACTTCTGGGTCTACTTGACCAAAGAATATCTCTCCCACATGGATATATATTGGATATCATTTAGCATTAATGTATGTTTGAGCCTGCTTGGAAAAAGACACTGGAGACATGGAGGCTGCTCGGAAAGATGGTTTAATGGTGGACAGGACCACATGGCTTGAGCCCTGAACAGAAAAGGTGATCACATGCTTCAATGTTGATGGAGAAGAAGAGAAGGGAAGAGAAGGGGTGAAGAAGGGCTTGCAGGGATTTTTATAATCTGTTCTGCCCCACCTATCTGTTTCCTGTTCCTGTGTAAGAAATGTATTCTGATTGGTTGCCAGACTCACATGGGCCCATGCAAGGGCAACCCTCTAGGCTGTTTTGAATCCAGGTTTGATTGAGTTCAGATGCCATGTGGTCAGTTGAGTAAAGGCTTATTATCATGCCTTCATTGTCTCTTACACTGAACTCTACACCCATCCCCCTGGAGCTGAACTCTTTATTATGTAAAGTGGACTAGCTTGGCCTTCTTAATGGCCCATTGACAAAGGGCAGGAAGCTGCAGGAATTTACTCTGTGTTTAAAATGTGTTTCTCCCTTTTTCACATCCAGGAAAATATAATATTCTGCCTTATCAATATTTCCTAGGATATTTCATTTTTCTGGGAGAGGGCTGGGTGATAACTTCCTACACTAAGGTAGTTCAAAATTGTCTTTTCCTCCTACTATGTTTCCACAGGCTCTTTCTGTGGGCTTCATGATCTTGAAGCTGAACAATTGCTAATTGTTCATTTAGCTTTCAGCTGGATGCAGAATCACTCATGCAAGTGGGAATTCTAATTAGTTTATTCTATAATATAGCTCTAGAGAAATATTACTAGGCAGCACTGATCAGCTGTAGTCAGAAATCCATTGGAATACTCAGCTGGTGATGCCCTGGAACCATAGAGAATGACAACATAGAAGTGACTCCAAATATTTAAACTAAGCAACTGTGAGTGAGAATATCAAATGTCTAGGTGGAAATACAGATCTAGACTTTTTAACAAATTTCTGAAGGCAGTGGTACAGTTAGGCAACAAATTCTTGATGTAATGGCTTAATATTAGACAAAAAAGATTGAAAAGGAATCTCTCTGTGTGTTATATTTCTTGGGACATGGCTAAGATGAGAACAAGGACGGATGTATGAATATACACTCCTCTCCCAATTATTAATTACCACTTCCAAATCTTAAACTTAAAGCTGTATGAAGTCTACTAAGAAGGTAATGGGAATGTAAACTCCTGCAATTAAATTAAATGAAAGAGTGCTTAGTTCACATTTCAAGCAAATGGAAAAAGATAACAAAATATCTCCAATTGCTAAAACTACTAATAAAATGGTACCACCAAGCAATAAAGTGTCTAAGGATTTACAAAATGAACAGAGAAAAGAGGTTGGTTTTAAATATGATTTTAAGTAGTCTTCTTTTCAACAAAACCTAATGGAAACCTGACAATATTTTCTTTTTAATTTGAAAAGGAAATCTCACAGGGAAACAGATATACTCATCAAATCAAACTGCCTTAACAGCTGTTGAAATAGGACAAAGATTAGAGATTAAAAATCACAACCAACAAGCCTTCTAAAAAGAATATGGTAGAAAATATGTACAGCTCAAGATTGACAAATTCTGTTGCTAGGAATTATCTGAGCTAGGCTTTGATATTGCAAATTTCATTGTGATACCGGGCAACAGGTACAGAATATGCATTTTTGAAAATAGATTGAATTTATGAATATGAAACAGTTATCACTCAACATATATATGCAAATATACAATTGATTGTCCATGTCGGTGAAACAGACTGTACATAATTTGGAGTTTTCTGAATCTATTAGAACTATAAATAAACTATGAAACTCTTACTCCATGGAAGATTGTCAGTTTTTTCAGGAGAAAATCATTATATGATGTAGTGGCAGCTTGAAGAAATATAAACAAAATACTGTAAATGAATACTAAGCTACAGTGCTTCAAGATTTGGCTCAAGAAGTTAGGAGAAAGTCATCTTCATGACAATGCCCAACAATTACAAGATTGGAGAATAACATATCATTGGCTTCTCCCAGTAAATCTGTTTATTACAAAACAAGTAAGACTTTTCTAATAACAGCTGAGAGTTCTATTGCTCTTTAAATCAAGGATTCTGAACTGAAAGAATGGGAAACTCCCGAAGAAGGGAAAACAGAAACAAACATTGGAAACAGCAGAAGAGGGGAAAACAGTTGAACAGAACCCATCATTAACTGTTAAATATTATCTTGTCTTTTTATTATTTTATTTTAATGCTTCTCATTTGTAATGCTGGTCTTTGATCATAATGAAAACTATGTGTGTGTGTGTGTGTGTGTGTGTGTGTGTGTAAACAGTTGAATAGAACAGTCATCATCCAATATTAAACCTAAAGATACACTTCATTTAATCAAGAAAATTAAATATAACACAGTACACCAACTTTTAGTTGGCATTGATGTTTTGGTTGGTTGATGGTGTTACTTAGTTGGGCAATGAAACATCTGCAAGCAAACAAGCCCAGAGAGCACCACAAGACATCACAGTTAAATCCTGAACTACTTATATCCTCTTCTATTGGTACCAATTTACCAATAAATGCTACCTTTACTGCAACAGAATTTTACAAGACTGAAAGCATTTCTTTCTCTCCTTTATTAAGAGAACCAGACAAAGTCTCTTCTGATATGATTGCTCCAAATGCATTCTCCAACTTTGTGTCTTCTTTGAACCCAGATTTCTCTTATCAGGCTGTCATCTAGGCTGCGGCTTTTCATCCTGTCTGTTTCCCAAGGTTATTCTCACAGCCCATTTCATAAGAACTATTGGAGCATGATGTAACCCTAGATAGAATAGTTCTAGTCATTGCTTGTTTTTTATTAGTTCTTTTTGATAGCACAACAAACAGAGGAATTAATAAGTTAAATTCAATATGTTTGTAGGCTTTAGTGTAAGCTCATAGATTATATCACAAATAAAACCACATCTGCCCCCCCCCGCTTCTTTTATCCCCTCATTATACTTTACTTACAAATAATGCAATCCAATATACAGTATTAACACCCATTAACCACTTATAATGTATTATATCATCAGCCTTCATTATTCCAAAATAACATTATTGGATGGTGCTGTATTAATGCATTAAATCACTAATGGGAGATGGCTAATGAGTTAAATCTCTCCGTCCCCCCTGAAATGCATATACAGAAATGAAGGGAAGTGTGTCAGGGGGGAAAAGCTTTGTGCAGTTTGTAGTAATGAATCTTTTAGTAATTATACTACAGCTAATATTAGGTTCAAAAATTTTAAGAATCATAGAATGAAGAAATAGGGTCAACATGGTCAGCTTCATATAATTATAATATTTAGTGGAAATCAAGTTAGTTTCTCTCAGTATTAGAACAGTGGGGGATATTATTAAAAGAGATACATCATCCTTATTTGAAAGAAAATGAAACCAGATATTAGTTGTAATTAAAAAACTGATGAAGTTAATTAAAAGCTTAATTAAAACATAAATTGTTTAGTAAACAATGTTCAGGTTTTAGTTCATCTCATACTACAGAATGTGTGGACTGTTTAAAAAAGAAGTCATATTTTTGTGAGATACTAAATAATTATATGTGGAAATTAAAACCCAAAAATTGGAATTATTAAAGGCTCACATTCTTTCAAAGATCATGTCAAGTTAAACATAAATTATACAGTTGATTCTGGTTTTGGGGTCATGCTGTTTCCAGGGACTTATCTTTAGTTCTGGATGGAGTGGCATGTCTTCTAATTAGATTTGGTGTGTATTCTGAAGGTTCTTCTGGACCCCTGACTCCTATTAAAGAGCAAGTGGCAGGTGGAAGCCATGGCCAGGAAGACCACTATACTCTTTCGTGTTGTATGTCAATTATACCCATTCCAGGACAAGAAGGCTGTGTCCACTGTCACTCATCAAACCAAACCTTTATTGTCAATGCCCAACATGTGTACAATGAAATTGAATCAGTGACGTGCGGTCAGTAGAGGCAAGGGAGGCAGGGCCTCACCTCTCTTCATGGAATAATAGTATATAATATTATATACTATATATATAATATTATATACATCTGTCCGGCCGCGCCTGGGAGGTGCGGAGGCAGAAATGTTGTCGGCGCCTCCGGATGACGAACCAGTCGCTTGCTTTCGTCATCGGGAGGCCGACAACATTTCTGCCTCCGCGTCTCCCGGGCGCGGATGGACGAAGGTAGCCAGAATGGCGCCGAAGCAGTCCGGCGAGCGAGCGAGGCAGCGAGCGAGGCAGCGAGATCTTCGGTCACTCGTCCACCGGACTGCTTCCGCATCTCCCGGGCGTGGATGGACGAAGGTAGCCAGAATGGCGCCGAAGCAGTCCGGCGAGCGAGCGAGCGAGGCAGCGAGCGAGGCAGCGAGATCTTCGGTCACTCGTCCACCGGACTGCCTCAGCGCCATTCTGGCTACCTTCGTCCATCCGCGCCCAGGAGATGCGGAAGCAGTCCGGTGGATGAGTGACCGAAGATCTCGCTGCCTCGCTCGCTGCCTCGCTCGCTGCCTCGCTCGCTGCCTCGCTCGCTGCCTCGCTCGCTGCCTCGCTCGCTGCCTCGCTCGCTGCCTCGCTCGCTCACTCGCCGGACTGCTTCGGCGCCATTCTGGCTACCTTCGTCCATCCGCGCCCGGGAGACGCGGAGGCAGAAATGTTGTCGGCCTCCCGATGACGAAAGCAAGCAACTGGTTCGTCATCTGGAGGCGCCGACAACATTTCTGCCTCCGCGTCTCCCGGGCGCGGATGGACGAAGGTAGCCAGAATGGCGCCGAAGCAGTCAGGCGAGCGAGCAAGCAAGGCAGTGAGCGAGTTAGCGAGATCTTCGGTCACTCGTCCACCGGACTGCTTCCGCATCTCCCGGGCGCGGATGGACGAAGGTAGCCAGAATGGCGCCGAAGCAGTCCGGCAAGCGAGGGAGCGACGCAGCCTGATCTTCGGTCGCTTCCAGAGCCGGAGTAGGATGGAGCAGCCACCGCCTTGGAAGTGAGTCGCGTGGACGGAGCTTTGGGGCTGAGGAGAGAGGCAGGCACGGAGGGAGTGGGGGGAGAGGAGCCGCCCCCCTCACCCCCCAGGCAATGGGGAAAGCTTTCCCGAAATGGGGGGGGTGTTGCGGGAAATAAAAAGGGTGCGCGCTGGGGGGACGAAGGAGGCTTTGGCGTGCCTTAGAGGCGGGCGGGCAAGCAACGAAAGGAGCAGCGAGGGCGGGCGGTGGCTGCAGGCGGCAAGGCTTGAGCGGGGTGAAAGGGACTGGTGCCGGTGGAGGAAGTAATGCTACGCCGCGGTCCCCTTAATGTTCACTCAGGAAGGCGGAGAACGAGACCACGTGGTCTGCACACGTGGTCCCATTCCCCACCTTCCTGATGACGTCACCAGCCTCCCCAGCCATAACCCTCACCGCACGTCACTGAATTGAATAATTTACTTTTTTAAATTGAGCTGTTATTTTTAACCATTGTCAGCCCCCAGAGTGACTTAAGTGAGATGGACAGCCATTCAAATATATTAAAATATTATATATTTTACAAAAAATATATTAATAATATTGCTTATTATTATATGTTAATTATATTTTCAAGTGTCCATAGCACCTTCATGCCAATAGGCTACATTCTATTTTTAAAATCTTAGTGTAATTACAGATGTCTCCACAGGTTGGATTAAAATTATAAATCAAATTACAAATTTTAACCATTTTTTTGAACTGCTGAATTAAAAAATTGCTAATAGATGTGAAAAATAGATCCATGAAAAATGTCAAATAAAAAATTATAAAGTTATATGTAATTATTTAGACTATAATTGTGAAGAATATGTGCTGGCATGTATGTTTTGGGAAGACTTATAAATAGTTATAACTACAAGTTTAATAGGCACAAGAAAAGGAGGCAAGAAAAAGTGGGAAATTAGAAAATGAAACTGACATTTTTTAAATAACATTTTAATAAAAAGACCTATTAAAATACATATCAAAATAATAAAAGAAGCTGAAACATAAACAAAACAAAAATAGGATGAACAAGTTGGAGTTTGCAAACATGATGACAAATAAAAGTAAATTAAAAATAAATTCAGACAATACTGATAATTCACTGAATATGACTCATTTAGAGGTTTATATAATAAAATCCTTTGGTATCCCCTTTTTGGAAATGCACCCTATTCTACTCAAAGATATTCCCAAGAGAGAAATATGAGCAAAGTGGACAGATCAGCTGTAGGACAAATTATTCCAAATACTCTCTACCAATGAGACACTTTAACTACATAAATCTATTCCAATTGACAGATCCCCTAATCAGATTTTTCCATCTTACATTCAACTAGTTCAGCTTTTTCAACCAATTTTATCTATTCATCCATCTATGTTTAGTGCTCATTTAACCAACCTTGCTTTGATAGTGAATGCCATTCAGCAAAGGAACAACTGTTTTCCTGCTTTAAAGAATATAAAAAGGATCCTCTCTAATAATCAGTGCAAGATTGGTTGCTCTTCAAGAGGAAATATAAATAGTTGTTATAGGCCCATGATGGCAAACCTATGGCACGCCTACCACAGGTGGCACATGGAGCCATTTGTTAGGGCATGTGAGGCATTGCCCTGTCAACTCCAGCTGACTTCAGCCTTTATTTTCAACCATTTTTTGCCCTCCAGAGGGCTTGGGAACGGACTTTCAGTTTGCACGTTGGGCTGTTTTTCTCCCTCCAGAGGCTTCAGGAAAGCCTCCGAAGGGCCTCTGGGGGGGCGGGGGGGGCGTTTTTATCCTCCCCAGGCTCCTAGAATGCCTTTGGAGCCTTGGGAGGGTAAAAAACGGGTCCATCACATGCCAAAAGCAAGGGGAGGGCAGGGATAACGTGCACATGTGCGGGGGGGGGGGTCACACGCACATATGCAGGGGGCTTATGCACATAATACTATGGGTGTGGGCATTCCTGTGCATGACCCCCCTGCACTCCCCCCGCTTTTGGCATGCAATGGCAAAAAGGTTAGCCATCACTGTTATAGGCAAAGAAGAAAAAGGCTTTGATCAGTCTTGGAATCTCTGATACTTTTCTAAGAATTCGGCTCTATTCTGCAAATGCTTCCCTTAGTTTACAAATTTCATTTCGTTTCATTCTCACTTCAGTTTGGGAAGACCACTTCAGATTGCTGTACACACAGGTAGAATTACTCCACACAAAGAGGAAATTAGATAATAAAGTTCCTCTATCCCTTCCTGGCCCCCTGTATCTGAATAAGGTTCCAGGATACTTTATTTCAAACAATTTTGGATACTTTATCCAAAACAATTACATTAGCAAATATCCATTCTGCCTTCCCTTACACCATTGGGTGTCAAACTCATGGCAACATGTTGCCCTCACATGACGTTTCATGACATTTTTCCCATTCGGAGAGTTGGTGTTGCCTGTGTGTGATGCATCTTGGGCGTGGGTTACCAATTTGACACCCCTGCCTTACACTGATAAAATGTTATGGTTCCTGATGATTGGGATGTAGCAATGGTGATCCTGATCTACAAAACAGTAGACAGAGCCTGCCAATTACCATCCCATTAGTTTCTTTAGTGTAGTCAGTTATTTAGATGTTAGGCATTTACATAAGTAGCTGCTGTATTGGTTTATAGAAGAAAAATTTGGCTGATGAGCAGGCAGGGTTGAGAGAAGGCTACTCATCATTGTCCATACTTCAAACTCCCACCCCCACCCCAACCTCTAGTTGAGAAACACTCCTCCAGAGCTCACTCATCACCCCACACAGTATATATTGATCTCAGATGTGTTTTTGATATCATCTCTAGATCCAAATTATAAGAGAAATTGAACTGTTCCTCAGTTGATAAAAGATTGTTTGTTTTTATATACAAGTTATATGAAAACTCTTGAAGAAGGTGCAGTGCAATGCCCAAGGACTCTGCACCAAAGAAATTCATTTCAAGAAGGGGAAGTAAAATAAGAATATATTCCAGCTCTCATTAACTCTCTCTTAAAGACAAACTGAAGAGCCCATCTCTTCAGCCACCAAAATTGGGAGACGGACACATTTCTGACGCTATGCTGCTTTGTCAGACACAGATTACCTGAAACGAGCACTTCATATTGTAGCTGAGGACTGTCAAAAAGAATGGCTAGAAATTAATTACTCTAAAACCAAGGTTTTTGCTAAGCCCCCTAAGGCACATGTCTGGTGACTAAATAACTATTTAATAGAAAAAGTCAAGACCTTTAAATATCTGGGGATTGTTCTCCATGCTTTGGGCAATTGTAAATCTCATGCCAGCTATATTACTTTAAATCTAGAAAAAAATAGTGACTTTCCAATCCTGCTATTTTTCCAAAGAAGCTGAGTATAGGGAAGACTTGAGACCAATTCAGTTTTTGGGAGATTGGTTGGGCCCCTACAAGTTTGGAAGTTATTCCTTCCTATGAAAATAATCCAAGTTTTTGAGAACAATTTTTCATTCACCTAAAATGTGGTCCTTTGTTGTGAAAATTCTCTATCAAGTGACTTTTCATCTTTTGCTATTGGTTTAAGCTCCCCTTTTTCCAGTCAGCTTGGCCCTTTTAATTATGATTGACAGCTTTCAGTCTTCCTGGTGCCAGGCAATGCATGCCAAACAGCAACTGTATGGCTTTTCACAGCCAGCCATCATTTTGATGGGCTTGTGGATGCACACTAACTGATTTCAAACAGTGGGGGATTGATTTAGAGCTGCAAGAAAACTTGACAATTCTACCCAGCAACACTCTCTTGAGTCACTCTGCACACATTTTCTAACCAGCTAGATATATTAGTCCCATAATGATTCCAAAATTCAGAAGGGATTTATCCTTAGATTCAATGTTCTCCAACAGCCATTAGTGAAGGAAGATCCCAAAAGATCCCCTTTGAAGCGAAACTACCGGTATGCCCATGCAGTGAATTTTGAAATAATGGAACATGTTATTCTGTATTGCCTTACCTACACATGTGTTCACCAGAAATTATTATCTCCATTGTTTATTAAATATCATGGTTATTCTGACTAGCTTTATCTTAACGTATTATAGGATTGTGTGTGTGTGTGTGTGATGGTTCAGTGGTTAAAGATGCTGAGCATGTCAGCTGAAAAGCTGACCACCTGGGTTCAAGACCCAAGTGCCACGTGATGGGATGAGCTCTCATCCTAGCTTCAGCTCCTGCCCACCTAGCAGTTCGAAAGCATACAAATGCAAATAGATAAATAGGTATCATTTCAGTGGGAAGGTAACAATGTTTTGTGCATCTTGGTGTATAGTCAGCTGGCGACATGACCATGGAGATGTATTCAGACAACACTGATTCCTTCAGCTAAGAAATGGAGATGAGTTGGATATGACTGGACAAGGGAAACCTTTACCTTTACCATAACTAAGTATCATTCTAGTTTGTTCAGTATATTGTAGTATTTTTCCTAATATCTTTTAAATCAATTATTTTTTCCTTCTTTTTACTGTTTGCGATTTTTGTGTTTTCTTTGCTTGTCTATGATCAAATCTTTTTTGCTTAAAAATAGTATAATGTTTGACAGATATTTATGAATATTTTATCCTCTCAATAAATCAAAGCATTCCTGTATGAAACATTTCTCTCATTTTATATTTTTCTGTGCAAGATTTATATAGGTTAAAATTATGTTGCCAAAATTTAGAATATCTAAGCTGTGTCATCTTTCACAACTTTTTATCTCTTTCCAGAGATCTGACTATCTAAAATCTGCTCACATAATTAATGTATTGTTATGATGCTCCTTATTTTATGGTTCACTCTGGTTCCATGGTTTGGATAAGGAATATAGATAGCTGTCTATTAAATTCAATCTCTTTATTTATCAAATTCAATAATTCTATTTCAATATACCCTCATATATTTTCCATTTTATTGGCCAACTTTCTTCCCTTTATTTAAGTCACTAATACTCTCATACAAATGAAATCTTTGAGGAATGTTTGTTAACTCACAATTTTCATCCACTTCCCCTTTATAGGTTTTATTCAGTTCAATGAAAAGAAAACTGTTTTAATTATTATTATTATTATTATTATTATTATTATTATTATTATTATTATTATTGTTGTTGTTGTTGTTGTTGTTGTTGTTGTTGTTGTTATTATTATTTTACAAAGGAGAAAGAATAAATAAATGAATAAATAATTGGGACTTGCTGTAGTGAAGTGAATTATTTTTTTCCGATTTGCCAGCTGGAATGCAATATTGCTCTGGGTTTTATCTGTTTAGAAGGTAAAATAATCTTATTTACTTGCAGAAAATGTTAGTGGTGCTATTATTTTAACAAGAGTCATACTGGTACCTGTGAAAGTCTTTTATAGTAGTCCTTACTCCTATATTAATTTGCAATTAATTTGCTCTATATTAAACATGTGATGAAGTATAACTGGTGGAAACTGGATGGGAGAAAGCAAAGTCCCATACATGTACTTTTTATTACACTTCTCTGACCTGGAATACCAATTTCTGGACCTATCTTGGGCACAACAAAATGGCTATTTTAATTACAAGTGTGGGATGGAAAATTAAATGGGGCCTTCTTACCATTGAAAGCTATTGCCTGAAAGAACAATTCATTACATTTACAGGCTGCTTCTCTTTATGGGCTTGCTGCTTCTGCCAACTGGCCAAAGGCATTTGTAAAAGGATATTTCTAATGGACACATCATGAGATAAGTATAGTTTAACCACATAGGCATGCATTATAGTTATCTGACAATATGTTTCTTGTAGTGGAATGACCAGAGAAGGATGACTAATGTTATTGATGTTGCTGGAGAAAAGATTCATTGAGAAAAAAAAATAAAGAAATCCATGTGTCCTCCTTAAACCTTAATTAGTAGGTCCTCTTGGGCTATGATGAGTATTTGTAAGTGGAAAGAACTGCCTTGGGAACTTATAAGACCAGATGGTCAAAAGAACATACAATTAAATATATATTATTTGAAAAAGTGTTGGCACAGATTTAATTTCATAATAAACCCACTATTAGTTAGGACAGATGTTCATATTGTTATTCTAATAGTTGACAGCTGCTTTGATTGAAAGACAATGGCCATGAGTGATTTTTTTTCTCCTGTTGCAAATTTCACTTGTGTTTTCTAACCAAATATAAGACAAAAGCAGCTGGGTAGCCATAAAGCAGGGTAACAAAAAAAAAATCAAATTACAATATTAAGCTTGTTGATTGGTGTAGAAAATCAGTTTTAGATTTGTCATCTTTTGAGAAGAGTAAAAGATAAGGAATTTGATTGGTATGACAGTGAAGTTCTCATAAAAAGAAGAAATGAGAAATGGAAGTTTGTATATAATGTCTACATCTTTGTTTTAATTCTTGAGATCTGTGAAGATATAGTCTCAATAAATGTGGTTATACATTTGAGAAGAGCTGTTTCTCTCCCCCTCAGGACACATGAATTGAGCTCCATCAGGAGTTTTCATGATAAAACTTTCTATATTCGGCAAATATACACTATATCATCATGTCCTAGAAATGAGGGGCCCTGAAGTAGGAATGTTTCATGTAATGTTTCAGAACTCAGAATCACTTAAGCCTTACCTTCCATTTTTTGCTTGAGAAAATAAGTTATCTAAACATAATATCTACTATTTACACAGCAGACTGTGCTTGACTGAATGTGCTGTAATCTGTTCGTGTACTTATAGTGTAGTACAGAACATTGACATTTGCAAGAAGGGAGTAATGGTGTAGGCATAATGATAAACTACCGTATTTTTCGGAATAAGACGCGCCGGAATATAAGACGTACCAAGATTTTGAAGAGGCAAATTTTAAAAAAGTTTTTGCACTCTGCAGACCTTCCAAAAATGGTCCATTTTTCACAAAAATGGGCCCATTTTTTTTTCAAAAAAGGGCATGCATAGACTTTAGGAGGTTTATGGAGTGTTCCTGGGGGCTGGTGGGGGGAAATTGAGCAAAAAACGGCCCATTTGTCACTCATTTCTGCCCTCCCCAGCCCCCAGGAACACTCTGGAAGCCTCCTAAAGGCAATGCATAGCCATTTTGGTGAAGGGAGTGGGGTTTCATGAGGCAAAAAAAAGCTTTATTCAGTGTATAAATGCACCCAGATTTTCAGCCTCTTTTTTGAGGGAAAAAGGTGTGTCTTATACTCTGAAAAATACGGTAAGTACAAATGGACAGAATTGTGGCATGATGTCACAGTGTATATTTTGCTATTTGTTTGGGTCATCATCATTTGTATCAGAAGTATGTGCGCACACACACACACACACACACACACACACATACACGAACACATTTTCTATCATCTTAGGTATTCTGATATTTCGACTGAACTTTTATTGTAGCCAGGAAAGAATTGTGCTTGGATTATACATTGTTTTTACCCTATCCTTGTTGGGCCACCTTTGTAGGGTAAGAGATTTGTCCCCATCTTCAAAATCTGTGGCCAACAGTTCCTCCTTACATTTGAGATGTTCTTATTCTATGCAGGAACTGGTAAACTATTACCAGCACAAGATGAAACAGACAAAACTCAGTGAGATGAAACCATCAAAAACAAGTATGAGTAATAGTGGCTCAGCGCCTATATAAACTAGTCAGAAATTCCTGTATGATGGAACTTTGATCCAAAAGTGGATTGGATTTCACTTCATTATAGATGGTTTAACTTTGTTTATACAACCTGAGAGCCACTGATATTTTACTTGATTATGGTGAAGTAGAAGTATAATAAATAAATATGAACTGTGCATGGATAAAATATGGATTTTGAAGTAGATCAGGAGAAAAATGAAACAACTAAGCATTTTATAAGACAAATCAGACTGCACTAACCTACTCTGTTCTAATCCAATTCAAATTGTTCTGCAAAACTCTGTTGACTTTAGTCAACCTAAAGTCAACCCTATTGACTTTAGCAATTGACCAAAAAGGGCAAACAAATAAAATCTTGTAATGCTTTTCTAAAATGTGATGGCAGGAAGGGAAGAAGAGCGAGGATCAAATTCAATAACCAAGTAGCTTGTCTTCAACACAATGAACCCTGCAGACAATCTATCTTTTGTCACCCCAATTATAAAGATATTGCTGAAAAACAACACAAATTTCTATGAAATATGATTCGTTTCTGTCCCTTACATCAGGTTCAATTTGGGTCTGTCTGTATGTCTGTTTGTCTTTCCTTCCTCCCTCCTTTCTTTCTTTCTTTCTTTCTTTCTTTCTTTCTTTCTTTCTTTCTTCTTTCCTTCCTTCCTTCCTTTTTCTTTTTCTTTTCATGAGCTTCTGACTAAATAAAAAACTATTTAAATATTTTCACTTTTATTTTGTGAAAAATGGGAAGTTTGAACACTTTTTTTCCCAAACTACACCTTAGAAACAACAACTAGTTAGAAAGGCCTATCCCACACTAACGAAAATTGAGCCAGGCTACTTAAAATCAACAAATCTACACTTTGAAACTATTTGGGTAGAAAACTTCTAATGATTTACCTTCTGTTTCTAAACCAAAAGCTTTTAAATTTTACTGAAAAAGACCTTGCTTTTTTTTAAAAAAAATATTAAATTTATATGCTGCCCATCTCACTATCGGAAGTATTCTTAATAGGCTCAGAAAAAACTGATCACTAAATAGACAATGTCATTACTATTAAGGTAAAAAAAAACCTGCTAATTTCTTTTATTTTTATTAGATTTTCTGAAATTTATCCAGTTCCACAAAGCCAGGAAAGAAATAGCCCTCACATGTAATTCAAGCCTCTTCCAGTGCTTCCAACTGCACCTTTATTCTTATTGGATGTTTTCTAGATATCCTGGATTACATTTTTTTAGAATTGCCCACCCATATGGAATCCACCCATATGAAAAAAATGTAATTGTGGCAAAAAATAGCAAATTATCTTGATAAATGCAGTAAATATTTCATGAAATAACTGAAAGAATAGCTAGTTTATAAAAAAAATGATTGCTGCAAACAATATGTTTTTGTTTTAAAGAATTTTATTGATTTTTAAAATTTATGGGAAAAGGGTAGGTGGATATACAAAAAGAATTTGGCAACTCCATCGTGCTAGAGGTAGAAATATCTCCAATTCTCACAACTTTTACAGAAAGGAAAAAAAAAACAACAGATAAAAGATAAGCAGAAACAGCATCTTATTATACATTGTATCAACCATGTGTTCAATCATCTCTTTTGCCACTTTCTAATATTTCAACAATTACAATGATATTCCAGATATATTTATTTTTGTGACCTGAGTCTTTCCAATATTGTTCCCTCCCCCCTGGCCCCAGGCGGAGCTGCAGCCCCTCCCTCCTTCATGTCTTGTGTATTGTTGCCTTTTTCACTACCTCTTATCTTTTCGTCCTCTATGAGGGCACTATGTTTTTTAATGAAGGCCTCTGCCTCCACAACTGTGTTAATTCTAATTCTGTTTCCCTCCCAGAAGATCAACATTCCTTCTGGTAATAACCATCTAAAACAAATTCCTTTATTTTATAATTTCTTTGATAAGGAGGAA
Organism: Natrix helvetica; assembly: GCF_964273705.1. NCBI lineage: Eukaryota > Metazoa > Chordata > Lepidosauria > Squamata > Natricidae > Natrix > Natrix helvetica. The sequence goes on along the minus strand of NC_138549.1, from coordinate 74,178,911 downwards.
TATTTCCTCCTCTTATCTCTTATTTTTTTCAGAATTTGCTTAAGAATGGCAATTTCTTTATCTTTATATTTTAGTGGTTCCCCCCCTTTGAGCCCCTAGAATCTCATCCCTCATGGTCTTCCTAAGAAATTTAATATGTACTTCCCTTGGAACATTATGTGTTCTGGCATATGCTGAATTAATCCTGTAAACCAGATCCATATCCCACCACAACTGTTCTTTATCTCTTTTAATATATTCTGCTAAAATTGTACTCATGATATCCTAAAGATCTTCATCCTCTGTCTCTGGCAGGTTCTGGAATCTGAGAAAGAAGGACATTCTTTCAAGTTCGATCTTTGCCATAAAATTTTCCAATTCTATATTCCCCTTCTGGACTGCCTTAACCTCCTCCCCCAGCCCAACCTCATCCTCCTCCAGCACAGCAATTCTCTGTTTATTTTCTGTTATTTGTTGCTGTACACTTTTGAGCTCTTCTCTAAAATCTGCCACCTCATTTTTCAACTCATTTTTTCCCTGCATAAGAGCCTGGAACATTTGAGTAACAGATAAATCTTTTGAACTCTCTCCAGTCCTTTCTTGTTGTGAAAAGGATGAATTTTTTGTCTGTTGACTCTTTGGGCTGGATGTAGAAGAAGTAGGTGCTGAAGCTGCTTTCCCTGAAGGTGGTTTTCTGGGCCCCATTGTCTGAGTTCAGAGATGAGTATAAATCTTTTGCAAAAGAAATGGCATCTGTGAAGCGCGCAACCGAGCGAGTCTGAGAAGACAGGCAAATCCAAAAGTGAAAGTTAATCCTCAGTCACAGTTCCAAGCCAAGAAGTCACATTAAAAAAAAAATCAAATAATCCAAATCCAGAAAGACCACATAACAGGAGAAGCTCCAGGAGTCCTTCAGAGGGGGTAATATAGAGCCAGATTTTCTTCAAAGGTAGTTTCAAAAGGCAGACTTCATTTATAAGTGTGAAGAAGAAGACGGAAGCAGGCCATCTTAGCCCCTCTTTTCACAGGGAACCAGGAGCAGAACATCAAAAATTTCCATAAAGTTTTCAAAACAACTCAGCAATCACCTCTTGCAATTGTGATATAAATCTTTTCACATAGTTAGTTCAAGTCACTAATTCAAACTTTTTGCTCTCTCTCTCCATTCTGATATTGAGAGATAGTCCAAATGCCGCTTTGCCTGAGAGGGGTACAAAAAAAAAAAAGAAACCGCCCTCCAATCTTCCAACTTCAAACAGATTGAATCCACAACTTACAAAAAGCTGCTGCTCATCAATTAAAAGTGATTAAGGAGATTGGAGCGAACTTCTTACCTCCAGCACTTCTGCTGCTGCATGTAATTAGTTATTTTCTTCCGGAATCCATTCAGCGAAGGTGCTGCTATGCACCCCCTACACTCCCCGGCTCCTGAGGCGAAACTGGAAACCCCCCCATGGCTGCCACCTATCCAGGGGTTCCAGCAAGCCACCCTACAGCAGATGGTCCCTCCAAGACTGCCTGTGCTCCTAAGAGGAGCCCACCGGAGAAGCGAACAGTGGACCAACGTCCGTCGCCTTTGGAAGCCAGAAGCGATCTCCACCTAAACAATATGTTTTTAATGCACATACTATATGAAGTGCTTGTCTAGCATCACTGAGTAACACTCAGATTAAAATGAAGGTATGAACCAAAGTATCAAGTTCAAGAACTATTGAAAGTACTTTCAACTATAATCTATTTGGAAGGAAGTCCCAGTAAATGCTATGAAACTTATTTCCAAATAAACAGATGCAAAATTGCCAATATCATATTAAAATCAATGCAATGCACTAATTTATCCCATTGTCACATTTGTACACATATTTGATGTTTTTCCCCCTAAATATGATTATGATTTATTTTGCACATATTTCCATTAACAGGTACAGTTTGAATATTTCACCCTCCCCCCGCATCTCTAGATCTAACCAAAAATCTCTAGATCTGATCTTCTCTTCTCTTCTCTCTCTCTCTCTCTCTCTCTCTCTCTCTCTCTCACACACACACACACACACACACACACACACAAATACACACACATCTGTCATCTATCTATCCATTTCTAACTCTATATCAGATTTATATCCCAAAAACAGATCATGCCAGACTACTCTTATAAAGTGACAAAATTAGTGGACCAGAGGAATGCCATCAATATAGTTTACTTGGACTTCAGTAAGGCATTTGATAAGGTAGACCATAACCTACTACTAGATAAAGTAGAAGAATGTGGGTTGGATAGCATCACCACCAGATGGATTCGTAACAGGCTGACCAACTGCACTCAACATGTAGTCCTCAATGGAGCTGCATCAACATGGAGGGAAGTATGCAGTGGAGTACCCCAAGGCTCTGTTTTAGGCCCAGTACTCTTCAACATCTTCATCACTGATTTGGATGAGGAAATAAATGGGGAACTCATCAAATTTGCAGATGACACCAAGCTGGCAGGAATAGCCAACACTCCAAAAGATAGGCTTAAGATGCAGAAGGATCTTGACAAACTTGAACATTGGACACTATCTAATAAAATGAAATTCAATGGTGAAAAGAGTAAGGTTCTACATTTAGGCAACAAAAACGAAATGCACAGGTACAGTATAGGTGGTACCTTGCTCAATAGTAGTAACTGTGAGAGGGATCTTGGAGTCCTAGTGGACAACCATTTAAACATGAGCCAGCAGTGTGCAGCAGCTGCCAAAAAAGCCAACACAGTTCTAGGCTGCATAAACAGAGGGATAGAATCAAGATCACGTGAAGAGTTAATACCACTTTATAATGCCTTGGTAAGGCCACACTCAGAATACTGCATTCAGTTTTGGTTGCCACAATGTGGAAAAGATGTGGAGACTCTAGAAAGAGTGCAGAGAAGAGCAACAAAGATGATTAGGGGACTGGCGACTAAAACATATGAAGAACGGTTGCAGGAACTGGGTATGTTTAGCTTAAGAGAAAGAAGGACTAGGGGAGACATGATAGCAGTGTTCCAATACCTCAGGGCTTGCCACAAAGAAGGAGTCAAACTATTCTCCAAAGCACCTGAGGGTAGAACAAGAAGCAATGGGTGGAAACTAATCAAGGAGAGAAGCAACTTAGAACTGAGGAGACATTTCCTGACAGAACAATTAATCAGTGCAACAGCTTGCTTCCAGAAGTTGTGAATGCCCCAACACTGGAAGTCTTTAAGAAGATGTTGGATAGCCATTTGTCTGAAATGGTATAGGGTTTCCTGCCTAGGCAGGGGGTTGGACTAGAAGACCTCCAAAGTCACTTCCAACTCTGCTATTGTATTGTATAACAATCACTGTTAAATATTAATTAATATTAACTTGTTTGTAATGCTGCTCTGTGACCATAATAAAATGTATGTATGTATGTATGTATGTATGTATGTATGTATGTATGTATGTATGTATGTATGTATTATACAGTTGAATCGAACAGTCATCCTCCAATATTAAACCTAAAGGTACACTTCACTTTAATGAAGAAAATTAAAGATAACACAGTACACCAACTTTTGGTTGGCACTGATGATGTTACTTAGTTGGACAAAGGAGTGTCTGCAAGCAAACAAGCCAGAGAGCACCAAGGATTTCACAGTTCAATCCTGAGCTACATATGCTTTCTTCTATTGGTACCAATGTTTGGTTTGGTTGTTTCCTTGTTATGGAAAATTATAGATATGTATTAGTATGCATTTAAAAAGTATGGGAAATATAAATCAGTAAAAGTAATCATTCTCAGTGTCTTCCAATAACAAAGAACCTAAAAATACCAAAAATGCTTAAAGAAAATGCATTAAAACTCCAACAGTATACATATGTTGGAGTTTTAATGTATTAATGTATTAAAACTGCACCACATCCCAAAAGCCCTCCAGAAAAGCTCTGCTTTCCTCTTTTCTCAGAAGAGAAAATGTTAGAGACAAACAAGTTGTGCCTCAGGGATTTAATTTCATATATTGGGGTTTACCTAATTTCATTTTTACAAATTTTAGGTAATTCAAGTTATTTAACATCAACTTTTGATGCAGATATCGAGCATGCTAGCATACATACCAGTATATACTGCTGAATTACCTCAACTCAAATTATTTCAGTTTCAAAGAGTTAAAGAAGGTAATCAGTCAAATATTTACTCAGCTTTCCATAATGTTTTTTTCCCAATTAGCAGAATGTTTTACCAACCTCCTCAAGAGTATGAGCCAAGGGGAATTCAATTTCACCTTTCTGAGAAGAGCATTACTATGAGATTTTTCTCTTAATGAGCCTCAGAGTTGAGATGCATAGAAGGGCTTTGGTGCCCATATGTTTAGTGCAAAATATAATCTTTCATATTACTGTGTAAAACCTTTCCATATGCATAATTTATGAAGAACAAAATATAGAAACACAGTTAGGGGTGCCAGTGTTAGGGACATAATTTGATGAAATATATTTTGGTAGAATAAAATATATCTCCCCTTAAGCAAGTGATGGATGGAGGGAGCTCTGCTTGTCCCTGAGCTTAACAAAATCACTGTTCCTTTTCCCTCAGATGTGCTTATATAAGAGAAAATATACATTTTAAAGATGATTTCTGTAATTATGCATAAAGAATTTTATCTGATTTGCATTTTAATGTGACATCCATTCATTTTAAAATTGCTGATGTTCAGAAACACAGCTGTAATAAAATCTGCACAAACAAACCAATGTTTGAGAACATTTTGTAGTCCCTGATTTCAGAGAACAATTCTTTCCACGGGTAGTAATTCAGCCAATAATAATTAACGATCTCTTCTGTTCCAGGTTATTCATATGAAGACATATCAAGAAAAACTCTTCATCTCTTCATCCCATAAACATACACACACATACACTGCATTAGAAGAAAATTCCAGAACCCCTTGCATATATTGGGGAAAACTCACTTCCGAATTACATATTTTGAAAAATTGTCAGGCGAAAGCTCCAATGACTCAATGACCTACAGAACTGGTGTTGGTGCTAATTTGTAAATGAATTAATTTTCAATACACTTTTCTCTATGGATAATTGTAACAAATTGCAGCTAAAATACTTTCAGAGAATTTGTTATACATCTATATCTTGATCTAGACATGGATCAGTATACATTACACTTCGGCTCCACAAGCTACATAAGTTTCCAGTTTGCTTCTGCATTCAATTCAAGGTGCTGGCTAATGACTTATAAAACTTTATATGGCATGGAGCTGAGTTATTTTGAGAGACCCCCCTCTTTCCTCTTTTTTTGTATGCCACTCGGAATCAGTGCAATAAAAAGCCCATATCTGCCCTATGTAGTCAAGTGATCTCTCCAAAAAGAATCATAATAGAAACTATGAGTTTTTGTATTGCTCATTTATGATCATTCTGATTTGATCTTGCCTTTTCCTTCACAAAGAGGAACCAAATCGAAATGATCATAGCATAACATTTATCAGAAAAATAAGACAGACTTTGAGAGAATAGGCCTAGAACCCCAAATTATTTGGGTAAAACTGATTCCATTTTGAACACATCACATGGCCAGCACAGATTGCTTGCTTGCTTGGAAATTTACAAATTGGAACTGAAGAACAGAAGTTAGCGTTCCGAAGTTACAGTGACCTAGCCAGCACAGATGAAAATAGCATAATGGCTTTTGGAAGTCCCCTTGGCAAGTCCCCTCTGTTCCATTTAGCAGGAAGGTGGTCATTACCTTGCTATTGTTTAAACCCCGAGAAAGTACAGAGTAAGGGGTTCTTTGGGGTATTCTGGGGACATTCCGAAAGGGCAGCTGACACTTCATATGCCTATTACTGGAAACTACCTAAATGTACCTCAAATGTATTTGGAGACATGTTAATTCCATGTAGTCGCATGATTATTGCCAGCATGGTTAATGATCACGCACATGTATTTCTGTGACGTATTCTGATGATACTCTTGAGATTTCATTCTGTGTATTTAAGGCGTACCTGCCCAACCTGTAACCATTCTCTTTCCCTTGAGAATCCTACATGTGAATGTTAGTACAGTATATCGATAAGAAGCCTCTTATCGGTAAATAAAGTTCTTTTGTTGGTTATAATCTCCTTGTTTTAGTTTTTCTTGCGGTCATAGAAACTATCTGGGATATTTTTCTCACAGACTTGCTTCTCCCCAATTCTTTATTCTTTGAAACTATGTATTTTGAAAACATTATTGTTTTTTAAAATATTCCCAATAAATTTTAGTTGTATGCTGCTTTCCCAGGTTCAACAAATACATTTATTGCAACTGAATATACAGTAGTCTCACAATAGGTTTTTTATAAAACAGTGCAAAAGAGTTGCACAAATTCACTGATAGCAAAATAACTTGTTGCGGAGTCAGAAATCTTTCTCATGCTCTTGGACTTTGCAATACTTGTCTCAGTGCAGTTAAATAAAGTTATACTTGAAATAATACTGTCCCCATAGAATCATTCAGTTGAACAATACTCTCTTGTATGTACCTATAAGTTGCTGAAAGGCCAGAAATCATTGTCTATTTGAGAGTACTTCTCTATACATTTGGGAGATTTAAATTCTACTGCTTGACAAAGAGAAACATTCATTAAAACAAGAATGTGTTACAAAAGTCTGAATTAGATTTATGCTTATGTTTAATAATAGGTTTAATGACACATGAGGTGTGTTATTTTTAGTAGTTTTTGACTACATTAAACCTAATACACCTTTTAACAATGTTCATTAGAATGTAATAACAATTGTTAATATGACTATCACTTAAAAGTATCATAGAATTTGCTTTAAAGCCAATGTCACCAAGCTTAAATTGCACATCAAATTAATGCCTCCTATAACACTAATTCAGTAACACAATAATTTAGGACATATTAACTTCTAATATGTTTGCACAGTCTCATCAGGGTTGTTAAGTACCAGCTTCCTTTGTCTCTTGCATTGTTTCATTTGTTTCAATATCTACCTCATCCTTTTCTCAACAATTTTAGATGGATTAAACTGGGCTCTATTATTACTGTACTATAAGTAGGAACAGCCATTTACAGAGGATTAGTTGAAATTTATCTCTGCCCTAAAGAATTTATAGCCTGGACCTAAGTTTCAAGAAGGAAAGGTCAAAAGCTTGAAGGATACTAAGATACTGAAGCAAGAGGCTTATTCAAAGGTCCAAGGCCAAGAATTATGGTATGGAGAATCAGCCTAGATAAGTGAATAAGTTCCAAGTGGAGTTTGGTATATCCAAGAAAGCATTTCCAAACAAATGTAGTTTCCAGCACTCTGTGTTTGCTTCCAGGAGTTGTCCCCTCCAGGTCACGCCTTGTGGTTCTACCTCCTGAAGTGGCTATTTCTCCAAAAGAACCTGATCTGAGTAGCCTGATACTTCCTGCTAACCCATTCTCTGCCTACATTCAACAATGACCACAACTGCTTAGGTCTCAGAGGCTATGAATCATAGAATAGAGCTGCAGAGTCTAACGTTCCTGCATGGATTGATTCTACTTCGGTCTGTTAATTTCAGTGATAGTCACTATGTTTCATAATAGCGGGAAAGAGGAAAATAGAAAGAAGTGCCAGGAAGTAAATATGAGTTCAATTCAGAGATATATCCTTGCTGGAGTTAGAGGTTAAAATGGGAAAATGTAATAGAAAAAAGAAATTATGAAATAGGATTGAAAGGAGGAAGATAATGGCTTTGTAATTTGGTCAGAAAGTGCCAACCTTTCAGCTTTTCCTAAGAGGTTCTTACTCTTATGGTCCCAATATTGCAACATGTTTGGCTTATACAAGAAGTGCCTCCATAAAATAGCATATGTTGGAAGAGACATGGAATTATTTCAGCCACTGCTTATGAGGAACCTTCCTTCCCTTACTTTCTCTCCCCACTTCTTGCAAATGGAGTTTAAAGGTAATGCTGCTTATAAAAATGAGGTTGGAACAAGAATTAAATTATATCAATTAAAAACCAGGATCCGTGAACACTGGCTGGCAATCAAACACCACAATCCCAAATAATTAATATCTACCCACACCAACACCAAAAAGCACCAGTTCAATTGGAGCAATACCAAAATCATCAGCCACACTACTGCCCACCATACTTGTGAGTTCATCGAAACCTGTCACTCCACAAGCAATTCCATCAGCAGACACAGTGACCTTACAATCCCTCAAAACAGAATAATGAACACCTCAAAATCAAAATCAACGTGACAGCCAACCAGAGACAGCACTGACCCTCAACTAATCCATACAACCCCTCCCCAGCAGTTTACCTCCCAATGACCCTGACCTGATATAATCTTCTTATCACTAGACCCATCACAAGGATTTACTGATGACTCACAACTAACCTAATACTAACCTATTATGACTTGATACACCCATACTGGAAGCCCTTATACACAGAAAAACACTGACACTAACATCTCCTTAACTCCATTGAAGATATTACCTAGCCTGGTAACGAAATGTTCAAAAATCAACCACTATTGGAAAAATAGGCTTCATTTGAAAGTTTAGTTGAAAATATAGACAAATGTTCAAAAATGCTTCAATTGACCATGGGCATGCTTACTATAAGAGCCTTATGTTTTTCTGAGGTTTCAGGCAGATCTGTATTGCTGCTGTTTGTCAAGAGAGAATGTACATACAGTAAATTAACCCTAATTTATTCTTAATATAAGGGCAACCAATCTGATTCCCATCATACAGATCAGCTTTTAGTTCTCATCAACTTTAGCCAAAGTGTCGGATGGCAAAATGTAGAAGCTGCAATATTTGTCTTCTTTTGCAATATCATTGCCAGAGTTGGGTAACGTATGGTTTTCCCATAGTGACAAGGCTGTGACAATTCCTTGACTGAACAGGCAGAGAGTCAGATACTAGAGGTTGAATTTCAGGAACAGTGAGAAAGCTGCTGGTTCCTAGCCCAAAAATGTGGGGGAAGTATTACAAGCAGTGACAGAAGGTCATGAACAAAAGTCTTCCCCCTCCCAATCAGTGATAAAATATTGATAGGAATATTGTGTGGTTAAACAGCATTTTTTTTTATAGAGCTGACAAGGCTGAACTCAAGCTTCAATCATTTAAATATTTGAAGTATGCAACAGTAAATGGTAGCCTAGTTTTTGTTCTTTTTAGATGCTCTACACTCCTTTTCATAATAACCTCCCTTTAATGAGGCTGCTTCTTGATTACTTTCTTTCCATAGCTTGCATTGCTGAAGACACTAAAGGCAGCAGCAATAGGCAGATTTGTTTAGCCATTCAGATTGAAGGAAGGGAAGGATTTTGCTTCTCTGCCTTTTTTATATAGAAGGTAATTCTTAATGGGCTCCAAGTTTCTCGTCTGATGCTTCAACTGCTACACAAAACTGGTCCTCGTGCTTATTAGTGTCATGAAAACAAATATATATGGGTGTGTGTGTCTATAAATCAGCTAATTTCATCTTCACTGAAACAAATTTGGGTTGTTACAGTCAAATGTATCAGTTTAAATGCCCTGTGAATCATACTAGGTGCTGAAGTAATTTACAATAGATTAAAAATTGCAAGCAAAAAGCAGGAAATCCACAATCTGCTATAAATTGCACTACACAACTGACATTGTTTTGTTGTTGTTGTTGTTGTTGTTTACATTGCAGGTTATTTCATAGAAAGTCAATTTGGATTATTGATTAAAGCAACAGGCTAGAAACCAAGATACTTAGTATTTGTCTTTGGCATGAAAGCCACTGAATCAGTCACTCTCTCTCAATCCTCAATGTCAGGCTCAAATGACAAGCCAGTTGGTCAATGGATGCCTGCACCTGCAAAAGGACTCTGTACTTGCAGAAAAATTCCAGAAAGAAAACAAGAAAACAAGTTTGTTTCAATTGAATGCAGCAACTCTTTAGCATAGTATATTATTCCATGTTACATCTAAATGCAGTGAAAAATAATATCTGAAATATACGTAATTTTAACAAATGGCTAAATTCTATGCAAAAAAACCAGTAGCCTAGTCCCAGCCAACAGGGTCAAAGGCAAAACTGGCAAGTTCTAGATCATAGTTTATCAAACTTGGCAACTTTTAAGATCTATGGACTTAATCTCCCAGAATTCTCCAGTCAACCAAGTTCGAAAAATACCAGTCTGGATGCATGGATAGATATATAGGTAGATAGATAGATAGATAGATAGATAGATAGATAGATAGATAGATAGATAGATAGATAGATAGATAGATAGATTATTGCCAATCAATGTAGCTATAGAGCACTATGGGATTTATTTTTGATTGACCAGCACAAGATTGCAGAGTGAATAATAAAATTCCATGTTGTATCTTTAAAATAACAAATTTCTTATTTCAGCTTTTATGGAGTATAGTACTTTTCTAGACAATTTCGCTTCCACTAAATGATATCATGAGGAATATATGGATGTCCATTATGATATGTTTAGCTGGGTGAATTCTAATTGGTCAATAAAAAATGAGATAAAATACAGAAGAAGCTGACAAAGATGCAGAAAACATGGACAGCATGTAGCCACACAGCATTCCACTAGCAGCTCATGAGGTAATATTTTACTAAATAATCCCAGAAAAATAAGAAGTGAGAATGGGAAACAAAGGGTAAAATTTGCTACTCCCCATTCCTGAAAGTACACCATCCCAAGCTGTGGCTGAAACAAGTTTAAAACCTTGGGCCGATATTATCAAGAGAAGGGTAAGGGGGAACAGAGTAGTTTTGTGGCATCACAAGATCCATCCCTTTTTGTAGGTGTCACAATATTTCATTTACATTTAGATAGAGTTTGCAGACACTGGTGATTCAACCCCATCCCTTCTGACTGATATCGCTGCATCTCCTAGTATATCAGGATGATATATCAGAATGATAAGTTACAACTTATCATAATTCTTACAATTATGTATCAAACTCCTACCCTTAATAATGGCATTTTGAAATTACTACAGTTATGAGGTAACAGACTATAACAATTTTATTTGTTTCTATCAAAGATAGGGAGGAAGGGACAAAACTTACTAGCATCCATAAAGTCTTCATAAACAAGACAGAAAGAATTTGAGATTAACAAATGCATGTGTTGTATTCAAACCATGTGCCAAAATAAGAAATCTTCCTAGGACCTCTGTTGCTTCTTCTAACATTTCGGAACTTTGCAAGTCTGCAAAAGAGACTTCTTTGCAAGTTAAAGTGACATGTTTGGGATGTCATCTTCTACATGTCATTTGTGAATTCTTTTGAACTACACAGTCTGAAACTATTGAAAAAATGACTGGCAGAGACATTTTCAGAACATCTGACTGGCATCTGAGAAAATACAAAATACTAGAGAAAACGTTTAGCTTGATTTTTCCCCCTTTTCTTACATTATATTAGTTTGTATTCATACTTTTAAAAAATATTAAGTAAAAATTCTATATCCATCCATCCATCCATCCATCCATCCATCCATCATCTATCTATCATCTATCTATCTATCTATCTATCTATCTATCTATCTATCTATCTATCTATCATCTATCTATCTATCTATCATCTATCTATCTATCTATCTATCTATCTATCTATCTATCTATCTATCTATCTATCTATCTATCTATCTATCTATCTATCATCTATCTGAAAATCCAAAGTCCTTTATAGTACAGATCCAATTGGGAGGAAACTTTAGCATGTAGAACCAGGTTGTCTTTCTACTCATTACTGAAGAAGATGTTTCTTTGCTTTCCTGATGTAGCAATTACTATATTTTCAAGAAAGTAATATAAGATCCTCACTCAAGCCTATAATGGCTTTGAACTCTTAATGCAAAGATGCACCAAAAAGATGCAGTGCTATTTCATTGTGGTATTAACAAGGTAAACATTATGTTTCACAAAACTTTTTACTGGAATTGAAGTCCTATGGTTGAGATTTCTTCTAGCCATAAAATACTATTGTACCTCCTAATAGCATAAAAAGGTGTTTTAGATAGTATTAGATACCGTGACATGGATAATAACTTTTATTATGATCATGGACCAGCATTATGGTAAAGTACTTATTTCCATCAATAAGCATTGCAATTAATACATAGAATGCATCATACAAAAATTAAGTAAATTCAACATTATACACATTCAGTCCGAAAGCATTGTAGTGTTCTATACTTCAAAACCAACTATTAAATAGTTGACCTGAGTCTTCAAGAAAGAAAGATATGGGACCTCCGGTGGCGCCACTGGCTTTGGAGGACGCTCCCTCGGGAACGCCAGCCCCGTGTTTGAGTAACAAGCTGCTAGGATAGCATAAATCAGCTGTACAGCAGTTTGAAACCCCCCCTCGAGAAAAGAGGAGGAGGTGAGATGTCTGGCATAGGGTAGAATTCCCCAGTGGCCCAGAAGCAATTCTGTGGCATGAAGGGTGTGAACTCCCAAGGAAGCCCGACAATCTCCTCATCTCGGGACGCTTCTGCCTTTGCAGAAACAAAAGGCAGCGTCCACTCCTGCTGTTCCAACATTTATTTACATCTGAACAAGACACAGGCAGAGCAAATCAGGAGGTCAACATAACGCAAGTTCAAGCCTTAACTCTGTAGATTATATCTCCTTCTGTAAACTTAAAGGGAACTTTAAAAAAATGGCACCGGAACAATAAAGGGTGTGGTGAAAATGAAGTGAAGCGGAAAGCTGATTAGCACTTGTTAAGTGCTTGTTAGTGTTGTTGGAAGACTTGAGAGAATAGATGGATTTTCTGGACCGAATAAATTGGTTGCTAAAAAGCTTGATTTGAATACTTTGAAATGGCTTCAAAGCAAACAAAATTCAATGTTTCAAAAAGTGCTGGCAGTTCGCCAGCGCAATCGCAAAAGCTGCAATCTTTATTACCTCCTGTGGAAACACAAACACAAACATTGACACTGGAGGCTCTACAAAATAATTTACAAAATGCATTAAAAGAACAGGCAGTTGTCTTGGAGGGGAAAATCGCAAGTGCCTTTAAAGATGTCTCTGATGAAATATCTGGAATTAAGGATTTAATCCAAACGCGTAACCAAGAGATAAGGGAGAATATAGTTGAAGCATTTAAAGGATTATTTGGTTACGTAACATCTCTCGATGAGAAGGTGGAAGAAATTAATGAGTCTAATATAAAGTTGGACAATAAACTTATGGAGGCACAAAGTAAAATTGATAAGGCAGAGGCGGAGCTTACAATGGTACAATATCGAACAATGGAATTTGCCCTGAGGATAAGGGGTTTGAAGAACATAACCAAGAAAATTTAAGAGAGATTTTTGCAGACGCTTTCATTCAATTAACTGGGGAACCAAAGGCTGAATGTGCCTGGCAAATTGACAAAATTTACTGCGCTAATTCATGGATTGCCAGACAAAGACAACTGCCAAGAGATATTGTAATCTATTTTGTCACCAGGAAAATTAGGAATGAAATATTGCAAGCAACCTATCAAAACAAGCTGCAAGTCGCAGGTCAAGATGTGATAGTATTGAAGGAAAGCCCCCCCCCAAATGTTGAGATCTAGAAAGGAGTATGCATTTCTAGTGGATGAACTCAAAAATTGCCAGATTCAATATAGATGGGAGACACCAGCCAGATTGGTAGTGAACTACCTGGGAGAAAGACATCATCTCAACTCTGTCTGGAAGGCAAAAGATTTTTATAGCATAGTATTAAAGGCAGGATGCCCCCCATCCCCAGGTCCCAAAGAAAGAAAAGAGACAGAGGACCCCGGGCAGCAAGACAATCAGGCACAAACTGGGGTTGTGAGTTTATTGCAGGAAACAGAAGAAATTATGGAACAAAGACAAACCCGTGCAGCTACTAAACATAAAGAACAAGAATTAAAGTCTCAACAAGCCCAGATGATAGTCCAAGAAAATATAAATACGAGCACAGAAGCAGCTCTTAGAAAGCTTCAGCGTGCTGAAGATGACAATTAAATTTCTAACTTGGAACATTAATGGCTTAAACTCACCACAAAAAAGGAAAAAATATTTCACTATTTGAAACAATTTAAAAATGATGTAATTTGCTTACAAGAAACACACATTAGAACACAGGATCAGAAATACTTGATGAACGCAAGACTGGGACCACACTTCGTAGCATCTGCTCCGGAGAAGAAAAATGGTATAGTCATATATTTAAGAAAAGACTTAAAGGCTGAATTAATTGAAGCAGATCCTCAAGGTAGATATATTGCAATTGAACTATTAATAGAAGGAAAGAAAATTCTCCTAACAGGAGTATATGCTCCCAATCAACAGCAAGAAAATTTTTATAAATTGCTTCACACTAAATTAACACAATGGGATTATAGATCCTGCATTTTACTGGGTGACTGGAATGGAGTACTGGATCCCACTCAAGACAAGAAGAGGCTTTTGCAAAATACCCAAACACGAACAAGATTACCTAAATCCTTTTTTGATATGATGGACGATTTTGAACTGAGAGATATCTGGAGAGAACGGAATGTTAAAGAACAGGATTTTACTTTTTTTTCTGATAGGCATCAATCCTTTTCTAGAATTGATTTTATACTAATTACAAATGACTTTTTTTTCAGGGTGAAGAAGACTAAGATATGCCCGAGAACTTTAACAGATCACAACCCGGTTTGGATGGAATTTGAACATGGAGACCGACCTAGGAGGTCTTGGAGATTAAATGAAAATCTATTTAGATATGAGAAAAATGTTACGGAATGTAAAAAACTATTGAAAGAATATTTTGCTTTTAATATTCATAAGGGGATATCTATGGAAATGGTTTGGGATGCAAGTAAAGCATACATGAGAGGTGTTCTAATAAATTTGAATAATATTTATAGGCGCAGACAAAGGGACAAACAAAGGGAATTAGAGGAAGAGATTAAAAAAAGAGCAGGAGTTAATGTCTAAACCAGATGATAAGAAGACAAAAGAGGTAATTACCTTATTGCGAGGGCAGTTTAATATGTTAATGTCGGACCAAATAGCCACTAATCTTCTATATGCTAAACAAAACACTTTTTGCAATGCCAATAAACCAGGTAGATGGTTAGCATATATGTTAAGGAAAAAAACAAAAATCTCGCATTATAGAGAAAGTAGAATACAAAGGGAAAGAAGTTTTTCAACAGGATATGATTCAAAAGACCTTTTTAGAATTTTACACCAGTTTGTATGCTGGTGACAAAATATAAGGTTCAGACATAGACAGATATTTGGAGAAAGAGAAAATTCCTATACTCACAGATGAGCAAAGAGGAAGATTGAATCAACTTGTAACTACAGAGGAAATTTTATCCAGGCAAAAATATCCAGGCAAAAAACTACAGGCCTATTTCATTACTTAATACAGATTATATTTTTTTTTGCTAAAATATTGGTAAACAGGTTAATGCCAATTGTGCAACAAATGATTCATAATGATTTTGGTTTTATACAGGGGAGACAAATGAAAAGTAATGTAAGACAAGTTATCAATATAATGGAATATTTGGGAAAGAATAACCAAGTCCCAGCAGTGCTTTTATTTTTAGATGCAGAGAAAGCATTTGATCAAGTCAATTGGCAATTTTTAATAAAAATATTACAAAAGATGCACTTTGGAGAGCATTTCATGCAATCTATTAAAGCAATATATCAGAAACAGACAGCACAAATTATAATTAATGGAGGCTTAACAGAATCTTTTAAAATTGAAAAAGGAACAAGACAGGGGTGTCCCTTGTCTCCATTATTGTTTATTTTAACCCTGGAATTGTTGCTGAACAGAATACGTGGGTCTGACTAATTACAAGGAATTAAGATGAGGCATTATGAATACAGAGTAAGAGAATTTGCGGATGACTTGGTTGTAATTTTAACTTGGCCGGGGGAATCAATTACAGGCTTAATGAATATAATTAATCAATATGGTCAAGTATCTGGGTTTAAAGTTAATCTAGGGAAGACAAAGATGGTAGTTAAAAATATGACTATGAACCAAAAAGATGAATTAGAAAGAGTAACAGGATGTGAGATAGTAAAAAAAAAGGTTAAATATTTAGGAATTTAAATTACAACTTCAAATGGGAAATTATATAAGTACAATTATGAACCATTATGGCATAAAATGCAGATAGAAATGAATAAATGGGGGGGGGGGGAAACTACAGTTGTCTTTGTTGGGAAGGACAGCAGCAGTTAAAATGTTTTGCCTAAGTTTCTATTCTTCTTTCAAATGATGCCAATACTTAAAAAAGACACAAATTTGGAAGAATGGCAGAAACAACTTTGTTTGGGCAGGGAAGAAACCGAAAATAAAACTTAAAATAATGCAAGATATACGCGAAAGAGGAGGCTTAAAAATACCCAACTTAAAATTATACTATGAAGCAGCAGTTTTAACAACAATTAGCGATTGGATTAACCTAACAGAGGATGGAATATTGAATATTGAGGGTTATAATCTGGTATATGATTGGCATGCTTATCTAATAGACGACAAGAAGGTGGACAAGATTTGTCTACTATGAAGCAGCAGTTTTAACAACAATTAGCGATTGGATTAACCTAACAGAGGATGGAATATTGAATATTGAGGGTTATAATCTGGTATATGATTGGCATGCTTATCTAATAGACGACAAGAAGGTGGACAAGATTTTTAAAAGTCATATTTTAAGGAATGCTTTATTGCGTGTCTGGAAAAAATATCAATATAGGTTAAATGACAAGATACCTATGTGGGGGGTGCCCAGACACACTATAGAGAACATAAGTATAGAACAAAAACAAGATGTAAATACATATGCAGAACTTCTTAGTATGGATAGAGGTGTACCACAGTTAAAATCTTTGAATGTACTAAGAGAGGAAAGGATAATTCAAACCTGGTTTCAGTAGGGTCAGTTACAGGCTAGATGGAAAAAAGACCAGAAATCTGGTGTCATCCAAAATGAGGATAATTTGATAAAACAAATTGTCAGGGTCAAATGCATATAAAAAGGTTGTATAATGTATTGATAGAAATAGACTCAGAAACAGAATTAGTTAAAGATTGTATGATAAAATGGACACAAAATTTTGAAGAACCAATAATAATGGAAACATGGGAAGAGATTTGGATAAGAAATGTTAAATTTACACAAGCTCAGAACTTGAGAGAGAATTTTTACAAGATACTGTCCAGATGGCATTTAGATCCAAAAAGGCTAGCTTATATCTATCCAAATCTACAATCTAAATGTTGGAGATGTGATTGTGTTAATGCCACCTATTACCATATTTGGTGGACTTTTAAAAAAGTTAAAGCATTTTGGATAAAAATGTGGTGGGTTATTCAAAATATTTTGAAAAAGAGGATAAAGTTCACGCCCCAGTTGTTTCTGTTAGGTATAGTTTCAGATTGTACTGTTATAGAGACTAATTTGATTTTGAACCTAATGACGGCAGCAAGATTGTTGGTGGCGCAGTATTGGAAGAAGGAAGAGTTGCCCACTATCCAAGAATGGACGTTAAAAGTAGTAAACTTAGCAGAGATGGCCAAAATCTCAGCGTATCAGAAGTTCCATTCAGATGAGAAGTACAAGCTGGACTGGAGAAGATGGATTGACTATATTCAAAACAAATACCAGACTAAAAAATTTCAGTTAGCTTATGAATGAAGGCATAAGGAATGCTACAATTTATTTAAAGTTAGTTTAATAAAGGGGGAGTTAAAGCACAAGAATAGTAACATGTTAAAATTAGTTAGCTTATGTTAGCGTATGGTTGTTAAATGTTTATACCCTGTATTTTGCTCTGGGAGGTCGGGGGGAGGGAGGGAGGGAAGAGGGGTAGGGATGGGGGAAGAGGGAAGGGTAAGGGGGGTAATAATTGTAAAACTTATCAAAAAAATTTAATTAAAAAAAAGAAAGAAGGATATGGGTAAAAGAGACAACTGCATATTATTTTGAGTGACACACTGTTTTATTATCTCGGTATAAATTGCAATATTGGTATCTGTGCAGACATCACATGGTCATAATTATGACTAGTATGTGATACTAGCAATTTTATGTTGCATGTAACTTGAATATATTTGTAAGTCAAACAAAAATGCTGAGGAAAAGAATCTTAAAGAGAAAGGCTATTGATTGACTCTATAGTTTATAGTTTAAAATATGATCACGTAATAAAATATCATATCAGTGCTTCTGATCAGTTTGTCATAATCGCCTATGCATTACAGAATTAGTTCTAATTCCATTACATTAAATTACAGTATCACTTCCAGCTGTTCCTTTCCTGATTTGATAATATTCAAAGTGTTCTCATTTAATGCAATCTTACTTAATACTTTTAGTTACCTGCGGGATCGTATTCTGCCCCATACATCCCTACGACCCATACGCTCGTACAGAGAGGGACTTCTCCAGGTGCAGTCCACCAGACAGTGCCATGGGGCGGCGCCTAGGAGCAGAGCCTTCTCTGTGGCGGGCCCAGCCCTGTGGAATGACCTCCCCCCGGATATTAGGACCACTACTGACCTCCGCTCCTTCCGTGTTAAGCTCAAGACCCACCTTTTCCAAATAGCTGGCCTGGCTCAACCATAACTTCGTAACGCTCCTGATGGGTTTGTTAATTTAGTAATTCTATTTAAGGGGATTTTAAATTGTGTTTTTAATTGTGTTTTTAGTTGTATTTTTTAATTGTCTTTCACTTATAAGTCAACTCTCCTCCATGCACATATGTATATGTCCCTGTTCTTTTTGTATATATGTTTGTCTTATGTGTATTTTTTATCCATTTTGATTGTACGCCGCCCCGAGTCCTTCGGGAGAGGGTTGCGGCTAATCAAATAAAATTATTATTATGATTATAACCATGCTCTGGGGCAGAAAGTCCTTCAAAACAGATTTTGAGTCCTCCCACCCTTCCTCCCTTCCTTCAATATGGGATTCATGCAGAAAATAAAAAAAAATAAATCATGTAAAATTCTTCCTGAATTATAACAGTAGTGAAGCTAGGATAACCCAATATGAAAAGGTATCTAAGCAAAGACTAGATACTTGAAAAACAACTGGTCCTTTTGTTAGAGTAAATTTTATACTTCAGATTCCTATTTATTCAATGTATCTATTTTATTATCAAATTTACTAATAGTCAAAACATATATGTATGTATTCTTATAAATGCCTCTGGCTCTACAATCAATCCCAAAGAACTTCTGAAAAGACCTAGGTTTGTGTAGAGTTCTAAACCACAGGAAAAGCTAAACAAATACAAATCATTTTTCCTTCAAACTTGGCAGGGTGCAATCCAGGGGTGGATTCCTGCCAGTTCTAACTTCTTCTATAGAAGAGGTTCCACAAATCTACTGTACCGTTTAGAACTGGTTCCAGCTCCCTCCCCCCACCCATCCGCATCACGCTTGCCCCACCCGCCTCTCACTGATTGGCTGGCTCACCAATCACCCCGCCCACCTCTAGGAGTCCTATCTAAACCTTAAAGCTGTCAAGTTTAAACATCCATGGGGTTTCTTTCCAAAGGATTAGGGGTGCAAGGGTCTTGTAACTTGACAGCTTTAAGACATGTGTGTTTCAAATGCCAGAGTTCCTGAGCCAACATGACTGGAGGAGGAATTCGGGGAGTTGAAGTCCACAAGTCTTAAAGCTGTCAAGTTTGAACACCCCTGGGTTTTTTTTCTAAAGGTTTAGGGGTGCAAGGGTCTTGTAACTTGACAGCTTTAAGACATGTGTGTTTCAAATGCCAGAGTTTCTGAGCCAACATTTTGGTTGCTAAGCAAGAGCATTGTTAAGTGAGTTCCACCACATTTTAGAAGTTGGCCACGCCTACCCAGTCACATGACTGCCAAGCCATTCCCATTCAGTCACATGGCTGACAAGCCACTCCCACATAGCAGGCCACACCTACAGAAGAGGTTCTAAAAAAATTGAAACCCACCACTGGTGCAGTCCATACAATAGCTGGTACATATACTGCTATATGTACTACATATATGAAGTACATATATATGTATTCAATTATTGAAGAGATTGATTGTTTCAGCAAGTGATGGAGATCATAAAACTGAACAATAAATATATACAAATATTTTGTGTCCAGAGACAAAATGCTATGGGGAACTCTAGATTTTTCTGTCCATCTACTAGAGGAGATCAGTATGACTATTCTGGGATAGATCTATCAATTTTATGGAAGTAAGTTTTCCAGAACAAGAAGCAATTTGTTGGGTTTTGGAAACAAGTCAAAATTATCCAGTCCAATTTGTTGATTTTGAGAGGATTTTAAAAATATATATGATGTGCCAATTCTGTTGGTGGCTTAGCATGATTTTATTTTCTTCAACAAAATGGTTTTTGTGAAGTTCATTCTGAAACCAGGGACTGACTGCTTTAGAAATGCAGTGTGAAAGAAAGTGAAAGAAAAACCTCAACTTCTAACCTTTTTTCCATATAACTGGTAAAAGCCATGGTGGCACAGTGGTTAAAATGCAGTACTGCAGGGTACTTCTGCTGACTGCCAGCTGACTGCAATTTGGCAGATCAAATCTCACCAAGCTCAAGGTTGACTCAGCCTTCCATCCTTCCGAGGTGGGTAAAATGAGCACAATTGTTGTGGGCAATATGCTGATTCTGTAAATCGCTTAGAAAAAGCTATGAAGTGGTATATAAATCTAAGTGCTATTGATATTGCGAACTGACCTAAGTTCTTGAAATACAGCCTTATCATCTATTAGCATTACATAACCAAAAAAGAGAGTTATAAAAGTACAAAACTAAAAATATTATTGTCACATTGATTTCTACTCAAGTCATTAGTCTGAATTAAAGTTCTGTTTTAACTCAGTCCATCAATACTTAACAGACAGATGAAACCACACACCTTTGTTTATTTGAATGATTACAAGTTTCTAATTATTTTGTCTCGTGTGATTTCGGAAAGCCCTTTTCCAGCCTTATGCTATTCTAAGGGGCTTTTGAGATTATGACATGCTTTCCCTGCAAAGTGTTCAGCAAAAGTGGCAAGCAAAAATCTTGTAAATTAGTTAAGAAATTATTCAACACATATTTTTTTAATAAAAAGTGTTTTTTTCATTTTCATAGCAGATAACCATGTATACTATTACATAACCAACATTATTTTATATTATTAAATATTTACATCAATTCATCTTACCATCAACCCCCAAAAATGATTATTGGCTCTTCTACTGTCTATACACCATATTTCTATCCTATCCATCACTTTCTTCTCCCTCTCTCCTCCTCCACCCTATCTCCTTTCTTCTCTCTATCATTCTTCTCTACTTCCTCTTCCTCTCTCCTTCTCCTCTCTCCCCTTTCCACTCCTTTTTTCCTCTCTTCCTCTTCCCCCCCATCCCTAACCCTCTCTTCTTTCCTTACCTCTCTCCTCTCTTCCACACTCTTCATCTCATTTATTTGGTGTATTATTTCAGCCTCTGAGCAAGTTCCATTTTATGTTGATGGTATTTATAATTGCATTTCAATAGCCTTCTTTAATTTTAACATATATCGTCCTTTTTTTGAAAGAGAGAAAAAGTATACATAGCAATTATATTTTAAGCGCCCCACCCTCCCTCAAAATTATTTTTGGCTGGAATGCGGATCTGATTACAATTCCAGCTATTCTCATCATAATATTGTATAGTTATACATCATTACATGCCCCAATTTTTTAGTTCTGCCTTTATAATCGCAATAGTTTTTCATTATAAGTATGTTTCATGTTCCCCCTCCATTTTTCCTTATCTTAAATAAACTTATATTTAATTGTCTTTAAATAACAATCCTTGTTGTTCAATATTCATTACAATTCCATTGATTTGCTATACAAAATAACAAGCAATACACACCTCACTTTGTTCATCTTCTTAAGAATTCTATATGCATCAATATTTCATATATTGTAACCTATATTTAATTGTCTTTCCATTATCATATTCAATAGCAACTCAGTTTAATTATCATGTAATGGAGTAAATCACATATCTCAACTTTATATTCTCCACATAACAATTTCTAAATATCTGATTTTTTTCCTAATAGGTCTTTTGTCCTAATTCTCTATTCCTGTCTCCTCCCTTTTCTTTGTTGGGACATGTCCACCTTTTTCAATTTTCCCCAAGCCACTGTCAGACCCAGTAAAATCTTTTGTCTGCTTTTTATTTCCCTTTATTGGGACATATCCCCCTCTTCAGTTTTCCCTATGCCACTGTCAAATCCAGTGAAATCTTTTGTCTGCTTTTCATTTCCCTTTGTTGGGACACATCCCCCCTTTTAAGTTTCCCTATACCACTGTCAAACCCAGTGAAATCTTTTGTCTGCTTTTTATTTTCCACTTTTTCTACCATTTCATTACTTTCCCCCTCTTCTTCCTTCATTTCCTGCTTCTCCTCAGATTCTAACTTCAAAATTCTATTTAAACATAATTTTAAGGAATTATGCATATTTTTATAATTTCACATAATTCTTCAAAACCCACCTTTCCATAATGTCCAGTTCCAAAATTACAGTTAGTTGTACAGTTAATTATAATTTAAGTTCCAGGTTTTCCAAGGTTCTTCTTATTTCACAATACTGATCCAACTTAAATTCTGATTCAGCTAAAATGGAGAGCAAGAGAAGGAGGAGATATCTTAATCACTTCACTTTGTTTGTCCTTTGTTCTTCCCTCCAGCAAATAGCTCTGTATTTTTAGATCGATGGTTTATAGCCATACAGCTTGATATTTTTAAATCCAGTTTTAAATCCAGACTAGTGTTTTTTCTTGATTTTTTTCCTTGTTATATTCCACCTCTCGTTGATTAGAGTTGCTTAAAATATATTAATTAGAACAAACTCGAACAAAGCAAGTCTCTTTGGTATGTTTTTAAGTTTTGTTTCTCTTCGCCTCCTGCTTTTTCCAAATTCTGATTTATACCAGTTGGTTAATTAAATCTTCTTGCCAAGTTTTCACATTCCATTAATTGCTCCGACAAGATTAGATTATAGGTGAGAAAATAGTGCCTTTTATGTTAGTTAGAACAAACTCGAACAAAGCAAGTCTCCTTGGTATGTTTTTAACTTCTGTTTCACCCCTCCTTCTTCTATTCCTTTGTAGAATTCCCAATTGTCAATTAATCTCTTTTAAAGACACAATCTTTTCAAATCCAAGTTCAAGGTTTGTGTTTTAATGGGTTAGTCAATTCTCTGTTTCCTCCTTTCTGTCTCCAAGTTGTTTAAAACAAGCAGTTCTTTTAGGGCTTAATGATTTAAACCACCATTCTCCCCCCCCCTTCTTTCTTTCTTTCTGCCAAAATCCCAATCTATTCGTCAATATTATTTATACTCACAAGGTTCTTTGCCTTTTCCAGATTCTGATTTATGTCACTTGGTTAATTAAATCTTCTTATGAGGTTTCACATTCCTTTCCTGCACCAGCTTTGGCTTTTGAAGAATTTCAGCATTGGTTTGTCAGACAGAATTTATGTGAGGCTTTTCAGGGCTCACATTTTTCCATCTGTCTCATTGAGGTACTTCCTGTTGAATCCCTCCATATTTTTTTAATTGATGTTCAGCTGTGATGTTCAGAAAGTGTGATATACTGAAACTGGTATCCATTTTAGGAAAAGTAGTTTGAATGTGCAGTGAGAAACAAAAAATAACCTCTCCTTTTACTATGCATGAGGGATCAAGAATCGAAATAGTTGAGCAAAATGGGCTTTAGAGATAAGATGCCTGAGATGTCATTTAAGAGATGAAGAAAAATCTGCTTTACACAAAAATGCTTCTGGCACCTTGGAAGAACAAAGTTGTCACAGCCTACACATTTATTTGATCACTAAAAGGCAGCAGAATTTTATTTCTACAACTGATCAACAAAAATCATCCAGGAAGCACTCAAGCAAAACAATGAGGAGAATGGAACTGCCACATAGTTGGCATCTGGATATGGCCAATTACCACAGCAGTCTTTTTCCTTCCAGAAATGTGTTCCATCACATTGAAATGCTATCTTAACTCATGGCCGTTACAAATCTTGTGTCAGAAAACTCTATAAATTATTTTAATTAATTATGCTTTGCATGAAAACTTTGTCCAGGTAGATAATGGCCCATTTTGAGACAGTGAAAAATAATAATAACTTAAGCTGAGGGGAAAGTGATGCCTGGAAAGGGATCTAAGCTTCCAATGGATAAGAATTAAAAGCAAATCTCATCTAGCAATTAGGAAGGCCCCCGAAAGGCAGCTTGCAGAATTAAGAAGGTTTGAACATTTTGGAATGTTATTTTGTCATTAATTTATTAAAGGTTTCTTTTTAATTTGTAAATTCCAAAGTGAATTCAAGAAGTATCAATTTTCTTTTTTTCCCCCTTAAAGACAAAGGTAAAGGTTTCCTCTGACCAGTTGTGTCTGATTCTGGTGGGTAGCACTCCTTTCTGTTTCTTAACTGAAGGAGCCAACATTTTCTGAACACACTACCATGATCATGTAACCAGCATGACTATAAACTGAGGCACACAGAATGCTGTTACCTTCCCAGGAAAGTGTGCCTATTCACTGTATCTAGTTTCATTTTCATGATTTTGCTACGTGGACAGAGCTAGGACAAGTAAGGGGAACTTATCCCGACATACATCACTTGGGTCTCAAACTCGGGCTGTCAGCTTTCCAACTGGAAACAAATACTGTGGGGGTAAGACACCCCTAACACCCCTTGGGGGTGAGTTCTGTTAAGATACAGCCTGGTGTGCCTTCAAATGCCTTCTACTGCAGTAGAGTTGCCATGATAACGGCTTCACAATACTCCACAATGGGGCTCCCTCTGGTAAGTGGGGAAATCCAACATTGGAAATTATGTTTGGTCCAGACATTTTCAACAAGGCATTGATTATTCTAAACGCCTGTAAATAAAATTACTTTGATTTGACATTATGCATATAATTCATTTCCTTTTCCTGTCTAATACAGGATTGGGATAAATAAATATTCGGGCAATGCCAGGTTATCAACTAGTGTTTAGATAAAGATACCATATAGTTAATCCAAGTTCACACACATATACCAACATGTACATGCATACATCTTGTTGTATGTCTCTTGGACAAAATTATATTTTTAAGCTTTCAAAGCATCAGTATGGAATGTGTATATCCATGTATGTAAATACTGTTTCCTGTAGTTATTGCTTCACTTTCATTACAAATATTAGCTTTATTGGATGTTGTCATCTTTTTCATATTAAAATGAAATAAAGAGAACAAAAGAACAAAATTCTATCTTTGCAGCAGTATTGAAGTCTTAGATATTTCTTCTGTTATTATCTTTAATCCTACATCTTTCTTGCAGATCCTCATAATCTACAACCATGTACCATTCATTAATCCATTGTTTGAAAGTATGGTGCTCTGCAGTGCAATTATGTGTTTCTTTCACCTTTTAACATTGTTAGCATTTTAAATCAATTATTCAGTAATTATTATATGCAAACTGACACATTTTGCATGGTTTATCTCCCTCCCCAAATATACCTAATTGTGATAGCGTGTTCCCCTTTTCGATACCACACTTGTTTGGAATTAATGTTTCTTATTTCTCCTGAAAAAGCTCTTGGCTGCACTCTCCCTCTCAGACTTTGTTCTATTTTCTATGTCTTCCATCATTTTTCCTTTTAAAATTTGAATGCTGTTGGCTATTCTTCCCATATGATTGACAGAGAAAGAATAAAATATGTAATTTTTTGCTCAGGCATCATAGCTTTCAAAGGTATATTTTCTCTATCTTCTTCAACGTTTTTGTTTCTGAACAGGAGGCAAAGGTCTTTCTCCTTGGGACTAACATTTGATGACATTTCCGGAGGTTGCCCAATATATCCAACCCCTCTCAGGCCATAATGGTTGATTGTAGAAGCATCACAGCTATTCATAACTTCCTGTTGTGGCCCGCCAGCTGACAGCAGAGCTGATGGCAGACTTGGATCATGATGAGGTTGTGGAGGAACTTGGGCCAGTGCTGGGGAAGGGTCTGATGGATGCTCTGCATTAGACACAGTGATAGAGCCAGGACCGTCCAAAATTTTCCAGCCACCAGAGAGGCAGATACCTTTGGAGGCTGATATGAACGAGGAGGAAGAACATTTGGGGCCTGTTCCAGATACATGTATGTGCAGAGCAGTTAGAATAGGTGAGCAACAAAGGACAAGGAGTCGACTCAGGAAGCACATGGATACTGAATGACCCCTCCTGGGCTGAGGAATAAATAGAAGGAAAGGGGAGTGGTTGCCATAGGAGACAACAGTTTGTATTTCTGAAGATTTTGCTCATTGTGTTTCATGCCACAAAGACTCTTGCCAGAACTTAATTTGCAGCCTTTTTGCTGGGAGCTCATGGCCTTGCAATTATTGCAAGGAATGAATAAGGCCTGTTACTGCAGTTAACTCTTTGAAGGACTATTGCCTGGACTTTTCGGTGGGTGAATGCAATTATTTCACACAAGGTAAATAAAGAGGGGGGGTTGTGACAATGAGTCTGTTTCTTGCTTCTGCTAAGGCTGGGTCGGAACACTTCCTTGCCAATTCAGAGAATTGAAAAGTAGGTAGATGGGTAAGCAGGCAAACAATTAGTTTGATTCAAGTCTCCAGAAAAATGCATGCCCATACCCCTAAATCAGGCATGAAATGTCTATCATCTTCGCTACCAGTTTGAAACCAAGAGCGCATGTGCGGTGCTTCTGTGCATGCGCAGAGCATCCGTGATGACACCGTGATGAGCCTCTACCACTCTGCTGCCACTACCGGTTTGCCCAAACTGGGGTGAACTGGCAGAATACAACCTCTACCCTGAATAGAAATTATATATTTTTAATGTAGAGAAAGCTTCTTTTTGCTCATCATAATTGTCCTTTATTAATGACCAACTATGAATAAAAATATAAAAGAATTCCAACAGAAGGTTTTTTTCCCCCTAAAATAGTTTGAACAATTCACTGTCATCAGACTTTACAATGGAGAAAGCACTAAACTCAGAATTCGCTCTATTTCTCCCCCTCACAGCCCACAAATACACAAACAGAACAATTAATCACTGGAATGACTTGCCTCCAGAAGTTGTACACCAACATTGGAAGCTTTTAGGAAGAGATTGGACAACCATTGGTCTGCAATGATATAGGGTTTCCTGCTTGAGCAGAGGGTTGGATTAGAAGACCTCCAAGATCTCCTCAAATTCTGTTATTCTGTTATTTTGGATATGAGTGTCCTAAATTCTTCCACGTTTCTGCTATCACTCCTGAATGCTCCAAAATCTAGACCAACTCTGGTAGAATTCACCTAAATTTATTTGTTCCAATTACTGGTAATGGACACAATTATTTTACAGGAAAAAATGGCAGGAACAGCAGTAGTTCTATTCCTGCTGGGATGCAATGTTGGAAATAATTTCACATTGCAATTTGTGTAAATAAAGCAAATCTATATTTAACGGAAGTATAATCAAAAATACACTATGGTAGATAATAGCAGCTTTTATAAGGAAGGGAAGAACACTGAATAAATTGAAAATACATTCATGAAATAAGCAATAAGCTAACTGAAGCTCAATTTTATACTTAGAATATAGAAGATCTGCAACTTTCCAATGTAAACCATTGTGAAATTAAAGCTACGACTTTATGAGTAATATTTCTGGCATAATGAACAGCTGCCAGATTCAATCAATGTTTTGCATAACAACAGAAAGCATTTGCCATTGGCCTTGTGGGAGGAATAACAGTGTATTAATTGAAATGAACTACTCACTTCTGTAGCTGGTTTCCACATTGAGAAAGATTATGCAAAATAGATGCTTCACACAAGCAGACTCAAAGCATTTTGTTGTCATGCAAAATGGCAATAAAATTGAATCATCCAGATGATATTCCTGTAAAGCAATTTTAACTTCAAAATAATTGGAGCAAATGGAATACCTCATACCCACAAATTTAAGTAAATGTTTCAGGATGTAACCTTATCCATAGTTACCTAATAGTATTGCCATTAAACTGTCAGGATTATAGCTGCTAATTGCACAAAATTATTTCAAAGAGGCCAATTGGAGGCTACTGTAACTTGCTGTAGGTAAATCCACAGATGCACTCTTTTATACTGTGTATGCCTTTATACATGAATTAAAATATATATCAAAAATGCATTTTCCACAATTCTTCATAAGAAACTATTGAATGGGAAATTAGATAGGAGAGAGAGGGAGGGAGGGAGGGAGGGGAGAGGGAGGGAGAGATTTGCAAGTGGAACAACTCTTGTATGAATATTTTGGTTCTTCATGTTCTTCCTGCAAGTGCAGGATCTATTTTTTCAGCTCAATCAAGCATTGATCCATTAGTTGCAATAGAAATTGACTGACTGACTTGTCATCTGAGTCTGATGTCATGGACTAAGAGAGAGTGGCTGGCCTAAAGTCACCCAGTTGGTTTTCATGCCTAAGGCAGGACTAGAACTCCCAGTTTTTCTGGTTTCTAGCCTGGTGCCTTAATTGCTAGACCAAACTGATTCTCAAACTCCTATATGAATAGAGGACCATCAAAGTGGCCCAACCCAGAAGCATATTTGGATGCTTTTCTGAATACACTTGAGGAATTTCTTATTTTATCCATTGCCAATGTTGGTGAAGCTCTGGCTGAAGTCCAAAATAATCTTGGCAGTTGACTACCCTTCTTAAGCATTCTCTCCCCTCTCTCAGAGGCAAACCATCCTCTTGGTTTGGTAAAGATCTGGAGGTGATATAGTAAGTTGAATGACAAGTGGTGCACAAGTAGAGGATCTCTCAGAGGATTAGATTTCAGTATTAAAATTGGTCATAGAGATAAGATTTATTAATTAATTTATTTATTTTGTAGAACTTACAGAAATGGAATTCATACTTTCTGGCTGAATGATTGGCACAGGTAAGACTGGATTTCTGATTAAAGGAAGTGATTAATACCTCCTTGCAGACCTAATGTTTTTACTGTTAAAGGAGGCAGGTGGAAGACTTTTTAATAAGGAAGTGTTATCTTGGTCTGAGACATCTACAGTATACAGTTATTGACTAAATCCAGAAGATGGGCCTGGGAGACTATTGCTATGCTTCTAAAATGCTGTTCCCATGGAGATTCATTTTGTCCTGTACAGTGTTTAATATCAAGAGAACAGGAGAGATTATGCAAAAGTATGGAGTGGTTTACTACGATCGGTGCATCCTTTCAGGGAGTAACAGAATGCCTATTGATTTAATACGATTTTGATGTGGATTATTAAAATTAAAAATAGAGTAATATGGACAGACTTAATCAGAAGGACTTGGAAAGTTAGATATATCACCACCTTTTAAAATCAATGATATAATGAAAAATTTGATGTAAAAGAGAACAATTTCTTTTTTTCTCCACTTGTGAGAAATAGCAATAGCATTAGATTTAGTTAGGATAAATCTACTTTTATCTTGTTATATATAATGTATATGCATGAAATCACTCTTCCTTAAACAGTTATTTGGATTTCTTTAGATAAGAAAACATAATCAGAGAATAAAATGCAATTGGATTGGGAAAAGAAACTCAGTTATCATTTTGACAAATGCCAACAGTCCCTTTAATTAAATTTTGCTTAGCCATGAAAACACACCACTATGGGGAGTGTGTGTGTGTGTATGTGTGTTGAGAGCCAGAGAGAGAAAGAGAGGGGGGAGAGGGGGGGAGAGGGGGGGATGGAATGGGAATAGGAATAGGAATAAGAATAGGAATGTGAATGTTTTTCTTTTTATTTGGTGGAAACAACACACTAGCCAATTGTCCTTTTAGAACAGGGTTTCTCAACCTTGGCAACTTTAAGATGGGTAGACTTCAACTTCCAAAATTCCCCAACCAGTATGCTGTTGGAAGCATGGTTCTAGGATTCTAGCTGAAGAATTCTGGGAATTGAAGTCCACACATGTTAATATTGCCAAGATTGAAAAACAATTTTAGCAGGTTTTTAAGACTGCTTTATGCTGTATAATATAAAGTTTGTATACAAACAGCAATAAAACTGCCTTATAACTGGATTTTATTACTAGCTAGTTTAGAAGCTATACATTTTTTTTTCATTTGTGAAATTGGAAACAAATTAGAAACCTGAGTTCCCAAAGCAGGTGTTATACATTTTCTGTTTGCACAAATAAATAAATCTGTAATTCCAAGTCCCTTGACCAAAGATTTAAGCTACAATTAACCAAGCAATCATATACCAATCTGCTCAAAGGAAACCGCTACTGAGTTTTGTAAGGATTATGTTCATGTATTTGTGTTAACTGCTATAAGCAATTAATGTAGATTGACTTGCTTCTGTTTACACCTAGATTCAATTAAATTCTTTTGAGCAGAAAAGACAGGCAGGTTTCTTTATCTCTGATTTATTCATCCTGACTTTCCTCAAAACAGCTTTAGATTGTGTCCATTTGCATTCACCCAAAAATTTGGGAAGGTAAGATAAACAGAGCAAAGACTTTTAAGCTTCGTGGCTCACTGGGTGGGTAATCCTGGATCTTCTAAATTTTAATCCATCCCTTTAACTATTACTTCATACTAGTTCTTTCTGAATTTTAGTAATTTGATTTTTTTTGCATTTCAGTCCAACCCAAAAATCAAATTGCTTCACATTCACACTTTCAAAACTATGCTAGAGTTGTGCACATCTGACATAGTTAAAACAGCAAAAGAGAAGAATATATTAGAGCTATTCAGAATTTTTAAACAACAGTGATTCAATGAGAAAAGGGGAACAGAATGTACACAAAGGGAATACATTTTAATTGAACTATAACTTAAAATATTTTTTTAATAAAATGATGTAACATTGGCATTTAACACCTGATAAATTGTCAAAGATATATAAAATACTTCAAATGTTTGTTGGAAATATAAATGGACAGAACTTCTGTCATCTTTGGTGGACAAGGCAAAGAAATATTGGAGTATGATTCATATTTTAATATAGAATATACAAATTAAACCAGAAACTTTTCTTTTAGATTTAATGGTTAAAGAATTTGAAAAAAAATTGAAACTTTATTTTATACATGTTGATTGGAAAAAGAATGTTTTAGGCTCAAAAATGGAAAGATATATTAATTCTCATAATGCAGTGCTTCTCAAATAGTGGGGCGGGCCCCCCGGGGGGGCGCGAGGCTCCGTAAAGGGGGGCTCAGCTCAAATTATTTTATATATTTTTGTTTTGCAGGTTAAAGTTTTTTTTTAATATTGTGTTCCTTTAAATCCTGTGCTCCTTTAAATCTTTTCTGCTACAGTTAATAAAGCTATTCTTTGTTGTAAATTGATCCACATTTCTTTCTTTTTTTATTCTCTTATACGTTAATAAGGATACAGTGTTATGCAGAGGTGTACTTATAACAATTTTATAGACAAATGATACTATTTACAGTCGCGCGGGGCGCGCGAAATGTTTTCTTCTTCCTAGGGGGGGCATGACAGAAAATAATTGAGAAGCACTGTCATAATGGAAGAATGGTTGGAAAAAAATATGGAACTAACAGAGATGTCTATATTAACAAGTTAATCAAGGAGAAGAATACATCTAACTCTGTTTCTATCTAGAAACTGCTTTTGAATTTTATTCTTGAGGTAGAAAAATGAAACTTTGACCCGGATTTAATGATTAAGCACTTTTTTGTTATAGAAATGGCTAGTATACATTGAATAAGGAAAGTAAAAAGTTGAACCTTCAATTATATTCATTTTGCTCCCCTGAAAAGATTAGGAAGTTAATGCTTTTTTAAAAAAATCTCCTTCATCCTATACTTCCTTCTTTCCCATTTCCTCTTTTCCCACTATTTTCATTTTCATTTGTATTTTATACACTAACAAGTTTAATGAAATTGTGGTATAAAAAAATAAAAATAAAAGGCCACTCAGAACTTCAAGCCGATCTTTGGCTTTGACAAAAATTAAGTAAAGCCCTTGCTGGAAATTGCTTTGTGGAATATCTCTCTGTTACTTGCAAGAGCAAAGGTTACTTAGGTCTAGTTACCAACTGACATATAAAACAGTTGGAAGGGGCTTCTGATATGAGCATACCCAAATTCACTTGCAGGGACCAGTTCTATTCCATGACATAATATATCCCAGATGGGCCTTTAAAGTCCACATGCATAGCAAAAATATTGCCCAGAGAGTTTCCTTACAACTGTGATCACAGAAACCTCTATTCAAGGCCAAATAGTAATAATATAGAGGTTTTGAATTGTAAATTGCCTTGCACATACAGGAGCAGATATGTATATAATGATCTGCAAAAAAAAAAAAGGGGGGGGGACAGAGTAACTACTTGTTATCTGTAATAAGATAACAAGTTATATGTATGTAAGAAAATACTATTTGCTTAGATGTTGCAGACGTTTGTTTCAACCCTGAAAAGTCAGAACATGCTCATTAGATCTACTCTCAATTTTTTCTAACTGTAGCATATGTCAATTATTTTCTCAACTTTTTAAAATTAAATGTAATGACTCAGTAAAGAGAAATGTTTGGAGGAAATAATACATGGATTTAATTTCTTGAATGAAAATTAGCAAAACCCTCTGAAGATCTCCAATATTAAATCATGCTGCTAATAGAGCTTCCTCCTTATCTGAGTCCTAGACAGTTGCCCACATCATCCATGTGCACATCAAATGATCCTGATGTATCATTATGGTAATGTATGAGTAAATTTAACATCATAATCAGAATAATAATGTAAGTGTAGAGTGATATTAGGGCTCAGTGGCTAAGATGCTGAGCTTGTTGATCAGAAAGATCAGCAGTTCGGCAGTTCGAATCCATAGCGCCGCATAACGGAGTGAGCTCCCGTTACTTGTCCCAGCTTCTGCCAACCTAGCAGTTCAAAAGCATGTAAAAATGTAAGTAGAAAAATAGGAACCACCTTTGGTCGGAAGGTAACAGCGTTCAGTGCACCTTCAGCCTTTAGTCACGCTGGCCACATGACCATGGAAATGTCTTCAGACAGTGCTGGCTCTTTTGCTTTGAAACAGAGAACACCACTGCCCCCTAGAGTCAGGAACAACTAGCACATATGTGTGAGGGGAACCTTTACCTTTACTTTAGAGTGATATTAATCTACAATAACTTACATTGTACAACTCAAATGTTCATAGTGTTCTGAAAGTTCTCTGTAATGCCTTTACCGTATATCACAAGTTGTGGTTTTCCCCATGTTGTAAAGGGGAGAGGTTTACTACAGCTTCCTTAAAGCCACTTAGTAGTTAAAATCACACATGCTTAACCACTATAAAATAAGTGTAGATAATAATAATAATAATAATAATTTGGATTTATTAGCCGCTCCCTTTCCAAGTAGGACTCGGGGCGGCGTACAATGGAGCATAAAACATAAAAGATATATAACAGCACATAAACATACATAAATACAAAACACACATACACGCATACACGGAGGAGGTAACAAATTTCATCATTTAGACAGCTAAAAATCAGCATTAAAATACCCCAAATTGTAAAAACCCAATATGCAATTAAGAATTAATATTTAAAGACAATTTAAAAAACAGTTAGGAGGAATAAGAGAAATTACGATTGAGCCAGGCCAGATAATTGAAAGAGGTGGGTCTTCAGCTGTACACGGAAGGAGCGGAGATCGGAAGTAATCCTGATGTCACGGGGGAGGTCATTCCACAGGGCTGGGCCCATCACAGAGAAGGCTCTGCTCCTGGGTGTCGCCCCCCGGCACTGTTTGGCGGACGGCACCCGGAGAAGTCCCTCTCTGTGTGAGCGAATTGGTCGTAGGGATGTGTGGGGCAGGATGCGATCCTGCATATAACTAGGCCCTGTGCCATGAAGCGCTTTAAAGATCATAATCAAAACCTTGAAACGCACTCGGTAGACCACAGGAAGCCAGTGCAGCTCGCGCAGGAGAGGTGTTACAGGGGAGTATCTAGTCCTCCCCATAATCACCCGCGCGGCCGCGTTCTGGACCAACTGTAGTCTCCGAGTGCATCTCAAGGGAAGCCCCATGTAGAGAGCATTGCAGTAGTCCAGGCGAGACGTCACTAGCGCATGGGTGACTGTGCGTAGGGCATCCATACGGTTACAGGCAAGTTTATATTAGAAATAAGGCTTTGGATAAGGCATGAATGAATGCAAAAGATAAACACAAAACAGCAAGAACAGATATAGCCTAAAGCAAAACATTTTGTGCTTAGATGCTGCCAAGTCCCTTGTTACCTACCCAGAAAAATTATCCAAATGTTGATGGCTGTAATATTCAAAAGCCCACTAATGTGTCATATTTCATTTTTCATTCAAAGCAGTTTGTTTTTTTCTGGCAATTTCAAACAAGGCAAGGGAAACAAAAAACAATAACAACAATCTTGAAACCTAAGCAAACTCCTCTCTGCCTCTTTTTTTCTCTCTCTTTTCCCCCCTTAGGGAGTCTGAAAATCAGCAGCAGTGTCTTACCATTTGATAGGGGGGAAACAATGAACTCTTATAGAGTAAATCATAAAAGAAGCCATCACATTTAAATTGTGCTCCCTATTTTGTAGTCCTGAACTTCCCTTTAATGTTTAGATTGCTTACCATTTTGCCTTTTCAGAATTTAGAAGTAAAAAACTATATAGTTCTGTTCAACATTGCCAATCTACAAAGATTCAGAGTCCTGAAATCCATGCTAAAACTCAGACAAGAAAAAAATAATATTTCAGGAGTGTTCTCAACTATTCGTACAGTGTCTTAAAACAGCCAAACTCTAAGAGTAACTTACACATTTGCTGGGAAGATTCTAGACTGTCCTCAATACTTCTTCAAATTTAAGTCCCACTTAGTTCAACATCTTCATTTGGAGTTAGATTCATTTTTATGATTATTATTAACATTTGTCCTTCAAAAAAACATAGAAAGGCATGCGGTTAGAGATATTTCAAAAGATACTAAAAGTTTCCTATGAAACATTAACATAATCTGCAAACCACAAAGGTATCTCATGCTTTTGCATATTAATTTATCCCCTGGTGGTGAGACAAGCAATAACTGATGTGAAACTGTTTAAGAGTTAGGATTCAAAATTGCTGTACAAATTTGCGGAATATATCTGCATATATTTCTCTTACTTTATATCACAACTGCTGCCCCTTAAGAAAGAAAGTCACCGACTTACATATTTCCATTTTATGATAAACAATTTACTTTTGTGATGTCAAGGTATCACATTAAATGTATTCAATCAAATGCATTTTATGTCCAGTTCAAATAAAATCATGTTCTGTTCATTCATATGTCCCAAAGGATACTCTGAAAAAAATATATGAAGTAAATGAAAGCCATTTTTTCCACAAATGCTATATTCCATGCTACTCTGTTCTACACAATATGAGACATACATAAGAGAAGAAATTATAAGTCAGAAACAGGTGACAAAGCCTTTAATTTTTTTCAGTCTAATAGGTTATGCCTTGATAGTCTTTTTCCTATAACTGGGTCAATGGGAAGGATCAAACATGAAAAAAGAATAAATTATTACTCTCCAAAAACAGTCCCAGTGACACCATCTGCCTTGATAGAGATATGCAAGAACATTTAGCTAGGCAGGTACCTTATTAAAGAGAGATAAACTATAGCTTCAAAATGATGGATTCTGACCAAATTAGGACACTTCCATACAACAGTATTAAAATGCTATTATCCAGAGTGGAAGCAAGCTTAAATATGTGCCAATCCCTTTATGCCAGGGGTGTCCAATTCGCATCGTCACAGCAGCATCCCGTGACTATCAGAACTCCCCCCCCTTTGCTAAACCAGGTGTGGGCGTTGCCAGTGCGTGATGCACCCAGCCTATGGGCCACAAATTTGACAGCCCTGCTCTATGATGTTTTAGCCATGGGATAAAAAATGGCTATATCCTCACAAGAAGTATGGACACGTTCACAAGAAAGATTGGGAATGCCTCCTTTAGTGCCAATTACCAGCAGCAGAAATTGTTTTGTCCTCTGTTGGTAGTTCTCCAAAGGAACTCTTCATCCTTTCTCTACTTTCTTCTCAAGATTCTTCGGCTTTATTTCCATCCTCCCACCAAAATCAGCAAAGGAAAAACATTCCTAATCTATCTTCTTAAAGTGTGGTTTAGCAGACTTGAGCAAGTGTGGGTGAATACTGAAAACAGTTATTTTAATCACTTTTCAAGTTGCCAGAGCACCATTGTGGAAATGTTCCATTACCTGTTTTTCTGTACAAATTACTAGGCTTCTGGAGACCCGGCTGATAGGAAGAACACTAAACCAGTGTCCAGGTCCGTCACTTTTCTTTAAGACTGATATTTGTCTCCAAAAATAGAAATTCTGAAAAATCAGTGTGGTGGAAAAATGGTTTTGGGTGAAGCTCCTGTCCATTTTTCAGCCACCAAATTCAACTGAGCTATTTTTGAGCAAAGGTCCATCAATGTTACATTTTAGGCTACACTTAGGCTAAAAGGGAAAACTAGGCATCCTCCTCTCACTTTCAACCCAGTTATGACATATTCAAAATTAGTAATTGTTACAAGCAAATGATGGCAGCACATAGCTTAAGCATCCAGAATGAAATGGCATTTAAAGTGGGTAAAATGTCACTGCTCCACTGTATTCATGAGACTATTTCTCTATAGGCTGATAGCCATGCTGATGACTTTAGTAATTGAACATTAGTCATTGAAACTGGTTGAAACTCTTAAATTAACCAGTGGTACAACAGTGCCCCATTCATACAGAAACCTATGTCTGAAAATACCTGGGCTTATAAAGATGCCCATATAAAACCTCAGAGCAAAATGCATTCAGGTTTACATGGATGCTTCTAAAGAAGGCCACGTTGCCCAATAGCCCAAAATGAAAGAGCCATGGTAGACAGCTTCCAGTGACTACAGTGGAGGTAGCAAGCCTGCAATGATATACGCTAGACCAGGAGTGTCAAACACAAGGTCCATTGGATCTGTTCCATGGGGCCATCCTGGAAAATGTAAGGGGCTGGTCTGTGTTGCTTCAGCTTGCCCTACCTACCCAATGTGAAGAGGAAACATTGGGCCAATGTGGCTTCAGCCCAGTCTACCCAGTGCAAAGAGAAAAGATGCAAGCAGTTTGGGAGTGGCATCACATCCACCCAGTCAGCCATGGTCATCCAGTTGGCCATGTCCAATGAGTGACATCAAGCTGGCCCAACTCACCCAGTTGGCCACGTCCCCCCAACCCCCTCCCCAAGGTCAACCACAGCCCTGGTGCAGTCCAGAAGAAATTCATTTTGACACCCCTGCACTAGACAATTAGGGTGCAGGTATTACATATAATGAAATGAAGCATCACAAACACATCTCACAGCAACACTTGATTTAGATTCATTGTTCTCGAGGTGGTGCAACTGAGAATTTAGCATAAATGTATCTTTTTTAAAAAATAAAGAAATTTGACCGAATTAAATGATTTGTGCAAAAAGGGCTAACATGAGATGTGAGATTCAGAATAATATGAAGCTACAAGCTTTAGAAACTTAGCCAACAGAATTATTTTTGTAGACAATATATTGTATCCAACTATCTTGTAACAAGCTTCAAAGAAACCTATGTAACCTTCAGTGCAATAATGAAGATCCTACTTCTGCCATCTGTATAATACCTTCTGTATACAAGTGGAAAGAACTCACAAATTCTATTATCCTTTTCTATCAGTTTTAAAAGACATATAGCTCAGGAAAGCAGATAAAGCTATATAATTTATCTTTCACAAATAAAAGCAAATGGAAACTTGAGAATTA
This sequence comes from Natrix helvetica, assembly GCF_964273705.1. Classification (NCBI taxonomy): domain Eukaryota; kingdom Metazoa; phylum Chordata; class Lepidosauria; order Squamata; family Natricidae; genus Natrix; species Natrix helvetica. Next base: position 74,141,085 of record NC_138549.1, on the reverse strand, counting down.
GGTCAATATCACTTAATGAGTAAGTAGCCCTATTCAGAAGTTCAAAAAGTAAGAATGCTTATCATGTCAATAAGCCTTTCTTACTCAGAAGCCCATTTTCAAGATTGTTACTCCCTAGTTCAAAGATGACACAGTGACATCCAATCAAGTCTAAAATTTTTGAATCTTGTCATGCTAAAGTATATCCTTCTAACCTACTAGATGTTGTAGGTCAGAGAGTCTAGGGCATGGGGGTCAAACTTGATCGTGTGACATGACATATTGTGATGTATCATGACTTTTTTGCCTTTGTGGAGCTGGGGTGGGTGTGGCCTGCACATGATGCAGCCAGCCCGTGGGCCAGCAGTTTGACAGGCCTGGTCTAGAGTGTGGTGTGGAGGAAGGAAGGGAGGTAGAGGGAGAGAGAGAGAAAGAGAGAGAGAGGGAGAGACTGACTTCTTCTCCAAGTGCACATTCCATTTCATAAAATCTAACCCTAAGTCATTTAAAGCTGAACAGAGTATGACATAGAACATAAGCAATGAATACAGCTTTTTTAAGGTAAGCATTATGATATATAAGTAAATCAATAAACAAAAATATGTGGTCCTCATTAGCTGCACTGTATCCAGTAGTAGATAAGAGCTACCTTCTACATCTGTAGCAACTTCAAGGCCATCTTCAACACTAAAGACCATTGAACTAATCCAATTGAGTGGTTATTTGGTCATGGATTATTAAAACTAGTCTATCTTGGTACAGGCTATATGATGGCGAATGTATGGCATAATGGCGAACTTATGGCATGCGTTCCACAGGTGGCAGGTTGAGCCCTCTCTGCAGGCATGTGAGCCATCACCCTAGCTCAGCTCCTGTGCACATGCCTCCCATCAGCCAGCTGATTTTTGGGTCTCTGCCGCACATGCATGTGGGGCAGGGCACATGTGGGAAAAGTGTGCGCATGCACACGGGGGTGGAGTGGGTCGCACATGCATGCGTGGTGGATGGGGGAGCGCGGCAGTGCCATGTGCCCCATTTTTGGTCCCAGGAGGCTTCAGGGAAGCCTGCTTGGCCCAAAACAGTGGGTGGGGGTGGTCATGCCCCATACATGGGTGGGCAGGGGGAGCATGGGGGTCATGTGCGCATGCATGGGGGGAGCGCAGGGGCAGTCGCACATACATTGCATTATGGATGTGGACATGCACTTGTGCGCTGTAGCGCACATGCACGCACTTTCAGCACACGAGGACCAAAAGGTTAGCCATCACTGATATATATCATACTTATCAAAGTAAGATTTAAGGTATTTTGCCACAGTAGCTATTTGTTGTTTTAATTATTTGAAGCAAGAAAAATGCACACATTATGGACTAGTGCCTCAGTCAGCTTTCCTAATTCCAAGTCTGAGACCCATCACTGCCTCCAGAAAATTGTTAAATTCTTGCTCAGCCTCTCCTGAATCAGATGGAAAGGAAAGGTCAAATTGAACATCATCTGTATGCTGATAACATCAAACTCTCAGTCATTGAAGTACTACTGCCTTGTGGTAAATGCCAGATATTAGTGAGAAAATGACGTGTACGATATCACAAACTCAAACACCACACCTCAAATCTCCCTCTGCTGTTCTCTGGTGGTGGTCCTACAGACTGGAATGGAATCGGTTCTCAACTTATCAAGCCACTCCAGCAATATCTCATTGTTCACTATCACCAAGGCATTTGAGAAGTCTAGAAAAATGAATACAATAACACTCCCCATATAATTTTCTCAGTGATATTCATCAAAGAGGGGGAAAAAACAGGCTCCTCCTGTACTATAGCCAGGCCTCAAGCCAGCTGGATAATTTAAAGTGAAGAAGGGGAAAAGCTCTTTTTGAACAGATATATGATTGGATGAAGGAGAAAAAATGAATTCTGAATGACTTGCAATAAAAAAAATCATCCTTCGTCTATCTCAAGGCTACATATTTATTGAGTTCCTGTACTGCTGCTGGGCTGGAGCCTAATGTATTTATTTTATAAATAAATAACTTTATTTATAAAGTTATAAACTTTTGGAAATTCGGTAGTCAGTAGCTCCTTATCTTCTACTTGCACCTGAATTTCATAGTGAGCTGTAAAATCTGCTTTGTCAAGATATACAGTCTGGCAATAGGAGGGAAAAAAGATAGGGTTTCATGTTTGCAGAAATCTTGATAAAATACGGAGGATTTTTTTTTTTAAAAAAAGGAAAGCTCCCTTATATTTCCTTGATAATATAGTAGGAGAAAGCTTTCTACTAGTTTAAGAAGATTTTCTCCCTTGGGTGGGGGCCTAATCCTTGCTAAATTGATTTAAGAGTTAAGAGATTTGCCATCTGCTTCACTATTCCTAATACGAAGCTGTATCATTTAATGTAAATAGGTTTAATTACATCTTTGCCAGCAGTTTTGTAGCAACTGTAATCAAATAAGTCTGAATAGTCTACACTCGGGTTTCTTTTCAAAGTAAACAAAGAGCATTTTAATTCTGAATCCAGGCACCATGATAACATATTAAAGAAGGGAAACAAGTATACTATTTACCAAAGAGTCTGGAAATTTCAAAAGGATGTGATCTATATTACAGGGCACTACACCATTTGATAATGCAGAGGCGGGGACGAGATGAAGACTCAATCAGTGATTCATGGAGGTTGCTAATGGCTTACTATAGAAAAAGAAAGCAGCAGAAAAGCTCAGAACACTGAACAGCCTAAACAAGCAAAGAGGTATAAAGAAATCAAGACTTGGAGATTTAAAAGGTTTTATCAACCTTAATCATACCTGTGCCAGATGTAGCATTCCCATAAGCACAATACTGGTCAATTTGGGCACCTTTTACTCAAAACCGAGTTTTACCCCCAACACACTTTCTACCCTATACATGCCAGGGTCTCTAATGCAGAGATTACCCTTCAAGCCATGAGGTTAAGGATGAAGGATGTTGCGAGACTGCATATAGGCATGCAATATTTTTCTTGTTATAATCCAATGTTTTGGCATAGTATGCATTCATGAAGCATAGAGTGCACAGTAGATTAGCTACGGTAATACTGCAAGTATACCATGTAAAGCAATTGTGAGACTAGAGAGCCAATTGTGCTGAGCCTCCCTCTTCAAAACATCCTCATACAGTCGTACAAGTTGTAAATACAAGAATTTATAAAATATATTTAAATAACTAGATTTTCATATACTTTTAAGATGTCTGAAATTCACTGATTTAGGGCACATTTCATACAGCTATCTTACAGTGTTCATGAACTTTTCACCCACCTCATATATTTTAATTATTTCTCATAGGAGATATTGCAGCCAGGCAATTACTGAATGCACAATGTCTATATATTACACACATAAACAGATGCATGTGCACACATTAGGAAAACAGTAATTACTTTTTATCTCATTTGAATAGTTTATCCTTTGTGTAGAAAAAGACCATGCAGTAGCAAACCATATTATGTTTTAGACATTGACGTTTTTGTTAATGAAATTATGAGTATTACATATAACAGGTTCTGGGTTAGTGGTACAGTATATTGCGTACATTTTTTTATGATCAGAGGGCAAACAATTAGCTTCCACTTATCCCCCTTCCCAATTCAGCATAGGCTCCTATTCCAGGTATTGAGAAGATTCCCTTTTCCAAGCAGGAAGTGTGTGATCCATGGCTGCATCAATCTGTTGACTGATTTGTATCAGTCATATATTATAAACTTATTTCCCATGGATCAGCCATCCATTCTTCAGTTATTTCATATCTGCAAGAAATAGCCTCACTGTGATCCATATGTACATCCATAAAAGAAACAAAGCAGTAAATGCAGTCAGTTGTAAAAGAAATAGAAAAAAATTTATTTTTCCTTCTTTAATTTTTTTTTTTAAAAAAACTATGTAGATAGTGCTGACTTGGTATCTATGCAAGAGCTCTACAAATTAAAACGCTAATGACATGCAGAAGTAGCAGGATATTAATATTTCAATATAATAAAATCAGTTTTTCCTTCTTAATTTTACTGTGTAGCCAAGGAAAAAAATATATTATAGTTGGTCGTACAGTCAGTCAGATGTTTAGACTGGATATCACATTTTTGTCCATCTATGGAGTCCTTTCGAGGATCTGGACAGGCAAATGTTGTTTAAAGAAATGAAACATTAAGAGGAATTAAAAGAATTGTCTTTTAAGTTGTAAGTTGTTTCAAGTAAAGCTGCCTTTTGCAATTTACGGTTGATGATTTTGTTCAAGTGGTATTCCAGTAACTTTTGGATTGTACCTAGGTTGCTTATTACTACAAGTACTATATTTGCTTTCTTTTGCCACAATCAATCTACTTCTATTTACAAATCTTCATATTTCGTCCAGATCTTTCTCTTCCCTTCTGCTTCTTTCCGGGTATTGCAATGTCCACAATCCAGACTTTTTAATCTTTCTCATCAACAATTATGTGACATCAACAGCATTGTGCAACAGACGCTTCTCTGTTTGAACTCTAAGAGTCCCAGACTACTTTAGCTTCTTTGTTTTATATTACTTCGTTTATATTGTGGTCCTACCAGTTCTTATGTGCAGGCAAATGGTACGGTATTTCTTGCAGATCTTCCTATGCTCTATTGTTGCTGTGTTGTTGTGCCATTGTTTGTCATCAGTCTGTGCCATCTAACCAGGTGATCCACTGTTTCTTTAGCTTCTTTACAAAGGTATTTGGTGTTTGATACTGCCTTGTCAATTCTGCTTTTGTAAGCATTTGTTCCTAAAGCTTCATTTGTGCAACTAGAGTTAGCCACTCTGTGTCTTTCTTCAATTTTTCTGCTCTCAGCCATTGCCAGGTCTTGTAGTTGTGTGCTTTGTCTGCTAGTTTTTTTAAATATGCTGGCCATGCAGAATTTTGCTTTGCTATATCTCTTTTCTTTTCTCCATTTGGTCTTTCTTATGGGCTACTTTGTTCTTTTTGATATTCAGTAAGCCTCCATAGTGTGTACTAGCTTCAGTGCATTTTCTTTATTTTTCACTATCGGTGGTAAGAGTGGACATTTGTCCAGTCTAAACTCCATTGTGATATCTTGGCTATATGTTTGGACAGTGCTGAGTATTGATTCTATTTCACATGGTGTTTTTCCATGCAGCCCCAGATTATTAATATTATTGAATACACAAAATGTGAAATTGCTACCAGTTCTTTAGTTGGCGATGGTCTTCATACACATCCAGCTCTTCCTAAGAACTTAGGATGTTGTAAAGTATAGGTGCAGATCTAAATAGTGTGGCCATTTATACTTGGCAAAGGGAAAATTTTGGCAGTGTGCATATTTTCTAAGTTATCATTATAATTATACTTTTCTATACATTTGGTGAGCCATGATATATACAATGGCATTAGGGAATAAAGTAAAAAAAAAACTGAAAAGGAATTGACACTAAAAGTGTCAAGGATTAATAACCCAGGAGTGGGTATCTTGCTTCCTAGAGTTAATTCCATGTAATCTAAATTGTTGTTCTATATTCTAACCCATTTGTAAGAGATAAGTTGAGACTCTGTTAAAAGCCATCTGTCCTTTTCTGACAGTTATTTTTTTCTACAGAAACAAAAAGTAAGGAAAAAGGAGTACCAGAGAGAGAATGGATGTCCCTCCTTATTTTTGTCTCTGGAATTATCTATTTCATGCTTCAGTCACAGTCATGGACTATCCCAATGATGGCTAAACTTTTTGTTGTCATGTGCCGAAACCGTGCATGCCTGCAGTCATAATGTAATGCTGTGTAACCCCCCCTGCATGCCCCCCCTGCATGTGCACCCCACCCATGTCCATGTGCCCCCTCCATTCATGCACCACATACCTCCTCACCCATTTTTGACTGCCAGGTTGGTGCAGGAGGTCTTCCAGACCCCCTGCACCCAATTTTGGGCCTGGAAGGCTACCTGCACCAACTTGGAAGCCAAAATGGGGTGCTGGGGCACTGCGTGAGGTCCCAAAATGCAATGTGATCATCCCCCGCGCATGTGTCCCATGCATGCGTCCTCCACATATATGCATATGCATCCACTGCATATGCCCTGCCCCCCACACATATGCAGCAGACATCTGAAGACCAGCTGGCCAGCAGGAGATGTACATGTATGCACGGTGGAGGTGGGCTGGGGTGATGGATGGCATGCCTCCTGAAAGGTAGGTTTGGCATCACAGGACTATCCTAAGGGGGGGAAAAACAATCCTAAATATAAACATTTTTCATTAAAGAGGGAAATATATGAAGGAAGACTGGCAGAACCAGTCCAGCTGTTGAGAAATGTTGTGTGCTAGCCACTGTTCTGGAACTTTCACTGTTTGCCCACCCCGCCTATAAAGCTGGAAGAATAGACATCCTCATCTTATGCTCAGTTTCATTCTACCAGCATGAAGGATTATTTTTCAAATATTTCATTAAAATGTAAATGACAGCTACACAACTCCAGTTGCGAATATTCTGAACCATCTAAAGAGAGTTCTTCAAATGTATTCAGACATTGAGGGGAAGCAATTGGTTCTCCAGAAGAAATTTAGTGAAGTGGGCTGTTGTCAGAAATTATTTTTAGTTGTTGTTGAGACCAGTTGCTGGTCCTCACCCAAGTAACAGAAGAGAAGATAAAAAGGGGATCTAATTTTGTGGCTGATATTTGCAACTTTCGGTTAAACAATAATTTCATTAGGGTTCTATAGTCAGCTACTGAATGCTCATTCAATTGCTTGTCAAAGATCATTCTGTTAGAGCTCCAAAATAGTAGCTATTTTGATTCCTGTTACTTTATTTATCTCTTTTAGAATTGTTTTAATATCACCCATTCAATTGACTATGAACAGTATTCATGAGAATACCTAAAGTAACCCCCAATCTCTTGAAACTTAAAAATCAACTTTAAAATTAGGCAATACAATAGTTGCCTGCACCAGCGATTTAAATCTCAAAAACTCCCTTTAATAATAAACATTTGCAGTGGCACCCAGAGAAGCATATTCAAAAAATAAAGATGACAATAATAACAACACAATCAGTGTGTGTGTGTGTGTGTATGAATAAGGACTCTCCCCAGCCTTTCAGTAATACCACTGAAAGTCTTCAAGTGTTTTGGAATTATTAGGCACAAAGCTAGTTTAAAGAATCATATGTGATAGGAAAAAGATAAAATCCGCATTTTCATTTATCAAACTTTTTTGTCAATTCTTGCTTCCCCAGCTCTCTCACCTGATTCTATTACCCTAAATATTTCATTCACTCTGTTAAAATTTGACTAATCATTTAATCCCTTTGTCTATAGCTGCCTTTTTATTATACATTTTAAATAGCCAATTTTTGATTATCGTGTTTTGTAAGTCAATTTGAGCAATTCCTGTTTTTCAGCAGAAAAAGTCAGGCATGTGTGTGTAAAACAGGATTGTGCAGAGAACCAAATCTGTAGGGCACAAAGCATTTTTCCACATGGCAGCCCAGAAAAAAAAAAGATTCATCAGCTTCAAAATGCTTTCATCAGGTGATACATATGTACCCACACGTGCCCCAAACGACATTTTGCTGTTTGAATGTGGATCTCTGCCAAGCCCTTATGTGAAAGATATAATTATAGTCAATGATAGCCCTTAGCTGGCATTTCAAAAGCTATAGACATCATAAAGGATATGCCTGTTACTGGGTTTGAGTTACAGATTCTGACTTTTTGATCAAAGGAACAGTTCAATTAAAAAATAAGTCTGTAGCATAATTATGCATGGATAAGATGCCAATTTTTAAGTGTCATCTGTGAAAAAAAGATTATTTGCTTCAGCTTTGGAGTGAGAAAAAATGTTCTAAAAACTGGAAAGACAGAATTTTCAACAAACACAATGAAATGCATTGATTCTTTGGAACAAGCACCCCAGAATGTGTAATATTCTGCTTAAATGAAGAATAGTCAGTACTACTTGAATCACCTCAAGATCAGAAAGAAAGAAAGAAAGAAAGAAAGAAAGAAAGAAAGAAAGAAAGAAAGAAAGAAAGAAAGAAAGAAAGATCAAAAGCTGAGCTGACAGATGAAAGTTGGGGTCTATTTCACACTTCTCGCTAACTAAACAATTAAGATTTTTGTTATTAGCCATCTGCCATGTTTCGTTCTGAAAGAGATGCTGAAGAGCAGAACATTTAATCTCATCAATATATTTGATTCATCACAATATGTTTCCCCTTGAAATATGGCACTTTTTTCTTTCCAAAGCAAGTTTTTGAGACTGTATAAACACTGGAATAGAATGGAACAGGCATGTTATTGATAAACTGTTGCCAGATAAAGTGGGATGTGTTAAAGAGGCACAGGAGAAAAGTGTTTAAGAACTGGAACTTTTCCAGTTTTATTTAATGTTGCCAGGACTGCAAATGTATGGTTTAGCCAAACTAACCAAGTTGACATGCATCTATTTATGCATGGCTGGTGGATATGGATATTTGCATAGGAGAGTCAATTTCTTTTCTTCACAGAATGTCAAGTTCATAAAACTTTTTAATCTTATTGATACATTTATATTGGTCTGATTTAGAAGCAAATTAAAGTGAAAGAAATTGTCGACAGTAGCAAGGAAAAATAAGCAAGGCAAAATTAGACTAGTGATAGAACAACTTTGTCTTCGCAGCAGCTAAATCAGGGAAATGGCATGTTGTGTAAAGAATCTGGATAGACTCCTGACATTACAAATAACTCTAGCTGTTTAACAAGTAAAGGCATTTCTTAGCAAAAGCCATTCATACAAATAGCTTAGGACAGTGATGGCTAACCTTTTTCAGATCGTGTGCTGAAAGCAGGGGGAGAGCGCAGGGGTGCATTGTGCGTGGGTGTGCCTGCACCCATAATGCTATGTGTGCAACCCCTGCTTGCATGCACATGTGACCCGCTTCACATGCATGCTTGCGTGACCACTGCCATCCTCCCTGCTTTTGGTGCATGATGGACCCATTTTTCGCACTCCCCAGGCTCCAGAGGCTTTCTAGGAGCCTGGGGAGGGCTAAAACAGCCTCCCCCCCAGAGGCATTCCGGAGGCTTCAGGAGGCTCCCCTTAAGGCTCTGGAGCACAGAAAACAGCCCAACATGCAAACTGGAAGTCCATTCCTGAACTGACAAACAGCAAAATATTTCAGACTGACTCAAGAGATTTTCAAGAGGCCTAATGGATTATTAATCCTATACAATTGTTAATTGATAAAGTCTCCCATGTAGAGATATGTGCACAACTAATTATCAACTCGTATATCCCTTCCTTTCTCTCTTATTTGGGGGAGGAAAGGTGGAACAGGGGTTATTTTCCCATCAGTCTTGACCCCTCCCCCCATGACTTTATGGACAAGTCTCTTCAATTTTCTTGGCAAGGTTTCAGAAGTGCTTTGTGACTGACCCAAGGTCACCCAAGTGTCTTTGTACTAAGATGGAATTAGTAACTCATAGTCTCCTGGTTTCTAGCATAATACTTTAACTACTACAGCATACCAAACTATCTTTAGCTCATCCTCTTTTCAATCCTTAATCATCCAACCACTCTATACATCTCGTGAAGTGAACAAAAGTTTCCACCTTTTAATAAATTTGTTAGACTGAAAGGATGTCATCAGACTCAATTTTCAGTTACTATAGACAAACATGGCTGACTGAACTGTTAAAAATAGAGGAAGAATGAGTGATGCTTGGAGAATTCTCCATAAGAAACAGAAGAAAATAGGGATGCTAAGCAAGAAGTATTACTCTTAGAACTCCAATTTTTAAAAGACATCCATTGATGGCTTCCTTTTGAAACCTAACTTTTCAAACTGGGGATCACAGAAGAATTCCACCACAAGAACTGTCGAAGTTCAAGTTTCACATACCTTAACAATTTTCACTATACATTTGCAGCCACCAGATCTGTTTCAACAGATAAAGAGAGGGATGGAAAAATGTGTCCTGTAAAGATATCTAGATCCTCAAAATTTTTTATTCTATTGGTTGCTTTAGTTGGGTATTCCTTACAAAGAGTTTTTGTTTGAAAAAAAAAGCCATTTGGGGCAGAGGAAGAGGGCAAGTGGACTTTTTAAAAACGGATAAGTGTAGAGAAGAGCAACAAAGATTATTAGCGGACTAGAGGCTAAAATCTAAAAAGAATTGTTGTTGGAATTGGGTAAGTCTAGTTTAATGAAAAGAAAAACTAGGGGTGAAATGATAGCAGTGTTCCAACATCTAAGGGGTTACCACAAAGGGAGGGTGACAACCTATTCTTTAAAAAACCCTGACAGTCAGACAAGAAACAATGGATGGAAGCTAATCAAGGAGAGAAGCAACCTAGAACTAAGGAGAAATTTTCTGAAAGTTAGAACAATTAATCAGTGGAACAACTTGCCTCCAAAAGTTGTGTATACTTCAACAGTGGAAATTTTTAAAAAGAGATGAAAAACCATTTGTCTGAAAGGGCATAGGAGGAAGACTGAGGAGGGAGTTGGAGTAGAAGACTTCCAAGGTCCCTTCCAACTCTGTTATTCTGATAAGGTAGACAAGGGGTATCTTCACTCTGTTTAGCATTGTAAAAGTTTGGTATTCTTAACATACTGTAACTCTCTTGGCTCTTTTCTTAGGACTTTCTACTTTTCCTTGCTCTTCCTGAACTAACTGTATTATTTGACCTTACATACTGTGTTCTGCTGTAAACATGCAGGCTTTTTAAGGGTGAAGGAAGCTCAGAGGATGCTCTTGGTGACCTCGTACATATTTTAAAAGGAGGAAGTGCAGTCTGACCACATTTTCTTTGGATCAACCCTTCTCTGTGGCTACCATTTTATCTCATAAATGATTCCTCTGGGGAACCTCTGCTCCAAAATAAACTTGTGGTAGAATTCTTTTATATTTCTTGTCTCTCCGAAAAATCATGATGGAGAAAAGGAACTGAATCTAATTCCCACTTTGAAGCAGCTGATGTGCTTCACTGAGACTTGTTTGATAAGTGTATGCACGTCCCTACTGCTGGATTGGATTGGACAAATCAGTTCCTCACACTGCTGATGATAAAGTAGAAGCAATGAACTGCACAATGTACTGTTTATTTGTTGATAAAATAGGCACACAAACTATTTTGTTGTAGTTGAGAAAGTCCAACTTATTTTTATTTAGGTTGTATTTTCTCCTATTTTAATTGGAGAGCAAAGAAAAAAATACAATCTTAAACTGGACTAAGTAAATCAAGGGAATAATCTTCCATTGTTTCTTTTTGCAGCAATTGCTTTAAATACTGAAGGATAGCCTTGAAGTAAAGTAAAGCACCATTGAAAATGGTGTTTGGGATGATTGTTGAAAGTTCATGTTTACAAAATTCTGGAAGTACTATCTTGGGAATCTGGCTTCCAATGTTAGCCTATACATAGGTTGCTCCTTTTGAACTTCACTCACATATTCTAATCAGGTTTTTTAATAAATGAATTTTAACCTTGTCTTGAATTTTATTCACTAACTTTTAAGGTAGATTTATAACTACTAGCTGAAATGAATGGACACATTGCTCTTACTGGTGTTTGTAAGACCAGTAAGATTGTAAGATTGTAATAAACTGAAAGATTCACCTCCAACACATGTTCCAATGTTAACCAGTTCTGCTCTGATAAATGTTTCAGATAAAATCAAACTTTTAATGTTAAAAGAAGGAAATGGAATTCTGTAAGCATCAATTCTAAATTAGCCCCCTTATGCATAGAAAAGAATACACTATTATCAGTTTTGTTTGTTAGGGATTGGGTCACCCTCATTCTCTCTGTTTGCAATCTCTCATATCGCAACTTTTTAAAAAAAGTTTGTATAATAATAATAATAATAAATATTTATTTCTTAGCCGCACCCTCTCCCAAAGGACTCGGGGCGGCGTACAATAAAACATAGGAAATAAATATATAAACAAACATACATATAACAAAAACGTATACCAAGACATATACATATACAAGGAGGAGGTGAGCTGATGAATAAAAAACAATTAAAAACACAATGTTTAAAAACCCCTAAATAATTTAATACAATTAAAATACCCCAAATAAAAAACCCATCAGGAGCGATATAGTTGGATCAAAGTTGAGCCAAGCCAGCTACTTGAAATAGGTGGGTCTTGAGCTTTACACGAAAGGAGCGGAGGTCAGAGGTATTCCTAATATCCGGGGGGAGGTCATTCCACAGGGCTGGGCCCGCCACAGAGAAGGTTCTACTCCTAGGCGCCGCCCCCCCGGCACTGCCTGGTGGACGGCACCTGGAGGAGACCCTCTCTGTGCGAGCGGATTGGTCGCAGGGATGTATGGGGCAGAATACAATCCCGCAAGTAACTAGGTCCTGAGCCATGGAGCGCTTTGAAGATCGTTATCAAAACCTTGAAACGCACCCGATAGACCACAGGAAGCCAGTGCAGCTCGCGCAGGAACGGTGTCACATGGAAGTACCTAGTACTCCCCATAATTACCCGCGCAGCTGCGTTCTGGACCAACTGTAGCCTCCAGGTACATTTCAAGGGAAGCCCCATGTAGAGAGCGTTACAGTAGTCCAAACGAGACGTCACCAGCGCATGAGTGACCGTGCGTAAGGCATCCCGGTCCAGTAGGGGGCGCAATTGGCGCACCAGGCGAACCTGGTGGAACGCCCCCCTTGCCATGGCTGTCACATGGTCATCCATGGACAGCCGGGCATCCAGGAGGACGCCCAAATTGCACGCCCGCTCCCCGGGGGCGAGTTGGATGCCCCCGATGGCCAATGATGGAATTAATTGGCTGAACCGGGGAGCTGGTACCCACAGCCACTCCGTCTTGGAGGGGTTGAGTTTGAATCGGTTGCCATCCATCCAGACCCATACGGCTTCCACACACTGGGACATCACTTCGACGGCCTTGTTGGGGTGGTTCGGGGTGGAAAAGTACAGCTGAGTATCATCAGCGTACAGATGATATCCCACCCCGAAACCATGGATGATCTCACCCAGCGGCTTCATATATGTGTTGAACAGGAGTGGCGAGAGGACCGACCCCTGTGGCACCCCACAAGTAAGGGGGCGTAGGGTCGACCTCTCCTCCCCTGCCAACACACGCTGCATCCGGCCAGAAAGGTAGGAGCCGAACCACCGCAAAACGGTGCCCCGGACGTCCAACCCCTCCAGCCATCCACATTTCAAAGATTCTTCTTCCCAATGATCTCAGATTCCTAATTTCTTTTCAGGAATAATTCACATTCTATGAGGTTACTTTCACTCCCCATTAGGTAAACTAGGGTTACATTCTTAAAGTGACTCCACTAGTTCTTTTTTGTTTTATCTTCCTTATTAGGAACTCCCTATGAAGGTTGGAGTGGCTCAGTGGCTAAGACACTGAGCTTGTCGATCAAAAAGGTCAGCAGTTTGCTGGTTCAAATCCCTAGTGCTGCATAATGGAGTGAGCTCCCGTTACTTGTCCCAGATTCTGCCAACCTAGCAGTTCAAAAGGATGTAAAAATGCAAGTAGAAAAATAGGAACCACCTTTAGTGGGAAGGTAACAGCGTTCCGTGCATTTTCGGTGTTTAGTCATGCCAGCCACATGACCACGGAGACATCTTCGGACAGCGCTGGCTCTTCGGCTTTGAAATGGAGTTGAGCACTGCCCTCTAGAGTTGGAACAACTATCACATATATACAAAGCGAACCTTTACCTTTACCTTATGAAGGTTTCTCATGCTGCTTCTCTGTTCCAGTTTTTCATAATGTCTTTTTAGCTCCTGAAGGAGCTGGAGTGCTAAGTTGACATGCTTCAGAGACAATGGGGAAAAAATCTAGTCCGCCAGATAATATTTCCAGATTTTTAGGGCACATTATTTTTCTATTTTAAGACATCTATAAACCTTAGCAGAGATAATACTGCAGTATGAATCTAATACTTAAATTCCTCACTGGAGAGCTAAGCTTTTTGCTACAAACTGGATTGGTTTCCAGTGGATTACTCTTGTTAAGAGGTTTTAAGGTCAATCTGAAACACAGATAGTATAACTTTATTTGTGCACTGGGAGGGTTGCTGGCCTATCTTTTCTGTGCTATTTCTTTGAATTATTTAAGACAGGGAAGCAGAGCGCTTGTCCTTTTCTTGTCTTTCTGAAACTGGGAAAACATTGGTTGAGTTATTTCAAAATGCAGTGAAGACAAACAAGAAGTATTCTCCTTGTTCTGTTACATGTGCAAATGGGAAATCATTTGGGTTATGGCATGATTGTAAATCTATGCTGTGCAAATACTCAGCTCCTTGTTCTGGAAATGGCTTATTCTTAGGTAGAGTCTTGGATGCAGCCAATGGTGGGATTCAGCCAGTTTGCACTTATTCAGGACAACCAGTTGTTAACTTTCTAAGCAGTTCAGAGAACCAGTTGTTGGAAGGAATCTCATTTTGTTTTTTTCCACTTTACAGGGCTAATCCTGTAAGGAAGGCAGGAAGGCATTATTGTGTTGTTTCTAGGCTAATCTTTATTGCCCCACTTACAGAATCTGCCTGTTCGGTTAACATTGTAACAGCTAAGGTGAAGCGCCCGTCGATGTGAGTGATGTTGAGTTGGCCACACCCATCCAGTCACATGACCACCGAGCCATGCCTACCCAGCTGATCATTAGGGCAGGGAACCGGTTGTTAAATTATTTGAATCCCACCACTGGATACAGCCTATTATAGATATGTAAATCAGTGGCCCAGGGTTTAAATTCTAAATCTTTCTCCTGCTTTTCAGGCTTAATGAAAATTTAGCCCTTCTCTTCAGCATCATAGAAGGCAACTGGAATTTGTTTCTCTGATATTTTCATTATTGGTTACCTGCTCTGCTAGTTTCATTCTTAACTGTTTTTTGCAACTTGAAGTTATCTAGATTTCTATTCATTTTTCCCCATAATTTGTTTTATTGTATTCCAAAACAGTATATTTTATTGAATGCAACAGTACATTCTATTGAATACAACATTGACTAGAGATTATTAACACTGTAATATTTTATAACTTAAACCTTTAGAGTTGAAATATATATCAGTATTAACTATGATTTCTAAAATATCAGTGTTGATAAGCATAACACTGTTTAAATGTATCACCCAAAATATGTCATTAATAAACAGCACAAAAATGCATCAAACCATTTGTTATATAATATTTTATATCTTAAGTTTAATACTTCATACTATTCTTGCCACAGAATCATTACATATTACTGTTTGTATATATCAAGGGGAAGGGGGAATAAACTACAACAGGAAATAGAAAACAAAAGTGCATTCTCTCCTTTTTACAGATACAAATAGGACAATGAAAGTTTATTCCCACACTTTTCATCAAATGAAAGATTTTTTTAATGACCCTGTAATCCCTTCACCTTAGGGTGAAATCAAGTCAACTTAATGGAGCCCTTCAGTGGTGGGTTCCGGATCCCGTTCCAACTGGTATGGTTTGAATGGGCCCGGCATCAACCACATGGACACATGCAGTGCGCATGCATCCATGTGCAGTGCACGCATGCATTGTACCTGCCTGCGACGCTTCCGCAAGCCTCCACGATGCTCCAGCTGCTCAGTGGAGCGTCACACAGGCGCCGTACATGCCATGCGTGTGCGTGGAAGCACCAAAGGGTTAAAGGACAGGTAAGGAGCGAGGGCGGGCAGGGGGGCCCTCCAGAGCACCATACCGTAATGGTACCCGGTGCTCCGGACAGGCTCCAGTACCCCTGTACCGGGGCGTACCACCTGAAACCCACCACTGGAGCCCTTCCTGATGTCTACATGGAGCCTCACAACAGATATTTTCTTTTTGCATCCAAACAGAAATATCTGCTGCTACCTGGGATCAAACTCATAGCCTCCTGATTGTGAGGTAAGAGAGCCACCTCTAAGCCACCAGGCCACTCCATCAAATGAAAGATATATTAGCACAAAATGAAGTCCTTGATTTATTTTGTGAGATAAGGAGATTGACCCTACCATAAGGATTTTATTAGTTTCAACTCCTAGGAATTCAGAGAATTGTATGCCTAATATGCTGGAATGGGGGAAAATCTGGATGTGTGTTTTTTAAAAGCCACCAATAAGCCTACAGCAGATTCATCTTCACAGGCAGCTTAGCAACACACATTCTTTCATCAAATAGCTGGAACAGACATGTGTTCTGAGAAACTCCAATAAAATACTTTGCAGAACTGTATGGCCTAGATATTAATAAGTATATATCCATACTAATGATGATGGACCAGCTGTTCATAGAAAAGCTGATTTTAAAGCATATTGCATTTTATCATCCTGACAGTTCTCATAAAAGCTCAGAGGGACATTATTTCTATTTCTTGTGCTAGTGTCAAATTAGAGTTCTACTTAAAAGATAGCAGGGGACACCCCATCTTAATCATTTTATATTCCCATTCATATGACCTATTTCTTTTAATACTTTCCCATTAAGAGTGTTCTAGTACAAGGAGGCCAAAGGCCAAATTTTTCTGTCATGTGGATGAAATTAAACAAGGAATAATTCCACGGGCTGAAGAATGAACTAAAGCTGATGTAAGAGAAAGAGAATGATTATATCTATAGAGCGCTTCAGGGGAAGAATAAGCTGGTTTTGCTTATAGCTATTAAAAAGAATGGAGAGGCCATTCACTGTGAAACATTTCCTGACACGTGGGAACAAGCTATAGCTCATAACCAGGAAGAGTGGGCTTTGCATACTAAAAGTCCCAGATTCAACCCTGTCATTTGAAAACAAGAGCAAAAAGGAGCAAAATCCTTCCACTTAACACCTATGTTGACAGTACCATCCCAGCTCACTTTAACACACCAAACACATACTAGCTTGAGAAGTGGTTTTACTAACTGAGGGATTCTGGGAATTAAATTACAGCATCCCTGGATAGAGACCGTGCTGGGGTAGATAGAAGATGAATTAATGCTCTGATTTAATGTAAGGCAGATTCTTATTTACTATTGATTTAACATACTGGTTGAATATAGAGTCGCAGTGGTGCAGTGGTTAGAGTGCAGAACTGCAGGCTACTTCTGTTGATTGCCGGCTATCAGCAGTTTGGCAGATCGAATCTCACTAGGCTCAAGGTTGACTCAGCCCTCCATCCTTCCGAGGTGGGTAAAACGAGGACCCAGATTGTTGGGGGCAATAGGCTGACTCTGTAAACCTCTTAGAGAGGTCTGGAAAGCACTGTGAAGCAGTATATAAGTCTAAGTGCTATTGCTATTTCAGCGACGAGTAAAATTCAGGTTCTTATCATTCACATTTTCATGTGTTTACATTCATTTTGCTGGCTTACTTCCAAGGGATTTGCTGTCAGTCACATCACGCTTAGCCATTACGTCTGTAGCTAAGCGACAATAGTGGTAACAAATTCCCAGGGATACATGTGGCAAAGCAGCCATAAACAGCCAAACCCATTCTGAATCTGAACACACTGCAGAGACATCCCTTTCCTGTTCCCATCAGCACACTGTGTGTTTGACAAGTGTCATGAGAGAGAAGTAATACAGAAAGACTTTTTTTCCAGTACAATTTATCTCATCTTTCATGCAGACCTGGTTGATAAATTTGTGACGGTTTTGCAAAATGTGAAAGGCAATCTAGTCAAGTTTCCTTTTCAGAACTGGTTTTGGGAAACTGAGCCAGAATCAGAAATCACGGCATCACCATATTTTTAAGTTTTAATTTTTTTATACCCTGCCTTTATTATATATTTTTAGATAATTTAAGACAGTAAACACATACACACTTGAAATATTCCATTCAGTTTTGGTCACCAAGATGTAAAAAAGATGTTGAGACTCTAGAAAGTGTATAAAGAAAAGGAACAAAGATGACTAGGAGACTGGAGTAAAACATATGAAAATATTTGCAGGAATTGGGTAGGTCCAGTTTAATGAAAAGAAGGTCTAGGAGTGACATGATAGCTGTGTTCCAATATCACAGGGGCGGCCACAAAGAAGGTGGGATCAACCTATACTCCAAAACACCTGAAGGCAGAACAAGAATCAATGGATGGAAATTAATCAAGGAGAGAAACAATTGGAACTAAGGAGAAATGTATTGATGGTGAGAATAATTAATCAGTGGAATGGCTTACCTTCAGAAGTTAAGAAGAGATTCGACAACCATTCGTCTGAAATGGTGTAGAGTCTCCTGCATGAGCCATACTTTGGACCGGAAGACCTCCAAGCTCCCTTCCAACTCTGTTATTCTGTTATTCCTCCTCTTATTTATTTTTTTTAACCACAACAACCACCTTGGGCTGAGAAAGAGTGACTATCTCAAAGTCATCCAGCAGGCTTTCATGACTAAGGTCAGACTAGAACTCATTGTCTCCTGGTTTCTAGCATGTTGCCTTAATCACTAGACAAAACTGCCTCCACATGAGATCTAGTTCTTCCTCTCCCTGTTAAAGTGGGAAAGGAGAATCAATGGTTTTTATACCAGTTATTCAGCTATAGTTCCCAATAGCCCTGGACAATGTAGATAATGCTCAGAATTTAAGTCCAGCAACACTTGAGGAGCAAAGCTTTTGGTATACTGAGCAGTGCTGAGCACCCAAACATGGTTAGCTGCACATCTTAGATTAGAACATGCATCAGAATTGATTCTACAATCTGATAGGCTCCAAATGAGTTGAGTCTTATAGCTCAATGCAACCAGAGTATATCAGATTGAAGAAGATGGTTTAATGAACATTGTGTAGCACTGGGCTCATTCCACTCCTTAATTTACAGTTTGATTTTAGGAGCTACTTTTACAGTCAAGAAAGGCAGTGTGAAGCCATCCTTTTACTAACCTTCTGCCCAAAACACTTTATCTTTTTGATAAATGCCACTTTATATATGTTTTATCTCTATTGTATAACACTGGGTTTATTTTCTTTTGGGTTTTTTTTTTTTTTTTGTAAAACATCTGTGTAGGGCCAATTCTTGGATTTTCTGTAATGCTACATTACAAACTCAAGCCAATTTCAACATTTTTTCTTCTTACCTTCAGTAACCATTAAAACTGATCCACATTTGGACTCTCGGCTATTTATCATATGCTTGGTTATGAACATGCAAGATAGGAAGTTTCAGTTCCAGTATAATACCTTTTAATACATTTCTACCAACTTGCAACTCATTTTTTTTTCAAAAGTAAAAGCCATGATGAATATTTTCTGATTCTAAAGAATCAGAATATTTTGTTGTAAAAAAAATCTATAATGAGTAGTACTTTTTGTTACAACTAATTAGAATAATTGAAGTACATCTTATGCAGCATTTTCACTGGTTATAATAAAGATATTGCCTCAGTGTGGATTTTAGTCATTACTATCAGATTATCTTCATAATTTTTCTGCTATTGGAAATAAATACTATATGCATACATAAACGCTGCAGGCCTTTCCAGAGACTATAAAATGCAGTTTTATGCATTATGCTTTCAAAGATAGCAACATTTCAAACATCAAATGATGTGAAGAGTTCCCTCCACTCTCTAATTTTCCCAAAATTGTAATAAATGAAAATGTGCAACTCTAAGAAATCACAGAACCACAAAGGCTTTCTGTCTCTATATCAACTGTGCACAATTTTAAAATAACATATCAATATTAATCCTTTTTTTTCCTGAAAAACTAGCACAAACATATACTACAAATATCAGTTATATGATTCTAGTAAGAAATTAGTTTAAGCCTTTATTCAGGTTTCTTTACAAAATATTTCCAGATGATAAATAAGGACCTCAGAAAAGATCAAAATTATTAAATCTCCTGTTGTGTACAAAATTAACTTATTTGGCAACTATATAATTGGCAACAGGAGGGGTCAGAGAGAAAGAAAGAGAGAGATTATTATTTATAGCATATTATACTGTATATATTACATTTCAAGCTATATCTTTTCTTAAAGTTAATCAGAATTTGAGAGACTTGTACAGAAATGTAATCTGTAGTCCATCTGGTTCTGACCTTAATTCTGATCTGCACAGATCTCCTTAGAAAAGACATCCTGGGGGATTTACTCTAAGAAGAATATACAAATAGAATTGCAGATTAAAGTCAGCTCTTTTCCCATTATCAAGCATGGTTTCCAGTTCTTCCCTTACCAGATATCTTGACACTCAGATTAGTCCTCACCAAATATATTTCTGTCCTCCATACCTGGAATTCCCCCTCTCCTTCCCTACAGGCACATGCAAACTTCTATTTTCCTTCCTGACAAATTGGGGGATGTCAAGACTTGCATGTGGATCAGATTAAAGTGAGGGAGAGGTGCGCATAGTCAGCCTCATACTGTCTTCCCAGATTCCATCTGGGACAAGAGTTGGGACAGTTGGAGATGGGCTGGGTGCAATGGTTGACCAAGGCATCTTTTGTGTCTTGCCATGCTCTTAGCATACCACATCGCTTGCAGAGGCCACCTTCATGACCATTGTCCTATTCTAGTAGGTTTCATTCACTCAATCTGCCAGAATCTGTCTTCACATGCTCGAGATAGACAAGTCCGTATCTCATCGAAGGTCAATGACCCACTGGTTATTCTCAACCTGATTTGGGTAGCCATTGGCCAAGGTGTGGCCACTGCACATGCTACAGCTACTAGGAGCCACAGGTGAAAGCTGAGCTACAGGTGGGGACCAAAGGTGGACGACCTGCCCTAAACGCTGCCTTAAAATGAGCTGCCCTAAAAGGACATGACATGCCCTTACACCAGAGGTGCTACCCCCTTCCTGAACACCCCATATACCCCTGACAAAGAAATTGAGCTGAAGACCAAAGTGCATCTGCTGCATAGAGGTAGGACAAAGGAACTACAGTAGGTAACTAATAGTTCTGGTTAACATTGGAAAGTTATATAGAACCCTATTCCCAAGTGGAAAAGGGAGACATCACTTTATTATATCTCTAGGTGACCTTAGCACTGAGCAGTCAGCAAAGTGTCCTTCTCAGTTTGGAATGGAAAATGTTCCGTTCCCTTCTGTGAATCAATGCAATCCCAGGCTTGACATATCAAATTCAATTAGTCTACCTCGGAGTTTAATTTCTTCAAACTACCTTTTTTAAAGCACTGGTTGCATAAATAAAACAAAACCATCTATAAAACAATGGAACTGCATGTTATTTTGGACATGCATATTATCTCATTGTCCATTCAATCAATCCTTTTGTCTTACTGCAAGGTGCTCATCATGTAGATTTTGCAGGATTTTAAAGAATGCACGAAGCAATCTGTAAAATTTGTGTACCCAAAACAAACAAACAAACGTGAATTCCACACCTAGGGTGGCAATGTGTCATTCAGACAGTTTTCAAAGAAGAAGAAAAATGTGTTTCATTACCCAAGTTTTTAATTTCCCTCTTGAGAAAGGGGAGGGGGGAAATGCACATGCATGCAAATGTACAAAAGCCATTGCTCTCTGATTAAAAGAGAAAGTTAAAAAAAAGCTGAAAGAAGATACAATAACAACAGATTGTTCCCTTCTTCAGAACAGAATCCAGCAGCATTCATTAAAAAATTGGCATTAGGCTGAGCCTATGAAAATTTGCCATTTCAGGAAGGAAGATGATGAAAAATGAAGATAAGACATAACAACTACTAACTGCCAAATAGTCATAATAGGAATAGATTAGTTCACTCTGCTGACTTCATGGATCTCCTGTATACAAAAATATCCATGAAGGAATGCTCTTCTACTCCTATAAAGATGTCATTGTTTTCTTTTTATACACTATGCCAATCGCTAAGATCATCACAACCTTACAGAATTTAATACCTTTTGCTCACCATGAAGATTGTAGCGTCAGCATCAGTTAAAAGCTACTGTACATATGTTTCTAAAGCATTAATCATTCTTTATGTCATTTTGCTATCTGATTTATTTAGGCTTTCTTTAATTTGGCATTCTGTTGTGGATTGTCATTTAGCTAGTTTTGTTGGGAGAAAACAATAAAGGGCCAGATACTGTCAACTCTATCAAGTAGATCAGACCAGGAAATCAACTCTACAAGAAAGTTAAACTATTTTTATATAGCTAAATGTCTATGGAGATTCTCAGTCATCTAGGTCATGGTTGTTCCAAAGGTGCTTTTTTCCAAGAGGTAACTGAACTTTGTGTTTTTTCTTTGAATACATTTCACTTCTCATCCTTCTTCAGAGCTGAAGAAACTATTTAGACATTTAGCTATGCAGAGAGCTGAAGAAGCTTCTTGGATATGAAGCAAAATGTCTTCAAAGAAAAACGAGAAAGTCCAGTTGCCCCTTGAAAAAAGCACCTTCTGGATATTTTTATATAGATTGACTACAATAATATAATCTTGTCAGTCTGATTGTGTTGCACCTCCTCCCATTTCTTATACTTCTTTCAGTTAGAAAAGTATTTGAGCCTGTTCTGTATATTATCTATTGCAGACTTTAGGCATGTTTCACCTCTGGTCACTTTGGTAACAGAGCTTACATATCTCAATTCAGATCAATTTCCTGATTTTTAGATAACATTTTTAAAGGGAAAGATTGACTAAATGATTATATGTAATAAAATTGTGTTGGAATCAACTTTTAAATGAAAGAAAATTTAAAATCGCAAGCATTAGGATGACTTTAAGTGGGAGTTAGATATATTTTGTGTAAGGTAGCTAGTTTAATAAGCTTTAACTAGGACAAAGATCTTCCACGTTCATAAGCAATCTATCTCTGACTATTATTAATCTAACTCAATACTAAAGACACTATTGCATTTTCCTTCAAGATTATATTAAGAGTTTCTATTATACTTATCACAAACAGAATTTGTATTGGATTGGATTACTCTGGTTCTTTGTACTAAATTCAAATCAAATATGTTCTTTTTCCAAAGTCAATTGAAATCAAAATCTGAAATAACAAGGTTTCTGTTGACTATGATACCCTCAGAAGCTATATTATAAAACCTGGCATGAAGTTTCACTCATAAGAAAAATCAATACATTTTAATATAATTTATTAACATTATTAACATTATTATTCATTCACATTCATTAATAATTACTTTTCTATCATTCCTTGGTAACATCTAGGCCTCTTCTTTGTTGTTGATCATTTGTTCTATGAAAGTTTGATTGAGAAGTTAATGAAACTGAGATTCCAAAGAAGTACAGAACATATAGAATGACAAGAATAACAGAGTTGGAAGGGAACTTGGAAGTCTTCTAGTCCAAACCCCTGGTCAAGCAGAAGACCTTGTACAATCTGGAATAAGCAAGTGGTTTTTTTTTCTCCTCCTGGGATCCAGACTTGCCAGTGTTGCCTCAGGAGGATTAAAACAGCCAGCCACACCCTCTTCTAAATTGGAGAGTTTGATCTATAAAAAAGAACTAAAGGCATGCATGTGTGTAGATATGTCAAGAAAGGAGTTACGGCAAAACGACAGCAGAGCAAAGGTGGGTTTCAGGCGGTATGGTACAGTACACACGTACTGGTGCCAGAAATCCAGTGTGCGTTTGCGTACCGAGACCTCTGGAATGGTCCCTCCCCTGGCCTGCCCGCCCACTCCCTCACACCACAGACCTTCCCTCCCACTCCAGAGAGCCCATGCTGGGAGAGAGAGGGCAGGCTGGTTTGAATGCAGGCAATAGGGTGGTTTAGTGGCCTCCTTCACTTGTTTGGGCAGGCGGAGAAAGAAAGGAGGTACACAATAGCCGAGGGCAAAGAGGGTATTCACCCTTGGGGGGGGTGCTTTATCGCATGCCTCCTTTCTTTCTCCCCCTGCCCAAACAAGTGAAGAAAGCAGGCGGAGAAAGAAAAGAGACTCACATTCAAACCGGCTATCGCGCACCTCCTTTCTTTCTCCGCCTGCCTGAACAAGTGAAGGAAGCATTCACTGGCCTCTTAACTGCATGCTCACCAGCATTCAAACCAGCCCGCTTCCTCTCTCCCAGCATGGGCTCTCTGGAGGGGGAGGGAAGGACCCTCCCAAGACCTCGCTTATTCTGGTGGCACCCCGGCGATAGCAGCTGAGTGAGGGAAGGAGGAATTCTGGGAGTTGAAGTCCACAAGTATTAATGTTGTCAAGTCTGGACACGCTTGGGATTTTTTTTCTAAAGGGTCAATCAATCAATCAATCAAACTTTTATTTATAAACTGCGCCTTTCCTAAACAGAACTCGGGGCGGTGTACAGTCATTATTAAAAATCATATACATATCAAAATAGAATACATATACATAAACTTAGACATAGATGGAGGAGGTAGAAAATATACTGTACCATACTTAATTAAAATACAAATAAGATTAAAATTCCCTTAAAAATTCCACGATAAGATGTTTGCCAGGAGGTGAAAGATGGAGCTATAAATCGGCTAAGCCAGCTAATTGGAACAGGTGGGTCTCAAGCTTCTGTCGGAAGGAGCGGAGGTCGTTAATAGTTCTAATATTGGGGGGGGAGGTCATTCCAGAGGGTTGGGCCCATCACAGAGAAGGCTCTACTCCTAGGCGCCACCCGTTGGCACTGCTTGGCGGATGGCACCTGGAGGAGTCCCTCCCTGTGAGAGCGGATAGGTCGTAGAGATGTGTGAGGTGAGATGCGATCCCGCAGGTAACTAGGTCCCGTGCCATGGAGCGCTTTAAAGATAGTAACCAACACCTTGAAACGCACCCGAAAAACCACAGGTAGCCAGTGCAGCTCGCGCAGGAGTGGTGTTATATGGGAGTATCTTGTTCCTCCCATGATGGCCCGCGCGGCCGCATTCTGAACTAGCTGTAGTCTTCGGGTGCATCTCAAGGGGAGCCCCATGTAGAGAGCATTGCAGTAGTCCAGGCGAGACGTCACCAGCGCATGAGTGACTGTACGTAGGGTGTCCCGATCCAATAGGAGGCACAATTGGCGCACCAGGCGAACCTGGTGGAACGCCCCCCTCGCCACGGCTGTCACATGGTCATCCATCGACAGCCGGGCATCAAGGAGGATGCCCAAATTGCGCGCCCGTTCCACGGGGGCAGTTGTTCGCCCCCTATGGCCAGCGATGGCATCCACTGGTTGAACCGGGGCGCCGGTAGCCACAGCCACTCAGTCTTGGAGGGGTTGAGTTTAAGTCTGTTGTCCCCCATCCAGATCCGGACAGCTTCCAAACACCGGGACATCATTTCGACGGCCTCGTTGGGGTGGTTTGTCAGGGGTGCAAGGGTCTTGTAACTTGACAGCTTTAAGACTTGCACACTTCAAATGCCTGAGTTCCTCAGCCAACATGACTGGAGGAGGAATTCTGGGAGTTGAAGTCCACAAGTCTAAAATCTGTCAAGTCTGAATACTCCTGGGTTTTTTTTCTAAAGAGTTAGGGGTGCAAGGGTCTTGTAACGTGACAGCTTTAAGACTTGCATGCTTCAAATGACAGCATTTCTGACCCAACATTTTGGTTGCTAAGCAAGAGTGTTGTTAAGTGAGTTTCACCACATTTTACAAGTTGGCCATGCCCACCCAGTCACATGACTGCCAAGCCACTCCCACCCAGTCACATGACTGCTGAGCCACTCCCATAAAACAGGCCACACCTACAGAATAGGTTCTACAAAAGCTTGAAACCCACCACTGCAGCAGAGATGTGGAAAAGAGAAAGCTGCAAAGGCAAGCACCTCAGCAGTAACCTTTAGGCACCTCTAGAAAACCAACCAAGGCCACAGCATTCAGGAGCCCATATGCAGATATCTACAAACCAGCTCCAGAAATAAAAAACTACGAGATCAGGTATGGGAAGAAAAACCCATTTGCACCTCTGTAGAAAGGAATGAAAAAGGGTTCTCATGTACAAATAGACTGAGATGGCTAGAAAAGGTGAAGACCTGGAGAAAATGGCAAGATTTAGAGAACTAAGAAAAAGTTAAGATAAACAAAAATAAAAGGAATACATAAGATTATACATGTGGGAATAAGAACATAGAAATAGGATATAAGGTTAGAAAATGTATAAAGATGAGTACAAATTGATACAAAATAGGTACTAGAATAAGATAGTCGTTTATATTTTGTGCAATAAAATTGTATTGGGTAAAAATATTGACTGTGTGTCTATGAAAAACCCTAACATATAGCTTACCTTAAAATATTGTCATTGTGAGTGGGAGGCATTGCCTTTTCCCATAAAAGCATAGGAATGAATCTATTTGGTAATGTAGTCCAAACAACCTTAGAACTCTAGTCAGAAAAAATAGAAATCACACATTCAAGTTTCAAAGCAACTGCAGATAAAGTGTTAGCATAAATAACCTTGAGAGATCTGCTCACCAATCATAAATTCTATGCCTAACTATTTTAAAGGAAGGCCCATTATTACTAGATGTAAGCCAGAGTGAGGCAGGAGAAGGTTTTATAAATAACTACTTGAAAGCTCCTTTATTATCAGTGAAGAGACCCATCACTTTGCAAGACACTAAAAAAGAAGTAGAGGAAGACTTCACCCTAACATACTTTCAGCTCTATTGATTTGTAAATGGGAAATAGTTCCAGAAACTTGTAATCTTGTCCCATTTTTCTTAATAAATCTTGCAAGAGAGATTCTGTGAGAAATGTGCTTTAAAAGGAATCATTGCTTTTAGTTTAGATAGAGAGACAAATGCCTAAGGTAAGATTTCATTTTATTTTATTTTATTTTATTATTATTTATGCTGCCTATCTCCCCTACAAGGTGTCTCCATGTAGCATATGTTACGTGTGCTACACATAATTTATATATTGGATTATTTATACTTCAAATCTATTTCAGAATATATCCAGAATTGATCAAGTCATGTCAGGTGCAAAAGACCAGTCCTGCACATGAAGGTTCAATTGTTGATTTATTGTAAAAGCCTATGCAGAGGATTGATCTCAATGAATAGTCCTCACCTGGTTAGAGTTAATTAAGAGTCAATAGAACTCAAGGGTGTGGATTGAATTCACAAGTTCACTTGTGACTACATAGAGATTCTAGACTGAGCCCTCTTTTCACTCCACCCCACGTTCGGCCACTCCTTTTCATGCATGTCCCCATTTATTAATGCTGATAGCACTGTGGGTGTTCTGACATTCTGGTGTCTTGTGTTAAAAGTTGTAGCAGAAGTAGGAAAAGAGTTGTCTTTGCTTCATTATCCATGGTCCATAAATCCTTCTCACCCAAGTAAGTTAAATTCCATCTAAAATTCTACATGGATAGACAAGGTTGGAGTGCTCGACAATAGATAATTAAACAGTTCTTCATCCAGATGAGATTCCAATCATTGGATCACTTTCATCCTATTTGAAGCTTATAACGAGCCAGACATCCTCCCTCGGAGAATGAAAAGAAAGCTTCTTTCCATTAGAAGAAAGAAATATGTTATTGTAAAAAAAAATGCATTCTAATCAATTGGATGCCTCAGGTCTTTTCATCACTCTGTATTTTGCCTGGTCAGTTTCAAAGAACATTTTTATGACTAGGTGTGAATGTGTGAATGTCCAAACTTTAGCTTAGTTGCAAATCAAAAGTGAGAAATATGTAGGGTTTTGCCATGAACTTACTAGAATTTACATGCTCCTTTAACTCCTGTTTCCCCTTCTAGGTATAATAATAACCTGCCTCATGAGGCACTACCTTGATCCCCAGTGAAGCACTATATTGATGTGTTTGAGGGGATTGTGTACTCTGAGGAAGATGAGAGCTATGCCAGAGGTTCTCCCATAATGGACAGATCTCATCAGAAGAGCCAGACAAAGAATTTGTATCCCATTAGTAATATGGTGAGATGAAATTTATATGAACCCATCCTGGATTAGTTGTTACCCAGATCAACAAGGATTGCACTAGGTATGGAGTTCCTGGACATCTGGTGACATATGGGCTACAGGGCTCAGGACTGTTGGTTGAGGAACCAGGAAAATCAGCTGCAGGACTATTGAAAGAAAAGTTCTATTCCAAATATACAGAGATTGAAAACAAAGAAATAATGATCTGTTGTTACAAATTAAGTTCAACAACAAGAGTTTGTCTGAAAGAATGCCCAGTCCTGGAATGAAAACATCCATAATAAAAAATAACAGAATAGAGACTAGCCAATCAACATTGATTTATAATATAAAATGTAATATTCACAGAAACAGAATTGAAAAAAAACTTCAAAGGTCTACCTAAAGAATAGAAAACAATGCCTTGCCAGAAGTAGCTCAGACTGCAGAGGAAAACTAGGGAGAATCAGCAGCAGAGAAAGCCAGCATAGATGTTGATTCCTTTTCAGTATCTATTCAGGAAATGAATATGTCTAGCTTAACCAAAAGGAGGATTAGGATGATATGGTTGTCTTCCAGTATCTAAGGAGCTGCCACAAAGAAGAGGGAAGCACCAACCTATTCTCCAAAACACCTGAAGGCAGAAGAAGAAGCAGTAGATGGAAACCAAATGAGGAGACAACTAACTTAAAACTAAGGAAACTTTTCCTGACAGTTAGAACAATTAATCAATAGAACAACTTGCCTCCAAAAGTTTTGGATGTTCTAACATTGGAGCTTTTCAAAAAGAGATTGAACAATCATTTCTCTGAAATATCCTTGAGCTAGGAATTGGACTAGTAGACCTGCAAGTTCCTTTCTAACAATGTTATTCATTCCTAAACCAGGCACTCTCCCCTTTGCCTTCTCCTGAGAAAAATAAAGTCCTCTGACTAAAAAAAATGTGATGAATTGAAACAACTGATTACTGAGCATCTAGAACAACACAAAAACCCCACAATAAGGTTCCTTCACTGAAGCTTGTTGCAGAGAAACAGCATAAGTATTAAAATATGCTAGTATAGTAATATCAAACATAAGCACAGTTCACCACAAGAAACAATACATAATACTTCTGCAGTTATAGCTGAATACCTGCAAAGAAATAATAATAATTAAAAAAAAAACAAGAAAAAAAAAGCCAAACAGTGAAACTACCAAAAATGGAAGATCAGCCTGGAAAATAAAGTCAGCATGGTAAGATCAGATGCAAGGAAGCTAAAAGAGAAGAAAGAAAAGAAACAGAAGAACGAGAAGACCAATGATGATGAAATATCACCTAGAAACAAGGAAGATTAAGGAAGCACTGGAAATAATAAAGCAGCAAATAACAGCTACAGCCAAAATAAGCAAATACAAAATGCAAATGTACACTATGCAGAATTTCCAATTTCAGTTGAATCAGAAACTTTTCTACCAATTCAGTCAGCATATGACAAAGACCACACATTAGTTTCAACTCAGTATTTTGTTTGGAAGTGCATGCATCTGCTTAGAAAAAAGAAATAAGTCCATGGTTGGCTAGTTTTGATATGTTATGAAAAACAATGTTGGATATACTTGGAGCTGTTGTCATCTATGAAATCTGTAATGATGCAACCAGAAAAAGGCTACTGTAATGTTGTGATTTTGTGTACAAATAACATAATTAAGGTACTTCCTGTGCTGTTAAGAAAGTGTATGTCGGGTCCCCACATGAATGTCCAATTAAACTGTTTTCTTG
This sequence comes from Natrix helvetica, assembly GCF_964273705.1. Lineage (NCBI taxonomy): Eukaryota > Metazoa > Chordata > Lepidosauria > Squamata > Natricidae > Natrix > Natrix helvetica. The sequence goes on along the minus strand of NC_138549.1, from coordinate 74,111,620 downwards.
CTTAAAAGCCTATGTACAGGAATCTTCTCAACTAATAGTTAGCATCTGATTGGAGTTAGATAAAGGTACATTGAATTCAAGGGAAATTGGACTTAGTCCACTTGTAGTTACATAAGGATTCTACACTGATCCCTCTTTTAACTCCACTCCAGGTTATTCCTCTCCTTCTCCTACATTGAAATGTAGTCTGAAATTTTCTCATTTGATAAGTATAGTTATTCAGAATTATAAGAAATACATTCTTTATTGTTATACTTCATATCTCATTTAATTATTCTATATTGGAGAGAAATCTTAGATCAGGAGTAGAGCACATGCTTTTTTCATGAAGATGAATTTGATTTCAGTTATGTGCCATTATGTCACTATTGTATTCTGATGTTTATTATTATTTATTGTCTTTTGTTCTGTCTTTGTTTTTTTATTGTTATGTTCACCACTCTGACTCATAACAGAGAGAGATGGGTGGCTGTATAAATCAATTGATTAAATAAATGCATAATTTCTACCATGTCTTTTGAAAGAGAATCTGTGGAATAATCCAGACCAAATGGTAAATGCTTAAGGTTTAATTAAGGTAATTACTATTTATATTCCCTTCCTTTCACTTTTTACCACTTTTGAGAAGTTGGTAGTTGCAAAGAATGATCTATTCAGATTTCAAGCTCAGTACATCAAGAGTCATTTGGTAACCAATTTCAATGGACATGCACAAAGTCCAGGAAAGCATTCCAGGAGTCAAACAGACCAGTATACACAACACAAGGCACAGAATGGTGCACATTATTCCAGCAACACTCATGTTCTCAGGGCAGGGTTAAGTAGGTAGCACAGCCTTTCATAAGGCTCCTCATGAGTAGTCCAGGTGAGCGGTGTTGTCTCTCTTCTCTGCTCTACCTGTCCTTAGATCAGACAGAGGTGTGGACTCTACCTCCTCCTCCTTGCTAATGGGTGACAGCTGCTACGGGTCCTTGCCTGAAGCCTCCTAGCCAATTTGTTGCAGCTATGGCTCACCTCACCCATCCAATGACCCAGCTGAGGCTGCTGCATCAGGCTAGCATTCTCTGAGCCCCCATCCTGACCAATATCCAGCTCTGCACTTTCCTCTGCAGACTCAAACTCACCCTCCTCCTCTGAACCTGCACCTGAAGAGGGGTCCATGTATGTGTGGATCCATGACAAGATCTTTGTTCCAACTGGAACCCAAATGAAGACCTAATAAATATTATATATCTATTGACTTTACTGTTTCAGATATCAACAAGTGCATTAGTCATCTTTAGTCATCCTTCCAGTCTGATTGGAAGATCAGAAATGCTCAGTTTCACTATTCAGAAAAGGACATCAGCATTCTTTAAGGACGCCTTTCACACAAAATTGTATCTATCTGAACTTTGGCCCAAATGTTCCCCATAGGAGAGGCTATTACTTTTCTATTTCCTCCCAAAAATGATACCAATAGAGACACTTTGTTTTCTTTCTTTTTTTAAAGTAGAATCTACTATAAATGCATGAAGCCTGAAAATTTCCACACTGATTTATTTCATATTTGGCATTTCTCGAAAATCAGTTCAGTTCTCTGCTTAATATCATGGGGAGAAGTTAAGATCCAATATACATCTGGGATCGCTGCATAAACAAGTAAGACTTCTTTAGGACATTATTCTACAGTGTTTAATTAAAAACACTAGCTTGAATCACAGACATATTTTTACAAGGAATTAAGAACATACTCTTGTGTGATACCACCTTTATTTTACTTATTCAAATTTGTTATAGCACTTTGAGCAATATGTGAAATTAGAACTAATGGTGTTGTGTTCTAATACTTTATTTGATTTTTGACAAATTATGCATGGATGGAGAGGGGGGGAATAAGCAAAAATAGCCCAATGAGACTTCTGAACTTAAGCCATTGTACTTCGTTAGTACCAAAGCAACTAAAGCATTGGATGTCTGCATGCAACAGATAACAGCACTCACCTTCAACCCCCATAAATAGATTGATCTTGCCATCTCTCTGACACGAACAAAAATATCCTTCCCAAGTCATTTCATTTGGTATTTGCAAAGTTACCCAACACAGAATGTAATGACAGGACAAGTGTGAATTATATATTATCCACTGCCCTTTAGCAAGTTTAATTGGTGTTGCTCTGCACTAATTTGGCCCAAAATACGCATACAGAAAGCTGGCTTCAGTGCTTTGGCTTCCCAGATCTAAAACACGGGTAGCAATGAGTGTCAGGGACCTACAAAGCAAAGAACAGATCAACTTCTCCCCTTAGAAGAAAACTTGCTGGATGGTATCTTGGGGCAAAGAGACAGCCTTGAAAAGTGGGTTGTTGTGATTTTTAGCTCTTCTTGGTAAGTTTTTACATGCAATGAACCTTAAAATGTGAGGTCTATCTATACTGCTGAGAAATAAAAATAAATGTAACTGAATATGAATGCTGTATATATAGAACTTAAAACCCACATTTATTCAATAGCATAAAGAAGAATGAGATAAATATAATTGCAATTAAAGTGTTGGTGATGGTGGCTTATTTGTATATGGTATTGACCTTTTTAAGCTGCCTTTCAACAAATGACCCCATTCTGAATGATCATGCCAGTAACTATGGTACCCATTTAGATTGAAACCTAATTTTATAAATGAGTCTAATTACTAACCAATTAGATTCACATTTAATAACTACCTTTTATATGGGAAAATCAAGCCAAGCCATCTGAGAAACTGAAGGAAAAGGGATAATTGCTTATGTGGGAAGATGATTCAGCCTGAGTGCAGCCAAAAAAGGGTGGGAGGTTGCTGTTGAAGTCAAGAAAAAGACTAAAAGCAGATGTAAAGTTGGGTCACTTCTGCCAACGTGTACCTAATTGTCCTGCCAGGTCAGTTTTGATTCCCGGAGTCTACTTCATGCAGTGTTCTTGGTAGCATTTGTTGTAGCATTTTTGCCAGTTTCTTGTTTTTAGCATTGAGAGAGAGTAACTGGCCCACTATCATTCAGTTGGCTTTGTGCCTAAGCAAGGACTAGAACCCAAAGTGTTCTCATTTCAATTCTGATATTTTAATCACTACAGCAAACTTGCTCTCAGTGACAAAGGTGGGTGTGCTAAAAAATTATCCATTCTAGATATCACATATGCTAGTGCATATGCTAGTGCATTTGTTGGGGCTGTCACTGGAGCCATCAGAGGAGTCAGAAATGGTGGTGATGAGGTGCAGCAACAATATCAACTGCCAGAAAGTATTGTCACTTAGCCTGTCTGTTAGATTCGGGCAACGAGAGAACAGACTCCGGACACGTAGTGACTTAACAGCTCTTTATTAGTAGTAGTAGTGATCCAGCTTGCTCCGTGGTCTGAGGGTTCCCCTTTTATAGGGATTGGGTACGCCTCTCGACCAATCAGAGCGATACCTGTTTCCCGCCGTAGTGGCGGACCAGAGAGGAGACTTGCCACGATATATGTTAATATCTAACACCCCTCCCCTCTTAGATGGAGCATTCCGGTTAGTTACATAGTCTTTCAAATAAGTGGGTGTTTGTCTCACCCGGGTGGAACGCCGTAGTTCAGGCTGAACGGGAGTGGTTGCAGGATCGGTTTCGCCTGTTCTTTCAGCTTCGCGTTCGGGGGTCTGCAGGCTTTCATTGCTTTGGCGTAGTTCTGGTTCGCGATCGACCGCTGGTTCTATCCTGGGCTCACAGGTGTCGCGTTCCTCTGTGTTTGGGCTCTCAGATGGCTGACTTTGCTCTGGCAGATAGTTTTCGATCTCGGCTCATAGATCTGAGTGTGCCAGGCGACCCCGTAGTTGATCTATGTGCCTTTTCCAATTCCGCCCATCTTCCAGCTCCAGCAAATATGAACGTGGACCCATGATGCCGATTACCTTTGCCGGCATCCACAATGTCCCCCCTGCATAGTTGTGGGCGTATACTGAATCCCCTATGCTAAAATTCCGAATTTTTCTCGTAGAGTCTGGGGGCGATGAGGCAGAGTAATTTGGGTAAAGACGGTCCAGGTAAGACTGTAGACGGCGGCCCATGAGTAGTTCAGCGGGGCTCCTCCCCGTCGTTACGCTGGGGGTAATATGCTGAATTAAGAGGTAATGATCAAGGCGTGTTTGCCAATCACCTGGACCCATCCTAGCGAGGGCCTCTTTTGCGGATCGCACCATTCTCTCCGCCTGTCCGTTCGATGCCGGATGGAATGGCGCGACGAGGGCATGCCGAATTCCCTGACCTGCTAAGTACGTTTCAAATTGCATGGCCGTGAACTGGGGCCCGTTATCGGAGACCAGGAGGTCGGGCAGGCCATGAGTGGCGAAAAGTCGCCATAGTACCTTAATGACTGCCTCTGCCGTGGTTGAAGTCATTAGGACTACTTCTAGCCATTTGGAGTATGCATCCACAACTATAAGAAAAGTCTGACCTTGGACTAGTCCTGCGAAATCGATGTGTATTCGCGACCAGGGTGCTTTAGGCTTCTCCCATTCTGTGGCGGGTGCTTCAGGGGGTGCTGGTCTAGATTCTTGGCACGGATCGCAAGTGGCCACCCATTCCTCTATTTCTTTGTCCATGTTTGGCCACCAATCGTAACTCCTTGCTAACGCCTTCATTCTAACGATCCCCGGATGCCCAACATGTAACGCTTCTAACACATTTCTTCATAACGCATAAGGAATAACAACTCGATCCCCCCATAATAAACAACCTTATAACACTGAAAGTTCGTCCCGTTTTGCCCAAAACAGTTTGAATTCTGGCCCCACGTTTCCCTTCGGCCACCCCCTCCAAACCCAAGTTTGAACTTGTCTTATTACATTGTCCCTAGAAGAGAATCTGGCAACGTCGCAGGAAGAAACAGGTCCTGAGTCCAAACAGTCAATTAGCAGAACCGGTACCTCGGGAGTGGGGTCTGGCAAAAGATCCGGGAGTGGACAACGGCTGAGTGCGTCTACATGTCCTAGAGTGGAGCCCGGTCGATGTATTAACTTATATGAGTACGCGGCCAGGAAACAGTCCACCTGGTCATGCGTGGGGAAAGGGAGACTGGTGTGGGGCGGTTTCCCACCAAAAGTCCCAACAGCGGTTTATGATCTGTAATTAGTTCGAAGTTGCGGCCGTAGAGGTATTCGTGGAAACGTTTAACTCCAGCCACAGCAGCTAACACTTCCCTGTCCATCTGGCTGTAATTCCTCTCGGCCGACGAAAGAGTCCTGGAGTAGAAGGCGATGGGTGCTTCGTTCCCGTTTGGCATCCTGTGGCTGAGGACTGCGCCGACGCCAAATGGGGATGCATCGCAGGTCAATACCAGTGGTAGCATCTGGCTGTATTGCACTAGCAGCGAGTCGGTGGTGAGCAGGCGCTTGACTGCGGCAAAAGCTGCTGCTTCGGATCGTCCCCATCTCCATGTTGCGTTCTTTTGGAGGAGTCGATGTAATGGCTCAGCAATGGTCGCCTTCTGTCTCAGGAAAACGCTGTAGAAGTTAAGTAGTCGGAGGAAGGCCTGCAACTCGGTCTGATTTTGTGGTGTGGGGGCGTCCTGGATCGCCTTAATTTTCTTTGAAGTGAGGTGTATTCCCTGACCATCGATTCTGTAACCCAGGAATTCTACACTAGGCACGTTAATCTGGCATTTCTCTTTTTTGAGGCGGAGACCCTTCTCTCTGATTCTGGCCAAAACAGTCCTGACTCTTTTTAATAGTTGCTCCTCGTTTGCAGCGGACACCAAGATGTCATCGAAATAAGGAACGACTCCTGGTATCCCTTGCAAGAGCCGTTCCATGATGCTCTGGAACAGACCTGGGGCAATACTCACACCGAATTGTAGCCGGTTGCATTTGAATGCGCCTCTGTGCGTCACTATAGTTTGGGCCTCCGCTGTGGCGCTATCCACAGGCAATTGCTGGTAAGCTTGTGCCATGTCTAGTTTAGCAAATATCTTTCCTGGCCCCAACGAGTGCAATAAGTGTTGGACTACTGGCACAGGCGCGACATTAATTGTGCATTTATAGTCTGCGCAGATGCGGACTGACCCGTCTGGCTTGACTGGGGTCACAATGGGATCCACCGGCTCAAGAATTCCCTGCTCTACTAGTTTATCGATCTCTTTATCAATTTTTGGGCGGAGTGCAAAAGGCACTCGTCTCGGTTTTAGTCGGATTGGCGCCACTTTTGGGTCTAAATTGAATGAGATAGGTTTACCCACATACTTACCAAGACCGGGGCTGAACACATCCTCGAACTCCTTAAAAATCTGTTCAGCTCTGCTGTTCCCCACGGCATTGATCCCGGTGACTTCTAACCCCAGGGCTTCAAACCAATCTAGCCCTAGAAGGTTCTGTAAGGGCGCGCTGGCGATGGTCACGGGCAGCTGGGCTACGATGTCCTTGAAACGAATCTGGAACGTGCCTTGGCCCACGATGGGGACTCGGTTCCCCTGGTAGTCTCGTAGCAGTATGTCTGGTGCACGTAGTTGGCTCTTTTTGAGGCTAGGGATAGCCTTTTTCATGGAGGCCCATGAAATGATCGTCAGGGATGATCCTGTGTCAACTTCCAGCTCGCAAGGAGAACCCTCTAAGAGGACTGTGACTTTCAGCTTTTTAGGCCGCTTGGTGCGGACCTGACTTATTGTGGTGAGATAAGTTCGCAATTCCTCTCTCTGGGTCAACTCTATCTCTGCATCGGCATCCTGGCAATACTCTCGTTGGGCGTCCTGGTAGAACGCTCTTTCAGCTCTTTGTGTGTAATCTCTCTGGGAATACGCCCTTTCAGCTCTTTGGAAATTGTCTCTCTGGGTAAACTCTCGTATGTTTCTCTCTGGGCGCCCTTTTTGATTTCGCCAAGCCCCTGGGTTGGACTTCTGTTGGCGGTACATTGGAGGCTGCCGTGAGGAGGCAGGGACTTCGCTCCGGCACACTCATGCGATGTGCCCAAGTTTGTCGCAGTGCGAACAAACAACGTTCCTGAACCGACAGGTAGACCAGGGGTTGTTCCCTCCGCAGCTTTCACAGGGTGGCAAACGGAATCCGGATCTCCCCCCAGGCCTCATGTGACTGCTCCGCATCAGGTGACTGTCCTCGAACTCGGGATCCTCGAAGTCTGGATTGGTGTCCTCGTAGTGGACTCAGGTGTGTCTGGGTGCTGGCTGACTCGTGTTAAACCTGCGTTGTATAGTTTCCGACGATCTTTCCGCTGATTCGGACGCCCTTGCTTCGTTCAGCGCTATTTGTAGGGTTAAATTCGGGTTGGCCAACAGCCTTTTCTGTAGCGAAATGTCCTTTAACCCACAAACAAGTCTTGCCAGGATTTGCTCGTCCAGATCCCTGAACTCGCAGTGAGTCGCTGCTTTTCGTAGTGCTGCAACATATTGGTTGATTGATTCTCCCGCCTTCTGGTTCTGCGTGTTGAATTCCTGGCGGCAAACGTGGCAGGAAGGTTTTGGCGCGTAATGAGTTTGCAGAGTCTGTTGTAGCGCCATCCATGATACCGCTTGTGTCGGTGTAGGTTCGGAGAGGTCTCTGGCCGTGTTGAAAACCTGTCGCCCACAGTAGCTGAGGAAGATATTCTTCTTTCGGGAGTCGGTTATCCCCGTGTATTTGTTTGCTTCGAGAAAACACTCGAAACGAATCATGTAAGCCTCCCATTGGTCGTTCGTCGGGTCGAATGGAGCGGGAGGAGTGTGCATCGCCATCTTCTCTGTGTTGAATTTGCCGCGCTGCGTTGTCCTGAGATGGCTGCTGGAATTTCTGCCGAATTCCTGGGCTGGATCGAATCCTGGGATTCTGGAGGTAGCTTCGTCCTATCTGTCTCTCGATCCCACCTTCGTTGCCAATGTTAGATTCGGGCAATGAGAGAACAGACTCCGGACACGTAGTGACTTAACAGCTCTTTATTAGTAGTAGTAGTGATCCAGCTTGCTCCGTGGTCTGAGGGTTCCCCTTTTATAGGGATCGGGTACGCCTCTCGACCAATCAGAGCGATACCTGTTTCCCGCCGTAGCGGCGGACCAGAGAGGAGACTTGCCGCGATATATGTTAATATCTAACACTGTCTTTAATGGTGAAGCTCTTGAGATTTTTTCCCCTTGAGATGACAATATTAATTCTTATTGTACATTAACATTTTTTTTCATTCTTGATGTATACTGCTCGTGACAGCAGTTTTTTGGGGGTGGGTGGGGTTGTGTACTTTTAAAACTCTGCTGGTTTTTTTTTTTTTTTTTGTCTTTCTGTATTTGAAGGAATTTAAAAAATCTAAACTTAAGGGTCTGACTGAAGCAAGAAACAAATAGGATGAGAACTCAAAGTAGGTTTGGCCAGCCATTGTCTCTCTCCTCCTCCTATTATTTGCCTTTTGACTGAAATCCACTTTGCTCTTTTTCTGCCACTAATTCTCTTTGCTCAGAAATCTGCTGAGTTGATACAAGATAGAGAGCTGGAGTTTGGCTGTTTTCTCCTTTCTTTCTTCTTTTGGTTCATTCACAGCAGTTTATTAATGTTTTGGGAAATTAACCTCCTCCTCTTCTTTTCTTCTGGTTTGTTTGAGTTCTGACACCCATTCCTCTGATGCCAATGTTATCACTAAATTGTCTGCTCTTCTGAAACCCAGGGTTTAAGGCCATCTAGCTCTTTGTTTTCTCTCTTGCAAATAAGCTAAAATCCTGTCCAACAAATTATTTCTGGTTGTTCTGTGCCCATTTATATGCTGAAATGAGGCTGCTGAAGACTGTGAACTTGCTTGCTTCCTTATATATTTCTAGAGACTAAATTAGAGTCATAGTTACCCTGCATATTTTCCAAAGAAACCCTTTTTTTCTAGCACTACTACACAGTGTATCCCATAAACAGAATTATAAATATGAACATACATTGCTATTCATAAATAATACCCATTAGATGGGTGTTTAATCACATACAAATGCATTCAATTGCAATGTTAATCTTGCAGGGGTTTGCAGCACTCAGTGATGGGAGAAGCAAAGCAAAATGAATGCAGAAAGACCTAGGAAAAAATGAATAGATTTTTTTTTCTTTTAGCAGTCCCAACTTTAATTGCTTGCTTACATTGGGGCTTTGGAAACTAGGCCACAAAGGGATCCACATGATGTTAGGGCTGCTCTTTTATTGTGTGTCTCATTTGCTTCTGTTTTTGTTTTGTTTTTTTGCCTTGGGGCAGCTTCTTTCCTGGGATTTGACCTCTGTTTTGCCTGGACCATATTCTCACTATGTTCTGGGCCCTGCAGGGCTACAAATCAGCAAGAAATATAAGATCAGTCCAATTCCTGCAACGTGCAGGAGAACACTAAAATGTGAAAAGATCAAATCTACACAAGCCGTTCATACCACAGAGGGATTTTGTAGACGCGTTTATTGATGCATCTCTCTGAACACTGTCCTAGATTTTAGTCTATCCTAATAAGGCTAGATTTGAGTTTAAATTACTTCAGTGAACTTGATGGATATAACTTGGTGAAAAAATGGAATGAAAATCCCAATCCACCCTTGAAGTTCATTTATAGCCCTTGGTGAATGACACTTTCCTTACCTTGACTACAAAGCAGGGTTATTTTAAAGGTAAAAAAGTAGGGAAGAGCCAAAAGGCACTACTCTGGGACAGAAAAATGACAAATAACACTAATGCATTCTTGCCTAGATGTGGTCTTCAGCTGAGGTGACTGCTTCTCCTTTTCAGTACAGCTTCTCAGGAATTAAACTGTAGATATTGGCAATTTAAAAAAAGCCAGTTTGGCCAATAACTGTGAATTCTTTAAACAACCTTATGAACCTGCATCTTCCAGATTTCAGTTCTCCTGATTCCATCCATTATGAACAAATCATTTGGGAACAATAGGACTTGGTTTCCCACTTACCTGGGCAACAGATGATAGCCATCCCATTGCCTCCAGCAAAACAATGAAATATCGTTGTTAATATCTAACATTGTTAGATATTAGTGAGTCCCAAGTTTCTCATAATCTGTTAGGAACAGTCTTCCTGAATCTCCTTATTGACATATATTGTTGGTCATAAATCAGTGTGAACTAACAGACCACTACTTTCTTGTGTAAATAGATATTAGCAGCACTGATGTGTGCTCAATTGCCAAGTAACGGATATTGTATTTTCTGCCTGCCAAACTCCAGGAGGAAATGAATGTTATCCATACAGCATAATTTATTATTTCTCTAACTCCAGAAATACTGAGTCAGGATTGACAGTAAAGCTGAGAGAAAAGGGTTTTTTTAGTAGATGACATGAAGGAAAGGAGAGAAAATAATTTGCAGTGGTGGCAAGGGGCAGGCAAGGGGGAAGAGAAAGCTGAAAAGTAGCTGATCTGGTGTAATTAAGTATTTGTGGAAGGTAATAGAATCAGGAAAAAATGTTTAAAGTAAAGTATCGGAAAACAGAGTTTAGAGCCTGAAGCAAAAAAAGTGCAACAGTAATATGTATCCTTTGAGAGTAGCATGCCTTCAAATCTTGACTCCTAATTACCACCATGCAGTTTTTCTGGAGCTTTCATGGACAAATAGATGTCCCTGAAGGAGTGGGTCCAGATCAATGACCAGACAGTGAATTTTGTCTGGTGAAGTCTGTCTGAAAAAGGAGAGTTCAAGAGATCACCCACCTGAACTCTGGACAGTTCTTTGTGGTAAGTTCATAAGTTGTATGACTGGAGCTGAAGGATTTCAACCAAGCTCACAGCTGTATTGCAGCCTAATTGGACACAATATTTACACAAGCCTCATTTCTTAAACATTTTTGGACATAACTTATGTCAAATCTTAATTTACAGTTCTAGAGATACTTTCTGAGCTGCACAATAAAAAAGAATCTGCATGATGAGTTAATATTTTTTTCTTGATTACAAAAGAATAAAGAAAAAAAGTTTTAAGACTTAATATTTGGCAAAAAGCTTAGCAAGGAATGAATGTAAGAAAGTTTTAAAAGAATAAAGGAGATAGTTATTTTGAAAGGACTTTTGAATAAATTGGAATTAAATTAGACTAACTTTCTTGTGAATGTTATTTGTTTACTATTAAATAGTGTAGAGAATTGGACTTTACAAAACAAAACATAAAGGTAATATGAGCCAGACTGCCATGCTGTCTGTAACTACAGAATGTTTTGAGACAAAAGTGGGGAGGGGAAGCTTCCCTACACCCCCTTGTCTGAAACACTTTCATTTTTGGATTATAGTACCATAATGACAAGTACCAGAAAAGTGGCAAAAATAGTAGAGGGAAGAAAAAGATTGCTTCAGCAACCTGCAGAGAGAGGAATTACACCAGATTTACTTCAGAAAATGTTTGAATAACTTGGCAATAAGCTGAATCATTTGATACTAAATTGACTTCTAAGATGACTTCTAAAGATGAAAGAGGAGATGAAAAAGAATTTTAAGAAGATAGAAAGTTCAGTAAAACAAGTGCCTGGAAATGTAAAACAAATTAATGACAAAGTAGACATTTTGGAGAGTAAGACAGAAGTTATACACAGATAATCCGAAAGACAAGTAGATAAGTTGGCTCTATTGGAGCTGAGAGGAAATTTTGTTTAAGTTTTATAGGTATAAGTCTATTTGTGAGATATAGCAGCCTAAAGTCAATTAGGTTATGTTTTGTAACTTTGAAGAATCTGGACCTAAATGAGGGCTCAATTACTTGTTCAAAAGGAGAAGCATTGAGGCATCTATAGAGGACTTCATCATTTCAACCTGCTCTTACATTGAAATCCCCATGTATTAGAATATGTTTACTTGGAAACTTATGAGTATGGAAGGTATAACCTGGTTCTAGCTTTGGGTGACCTGTGAATGGACTGTTGAGGAGGAACATAGAAATTCTTCAAAGATTGACAAAGCTGATACAGCATTCTTAACCTGAGGTGATTATTTTACAATTTGAATATATTAATTTAGAAGCTATAAATAGACCAAGTCCAACTTTGAGCCTGCTATCTTGGAAGTTAGGTTGTGCAGGGACTAGTACAGAAAAATAGTTGGGAATTGGAACCAACTTCCATAAGTCCTGCAAAATAAATACATTATTGATCTCTAGATAACTCAATCTCACTATAGATAGATAGATAGATAGATAGATAGATAGATAGATGATAGATAGATAGATAGATAGATAGATAGATAGATAGATGATAGATAGATAGATAGATAGATAGATAGATAGATAGATAGATAGATAATCTCCAGCTATTTCTGGTTACCTCTGTCTCTCTCTTTCTATCATTTCTACCTTTATCAAATATGGATAAAACGCCAAGAAAATATTTTGGGGTCCACCTACAGAGCAGATTTTCTGTTGTCAGCTAGAGTGGCTATTGTGCTGAATGTATGAAGTAATTCCAAAGAATAGGCAGAGCAAATAAGGCTAAATGGAACTACCCATAGCTACTAATGACTCAGTTCCAAAGTTCTGATGGATACACTCTCCCTTTTTGAGGCCACATGATCACATTTTGGACATTTGGCAACTGGCTTGCATTTATGGCTAGATGGCATTCCATAGTCCTATTACCATGGTTTTCAGTGTTTTTATTTGTTTCCAGCATTTACTTCATGTTTTTGGCCAAAAAAAAAATGTCTGTTGAAGAAAATTGATTCACTTACGTAGTGACCACAGCATTTGCTAAACAACCACCACAGAAATACTCATAAAATCAGACATAGTTATGTGATGACTTGTTTAATGAGCACCATGACTTATCACCATAATTCCAGATTCAATTGCAGTTGTGTCAAGAATCACCTGTGGGATAAACATCTGGAAAGTCATAAGCACCTTCCTTTTTATTGTTTTTGGGGAGTGTTAAGCACTCAGAAAATGAACTTGTCAGCTTTTCAAGAGGAGGACAGTGAGAGGGTGGTAACATGTTGAGAAACTTAGTTGCAGAAATTACTGATTGAAGCATTGATTTAATTGCCTCAAGTTTGCATATAACTGTTGATCTTGTGTAGAGAGGGTATGAAACAACTGAGCTAGTTATTTCTCATCCTCCATAGCATCGACTGATGACTGTATCTTCCCCTTAATTAAATTGAAAGTGTTGTGCCTCCTGTGCTTATCTGGACCTGACCTTGGAGTTAGTGTAGCATTCCGCTGTGTAGGTAATTGCTGGCTGAGTTTATGAACTCTGTGGTTTATGCCATCCTCTCTTGTGTGCTTGGCTCTCCTCCCAGAATTTTGCAGAAGCCCACCACTAGTATTGTGAAAGACACATATTGGTATAATTTCAAATCCCCCTAGAAAATGTTTTAAGTTTAAAAATCATTCAAGGCAAAATACCTAAAAATCAATATTATTCTTTCAAGGCCATGCCATCTGGGAAGCCAGAAGATTTCTATAAGTTCACTGGAATATACTCTGTAGTAAAGGAATTGTAGGCAGTGTAGGACTGCTCATTATTTTTTCATCTGGCTTCATTAAGAGGATTAATTGAAATTTGGACGAAAATCTGGATGTCACTACAAGACTAGCTCATCCCTGACAGTTGCCATACACATAGGATCTTGTTGTAGCATACGGATTTTGAGTAAATTCTGGAATAACTAAATTGGTAGCTGACTCCTTAACAGTTTCAGTTACATGGTTTTTTCCCCCCCTTACAGCCTGAGTTCATCTATTTTCAGATTGGCATCTAATAGCAGATTGAAAATTGCAGTAACTATCTTCGCAGTTAAAAGGCAATCCTTAGATCAGTCCACATCCACATTTAAATTACTTGTGGCTTTAAATGTGTCCTGTCCACCATCCCCTACAGAAGCCTCATCATTGCCATTGGAGGAAGGGAAATCATGAGTTGGATAAGGCATAGAATTTATGAGTGAAGATTGCAAAGAAAAGAGAAAGGAAAAGAGGACATACCTGCTACATCCTTGTGTAAGGCCCATTTAAAATGCCTGATAGGAGGTATCTCTTTTAGGATCAGATGGAATGGGTTCCTTGAAGATAAGATAGTCCAATGGTTTTGCTCAGAGAAAGATATTGCATATTTTTCAGCCCATTGTGTTTTAGAGGCATGCTCAGACCCAGCTGTCTAATGAGATGGTAGTATACTTGATAAATATCATAATCTCATAGTTAAGCTCCAACCTTTTGTAAGAGAGGTGAATACCAATATGATTGGATAAGGATAGTGGTCTAAGAGTTGGTTTGAAAAACCTTGCTTTGCCACCAAAACAGCATTACTGGAATCCTATTCTGTCTTACTCAAGGTAAATTCATTAGATTCCATCCACATTTTAAAGAAGCCCAAAAGACAATATAAGGCCCTGCTCAAAAAGATAAAAAAATCCCTCAAGATGAGAGGGAAAAACGGTCACTAATTAAAGCCACAATGGCCAAAAATCTTTTGGCATATTATAATTAACTATTCACATAGCAACATTACACAATTACATTGTAGTATACCCTAAAGTACCTGGGTACACCACTTCCAAGACCTAATTAACTATTCACATAGCAACATTACACAATTACATTGTAGTATACACTAAAGTACCTGGGTACACCACTTCCAAGACTTTTTTGTGATCCACATGCTAGCACCTAAATGATGGATATAGCATTATCTTCACTGTTGCTGTGGTCCCCAGTCACATGTAAGGAAGTCAAAAATCTCATTAACTAGCTTAGGTTTTGCTCCATTTTGCAACCTTTCTTCCCATAGTTATTAAGTGAATCATTGCAGTGGTTAAATTAGTAACATGGTTGTTAAATGAATCTGGCTTCCCCACATTGACTACTTGTCAGATGGTTGCAAAAGGTAATCACTTGACCCAAGGACACGGCAACCATCATAAATATAAGTCAGTTGCCATTCTTCTGAATTTTGTTCACATAATCATGGAGATGCTGTGAGAAATGGTCTTAAGTAATTTTTTTTCAGTGCCATGACAACTTTGAATGATCACTATACAAACTGTTGTAAATCAAAGACTACCTAACTCAGCCGTAGAGTAAGATGTAATGTGGAAAGGGACCTTTCTGGCTTCAGATATCAAGAGGATGAAAGTAAGATGTATTCTAGCACCATTGCTTTTTAAGAGTTTATTAAAACTCTTGAGAAGATTGATATCCATGCACCTAAATCAGCTGATAGATATCTCCCAAATTTGCTCTATGCTGAAGATGCAGTTCTTCTCTCCTTGCCTTTTATAGATAGGAAGTAGAAACCAAAAATTCTGGTATCTTACTGTAATGCGGAACAATTAATAATCAATTGCAATAAATCTAAAGTTGTAGTTTTTTCCCCACAAATGACAAAAGCACAAGTAGGAAATTGATTCCCATGAATTAAAGCAAATGTTTTAAATACTTGGGTATAGTATTTCAGGCCTCTAGGAAATTAACAGTCCAGGTAAATTATGCCACTTCTATTGCCCAAAAGAACATACAAGCTGTAACTAAATTTTATAGGCCACAGGGGGCAAATTGCATTCCAGCAGCAATCAAATTGTTTATGGCCATAAAACAGTTTCCCATTTATTATGTGGAATACAACTTGTACAAACCTAAGGGATTATGAAGCCAGTCAATCAAATGTCCTTGGGGCTTTGTTTGACACCCCAAAATGCACTCCAACACAATCTTAAAGCTTAAAGATCATTTGCCAAGTATTTAGGTTCAGGCTTGGACTAGAATTCTAATCTCAGGATTTGGAGTCATGACCAGGGATCCAAATCTTTGATCTCAGAACCACCTTTGATTGAACAAGAAGTTATGCAACCTTAAGTATATAGGAAATGAATATGGATTTGAAAATTCTCCAGTAAGAGCATCAATGCACATATATTCAAATGATCTTTTATAATACATTGCATTGTTTCATGAATTTAATCTGTAAAGATAATAAAGATAAGAGTAAAGAATAATCTGGTCAAATATATAATAGGATAATTATATGTATCATCCTTAAGCTTATTGCTTATCTCTTTTTTATAACTTCTTTATTGACAGAGTTTAATAGAAAATCATGTTCTTCTAAATATTTAAACTTTTATCTTCATGCTGCTAGTGCATTTGGTGGCATATCTTTTGTTTCATTGTTTGGCTAGTTTAATTTCCTGAATTACTCTGAATTTTATCAGTTTGACTTCTATGAAAAAAGCAACATGATAAAATGCAGAAGTAAGAAAAAAGCAAATAAGATTCCACATTTTAGCATTTTGCTTTGGGGTAATGTTTTTAGATGTTTGTTTTGTACAACAATGTTTCTTCGTATGATACCGAAAGAATCCATAATTGGAATTTATTTTCTTTTAAAGTATGTGACTATGAGTGTGTTTGCTCAAGTGATATAAGAGCATTTAACTCAGAAAAGTTGCACTCCATGTGAAAAATGCATCATTTAACATGCTGAACCTCACCTAATCAACCCTTATGTTCAGGGCTCCTGCTAGGCATTCTTGTATGACATAGATTAACACATAATGAAAGACTGCTGTTCCTAGTGCAGGCAACTGTAAGCAGTATCAAAAACAAAAGCAAAAAACAAAAGAAAACATATTGCAAATGACTGCTAGTCACAGTGGGCATGTTCTTAAGGAATTCTGATAAAGATCAAGACATCATTCACATGCTGCAAAATGGAATCATAATTAATAATCCTGTGCTGGAGGGAAGAGTTTTGAAACTCTGAGATCCTTCACCTCACAAATACATACGAAAGTGCTTTTAAGAGCTTCTTGCTGTGAGACTTCCCTATAACACAGATCTTTCTCTTTTTCCAGTGACTTCTCTCTGTGACTTTCAGAAAGTGTTTCAAGATATTTGATTAAGGTTAGGGGGTCAATAATTATCTGATGTGTTAGTAGGTCAATTTTTCTGGCCTATTGGGAGATTTCAATGCTTTTTTTCAGTTTAGATCCTTTCATATGCAACTTCTTCAAACATAGATCATTTTGCACAAAACTACCATGTTTCCCTGAAAATAAGACAGGGTCTTATTTTTTTACTCCCAAAATAAGCGATTGGCCCTATTTCAGGGAGGTCTTATTATTTTTGAGGTTCAGGAAGCCTTTTCACCTTCGCCCATGGATCAGCTGATCCAGAGAGAGCCAGAAGTTATGTCTCTGTTTCTGGCACCCTCTTGCTCTAGTATCACTGGGCCTGCTGCTCTTTTTGTAGCTGCTACTAAGAGAAGGGGGTGGTAGCTAGGATTTGCAATAGCGGCCTCCACGAGGCCATTCCATGTGGGTGGTAGGTGCATGTGGGGCACATGGGACATGTTTCCCCCTTTCCCTCCATGAAATGGTCGGGGACCAGCTGTGCATGTGTTTAAATATTTTAGGGGTGGGTTTATTTTAGTGCATGCACTCAAAAGCCTGATTAGGCTTATTATCTGAGGAGGTCTTATTTTCGGGGAAACAAGGTAGATTTGCTTATCTGTTTACAAAACACTGTGAATTCTGCTAAGAGAAGATCATATAAATCTGCAACACAATAGTGTGTTAATGGATAATAGTGTTCATAGTGGATAATTTCTGTGGATAAGTAGTTATCCACTAATAGTGCTATTAGTGGATAACTTCTGAAGTTAGACTGAAGCTTTGTGGTGAGATGAATCACTAATCAATCACTGATGCAGACAAATCTTCCAAAAGGAGAAGCTCCTACTTAGCCAAAGTTATATTGTGTATGTTTTATATTGATGGAGCTATTTGCATTATACCCTGACACAAGAGTTTATTTGTGGCTTCTTACATAAGTTATGGACAACTGATATGCACCAAATGGATAATTTACCTATAAATAATTTGTTAATGAGCAGACTAAGAATATAATTAACAATTTACATAATTTAAAGAGCCATTTAAGAGAAGTTGTTTAGAGATTTACAGTTTAGGGTAACGTGTGCTTAATACCAAGCTCTTTAGTTACCATTTCATTTAAATTCAATGACCTATATCAACATCTGTGATCAACACAAACAATTCCAACTTCATCCAGGCAAAAATGAGATGTTTCTAGTAAATCAAAAGATATTTCGGGAAATAGGGAATCCCCCTGTCTTGTATAGGATTACTCTGCTCTCAGGGGTATGCTGGAGGAGACTCAATGGGAGAGATTGATTGCAAATCACAGCAGGGTAAATTACTATGGATTAAATAGAGAACAAACCCCATGTTCCCCAGCATTGACAATGTTACTTAGTCTGGTAATGTCACAAGCAAATAACCATAAAGCATCAAGGACTCCACAGTTACCTAATAAATGTCAGCAAAGGCTCAATTCCCAAAAACCGAGGGTGGGAAGTGGGGGAAGAGACTCAAAACTTTCAAAGAGGCTCTACTTTAATGAAATAACTAATAAAGGACAACTCAGGGTAACTATTGCAACCGAAATGTGATTTATTAGAAAGCACTAAACATTTTAGGCCAAATTATTTGAAATAGCAGATTCTTTCAAAAATGAATGTAACTCAATTATATGACTTAACCAAGAAGCCTTTGTCTGTCAAACATTATCCCTCTTATGTGGTGAGCTAAGCCAGTTTGCCTCATCTTATCATCTAAACTATAAAGAGCACTTTATTCTGATGTATTTTCTTGAAGAAAATTAAATTCAATGGGATATGTTTTTATTTGGTTATTACTTTTAATCAATAGTTTAATTATAAATTCCATTATATCCATTACATATAAATAGCAAGCTTTATTGAAAAAAAACTGAAAAAAACTGGATATAAATTTAATAAATAAATAAGCCTCTAATTGAAATCCATTGAGTTTAACACATTAACCAGATCTCTCTTTGATTTCAGTTTCAGTGAACCAAATCTGGATCTAGCCATATGTCCACTATATATTGAAGTGCAGAATAATATATACTGGGGGTGGGATCTATTTTATGCCATTAGTAATTATAGTTAAACAAAAATCCAAGAAATTGGAAAGCCACATTTTTGCTATTAAAATTGCTCTGACTCCTGCAATTTGAATATTTTAAAATTAACAAGTGGTTCTTAACGCATTCCAGGCTGGTTTCCTCTCCCAATCTCATCACAATAGACATATCAACTATGTTTAATATGTATGCTACCATAATAATAGTAACAGTTAAAAATCTTCGAATATGACTTTAGATATTTACTTTTGCTCTATTATATTAACAAATGTTATTGTGGAATAATAGATGCACTTCACTACCTCTTTTGAAAAGATCACTCGGTATTTGTAAGCTTTTTGTTTAAAAAAATCTTAAAAAGATAGACTGTTGGAAATAATTTTAGATCCATATGAAATCCACTCCTCCCAAATTGTTCAAAATGTTATGTGAAAATGTTATAGTCTGAAACAGGGGTGTCTGTTGTGATGGTCATTGAGTTCAAAATGTTGGGTACAACTAGGCAATCAGAGGCTCATCTCTTTGTAAAGTGCATTGCCCACCTTGTACAATGGTGTCAAAATGGGTGAGTCTTCTATTACCAAATTGTACCCACTATTTTGAAGTTAGTAAGCCTCATTGTGGATAGTTCTGCCTTAAAATACTATTACAACTCATTCTGGCAAAGACAGTTCGACAACTTTGCTTTGTGATCCTGTGAAATCTTAGGGAAAATTTCTGAAAAGTTTGGTATTCTAGCATGGTATTTTGTGAAGGAGCAGTGATATAGTGTAAACCTAGGGCAATTGTTGATCTTACAATATTTCAGCTATAAATCTTTACTGAAAAGTAATTTTAAATTAATTTTCAAGTGGTATATGAGTCATGGGTGGCAACAATGTATCTTCTGGAGATTAAGACACCATTAAACATTCCTGATATATATTTCTTCAAAACATTCCTTTATTACTGTAGATAAACAAGATCTCAAATCACATTGCTACTTTTCCAAGTTTAAGGCATTAACATTCTGGAACACAAGTGGTGATGATTTAGCTCAAATATTATAGGTATTTCTCATTATGTCTCCAATTCTCTTCCCAAGAAACATTGTTGTATGTTCAGTAAAGAAAATTAAAAATAGCAATTTAATAACTATCAAGGCCATCCCATAGAAGTAAAGAAAGGATAGGGAATGATGTGACTTGCAAGGCAAGAAAAGAGAAAGAGAATGAAGCAGGGGATTTGGAAAACCTACCTAAATAAATCTTTGCCTTTACTACTTTATGCTTGTCTACTCTGGAAAGAGCAATGAAAACTCTTCACATCAGATCAATACAAAAAGTAAACAAAAACTTTTTCTCAGCAACGGAAAATGCTTTATTGTACAGCAACATCCAAAAATGAATTGCAGCCTTCCTTTGCCTGCCACTGAGGTATTGTCTCTTTCTCAGATAATGGTTTCCCCAAATCAATCCTGCCTTTCTCTGCCTTTACATCAGAGCTGTTGAAGTACTGTGGTTAAATATATTAATGGGTATGCTTAATGTTTGTGTGTGTACACACACACACACACACACACACACATGCTGGTCTTGTTGTATTCAGGTCTTTTCCCATGTAAGATTGCGATTGTCTTGGCAACGTTTTGGCGAGGTTTCACTCTCCATCTTCAGGCTTGCTTTTGGGCTTAAAGCGTGGTCGGAGCTGCCATCAATATATATAGAAAGACGGCAGCTCCGACCACACTTTAAGCCCAAAACCCAGCCTGAAGATGGTGAGTGAGACCTCGCTGAAACGTTGCCAAGACAATCTCAATCTTACATGGGAAAAGACCCAAATACAACAAGACCAGCATACCTACACCTGTGAAAATCGACGAAATCTTCAGACTGGTTCCTTCATCTTCGTGCTTGTGCGAGCAAAGCTTGATTGGAGCTGCTGTCTTTCTATATATATTGGTGGGGTGTGTGTAGAGTGCTGGCTTTGTTACTGTAAGCTGATTGGTTGGCTGTGTTGTAACATCTTGATTAGTTGATGGAGTCGATGTTTGCAGGTTAGTCAGCTGTTTCCTAACATCCTGTGTGGCTGGGGTACTGGCTGTGTGCCTATTGGGGTGGGATTCAGCCAGTTTGGACCGGTTTGGCTTAACTGGTAGCTCCGATGTCAGCTGACCGATGTCTACCGATGTTATCGGTATACTGACACTTATTCCCCTTGTTTGAAGCCCATATGACAGGTGCAGCAGAGTGGATTGCTGCGCCTCAGTTGTTTTAGTAGTAACTGCAGTAGAAAGTATGTTTTTGAGCTGTTTTTAAATACACTGTGCATGTGTGGAATGCATGTTTGGGATGTGCACTCAGAAAACTGGTTGTCACACTGGTTGAATCTCACCACTGTATGTATATATGTATATATGTGTATATGTGCGCGGGCAAACACACACACATATTCTCCTAGTCTTCTAATTTGAGTCCTTGTTTAAGGAACAGTGTAAAATCCTCTGGGTACAATATGTTGCTCTGATCTCTAGAACAGATGCTTCATTCCTTTGTGTGTGTTCTTCTTGAAATAGGTAGGAGCATGAATGGACAAGACATAGCACCATAACAGCCATTTCTGTACCTTTAATTTAAATAGCTTACAGTGCCATTCAGTCATCATTGCAATGATATATATACCCTGTCTTCAGTTTTGATATTTTGATATATCATCCCTGTGATGTCTGGGTAATGCTAAAAATCACTATAATTTCTAGACTGGGAGTGGCCAAATGTTTTTCACCTCTGACCCACCAGCACCTTAAGGCTTGAATTATACATCTATTTATTTGATCATGTAAATAAGGCTTTCATAAAAATTTAGATGTCTAATTGGGTTGTGATTTGGTCTTAAACATTAATATCTAAGTGAATGACTACTAATCTACTTTTGCCTATTTATATCCCATTCTACTCAACAGGCATGAGTTACTGATTCCAGATAATTTGATAGCAGACAGTATAACTGCTTTGAATAAGCAAAG